>NC_141050.1:32542493-32794993 GCF_041138505.1 Cibotium barometz
ATATATATATAATTTAATAAGTTAAAATATAAATAAGATCAATTGTAATAAATATATTATAACTTTACCAACATTAGTATAGTATTATAATATTATATTTTATATTTAAAAATATAATATATATTATATAATAATATTTTTAGTAAAAATATAATATATATGATATTTTTTAATAGATAATTTTTAATAGATAATTTCTTTCATAATGATCACATAATTTAAATCTTTAAATAATATCCATACTATATTATGTGATTCTATCTCACATTCAAAATTAGAGATATACTTTAATAAGTCATACATGAAATAATTATATAATTTAGACATCATATAAATTTTAAATAGAGTGTATATATTGATGTTTCGAGACATTGGAACCTTTTACTCTACAAGCTTATATGCTAGGTTGTAGGAATTGTTGGCGTAATTGTTGCTACTTGGATTAAAACTTGTGCAAGTGGGCTCAGATGTGCTCGTGAATAAGGCCCTTTACAAAGATCTATAGCACCTAACCCTCCTCCCCCATCGCTATAATTAGGCATGCATAAAGGAGGGTTGAGCACCCAAAGCTAGGCACATACATTATACTATTAGGTCGCCTGTAGGGGCTGAGAATCACCAAAGGCTTAGAGCTCCACGATTTCTCCACCCAACCATGCCAATTTTCCACACAGCTACTCTAAGTTTGGACACCTACTCTTTCAATAGCCTATTGGCCCTTTTCATGTGCCCAGCACTATTACTAGTGTCCGGCCACCTTTGAGTCCATTACCGCTTATATTGGCTCCCCTAAACCCTGTCTATACCTTGTCCGGACAGTTGAGCTCTCTAGGCTCCCAAAACTACCGTTGACGTGACATTATTCCCCTTTAAGAGGAGTTTTCATCCTCGAAAATAAAATTCAGAACCTTTGACTACGTGTGCTTACTTTTCTCCAAGTAGAACCTTCTTTTGGTCTATCCTTCCATTTGACTAAACACTATTGTCATACAGACTGTCGAGTCCCTTTCTCTTGGAAATCCAAGACATTTTCTAGTTCATGTGGTAAAGATGGGAGGATCTCTTGACTGACGAGATTATCATCATCACCTAATTTCTTTTTTAGTCTACTGATGTGAAACACTGGATGAACTTTAGAGCTTTCTGGTAAAGCTAACTTTTAAGCAACACTACCTACTTTGTTAAGTATTGTGAATGGACCACAATACCTTGGAGATAGCTTCGGACTTCTCCCCGTTTTCAAAGATTCGGAGTGTTCAGGAACCTTTAAAAACACTTTATCACCTCCTTCAAAGATGATTTGTCTACAATCTTTATATGCATAATGTTTAGTACAATCCTATGCTCTCTTAATGTTATCTTTCACGATTTTCGTCATCTCTTGGAGATCTTGAAGAAAATCTTTAACCTTTTGTATCTTTTCCGAGTCCAACAGTCACTAGGGCTCGTGGCAGTTGAAAACCATACATCAACATTAATGGACTAAATCCCGTTATTGAATGTTTGGCACTTTTATAAGCAAATTCCAATATGGGTAAATATTCTTCCCAATTGGTTTGCTTTTTGCTTACATATGCTTGTAGCATGTCTTCTAGGACTTGGTTGACTCTCTCGGTTTGACCATCACTTTGAGGAGGATGATCATTCGTACTCATACTTAGCATGGTGTCCAATCTCTTGAACACAGCACACCAGAAATGTCTATCACTAACTATATCGGCAGGTAACCCATATAGTCGATAGATATTCTCAATGAACATTCGTGCTAACTCAGGCGCAGTCACTATCATTTTTGTCAGAATAAACTGACACATTTTTGTCAACCTATCTATGACCACCCAAACCGAATCGTGGCCCCTATTTGTTTTAGTTAATCTAACTATAAAGTCCATTGAGATACTCTCCCACTTACCATTTGGAATATGGACTTAGTAAACCAACTACCTTTAGGCGTTCTACTTTATTGAATTGGCACTTTTGGCATTTTAAGACATAGTCTTGAATGTCCTTACTTAAGCCAAACCAATAAAATTGTCTCTTAACTAGTGCATATGTCTTCCATATTCCAAGATGACCAACACTCGGACTATCATGGCATTCATATAAAATACGACGCCTATTTTCTAAGTCTGATGGTATACATACTCTACCTTTGTAAAGTAAGTAATTGTTATCGATGGAAAAATTCTTCCAAAGATTTCTTTCATCACTTGTAAGTGACATGTCTCCTTGAGACATTTCTCGAGACTTACTACTAGTGGAAGTGTTTGTCTTGTTAACGGGACTATCTTTATTTTTAGTCAAGGGATCCCTCTTCTCTACGACACTCCACACATGGGCATAATATGGATCATCAGCGCACTTCCCCTTAAGTGATCCCAGAACATCACTCTTAATTTGAGTAAAACTAAACTCGTTAACCATGGGCATGCGACTCAGTGAATCAGCAACCACATTATAACGTCCTTTTCTATATCTCAATTGAAAGTCAAACTCCTGGAGGCAACTCTACCCATTGAGTTTTGTGTCCTTTCAGCTCTCTTTGACTAGATAGCCATTTGATACTCTCATGATCAAAGACTATCTTAAATCTAGCACCATATATAATGCCTCCACTTCTTTAAGGCATGAATTATAGCATATAACTCCCTTTCATAAGCTGAATAATTTTGTTGAGCTTTGTCCAACTTTTTACTTTCAAATGCAATCCCTTGTAAGAGGATTGCGCCTACTGCATCATTACTACCATCCGTCTCTACCACAAAGGGTTGATTCTGATTGACCACTTGTAAAACGGGAGCCGTAGCTATAGCTACCTTAAGTTTTTCAAAACGTCTTTGCTAGGAATCCCTCCAAACGAAGGTCTTTCCCTTTTCTTTAAGCCGATCTGTCATTGGAACAGCTATCTTAGCATAATCTCGAACATACTTTCTATAGAATCCAGACAAACCAAGGAAAATTTATAATTCTTCTAAGTTTGTGGGATGTGGCCATTTCAATATGGCTTCAACTTTCGTTGGATCCATACGAATTCCATCTTCCAAGATTATGTGGCCCATGTTTTGGATTTCTTTTACGAAGAATTCACATTTGTTCTCTTTGGCATAAAGTGAATGCTTCCTTATTAACTCAAATACTTGCCATAAGTATTCGAGATGTTCTTTCTTAGTATGACTGTAGATTAGGATATCGTCTAGGAAAACCATGACAAATTTTCCTAAATAAGGTTTCAAGACACTATCCACCATGAGTGTCATGAAAGTGGCCGGAGCATTAGTCAAACCAAAGGACATGACTAAAAACTCATAGTAGTGACCAAACTTAGTTCGAAAAGCAGTCTTTTGGACATCCGCTTCCTGAATTCTCACTTGATGATATCCGGATCGTAAATCAATTTTCGTAAAGTACTTTTCCCCTTGAGTTAATCAAACAACTCATCTATTCTTGGTAAAGGGTACTTATTCTTAATCGTGATTGTATTCAAACCATGGTAGTCTACGCATAGTCGTATAGATCCATATTTTTTCTTCACTAATAGAATCAGTGAAGCCCAAGGCAAAGTGCTTGGTTAAATGAATCCACTTTTAAGGTATTCCATTAATTGTCGTTCTACTTCCGATAAGGAGTCTTACTAACTGGCTTTAAGCCAGGTATTACTTTGATTGGATGCTCAACATCGCCGGACAGGAGATAGCCCTTCCGGTAATTCATTTAGAAACACATCTTTAAATTGTTGTAAACAATTGCTCTAAGGATTCATTTCTTTTTCATTGTTAACATGCTTTGGTTAAAAAGAAGTCATGTAAAAACTGTGCTCACTCAAACGAATTGTGTTTTCACATGTGAAAAAAGAAATGATGTCATCAAGAATCATGTAACACAAAAAGATATTTTCTACTTCATTAGCTCTTGTATAAGGCGATTGAGTTTCATAGAGCATATGAGAGGTGAGGAGGGTACATCATGTTCACCTTGCAAACTCACTTTCTTACCATCTACTTCAAAATGAAAAGAATTATGCAAATAACTTCTAGACAAAGATGGACCAATGTTATATAACCACTCGACCTAAAATAACATCTGCTCGAGTGATATGCATAACTTGAAAATCCAAATGCATCTCATGACCTTTAATGACTACTGGGACATCACGAACTACTGTATCCCATACATCTTTATCATAATCGTTAATCAAAGAACCACATACTTATGGTCATTGGAACTTTCTGGAAACTTTAATTTCTTGACTAAAGTATAGTTCAAGAAATTGTGCATGGCACTATCATTAATCATAACTCGTACTTTGTGACCCTTAACATGACCATATATTCGAACCAACTCATGTGGTCTAAATGTTGGCACCCACATCGATGATGTGACACAACACTCATGAGTAGAATCAACATGGTAAACTTGAACCTCTTTAAGCTACGAGAAGTCTCTAGAGGGAGCACTTGAATAGTGTGCACTTGCTTTTCTTTACTTTGATCACCCTTATTCTTCTCATTTTCTTTAAGTTTAGGACACTGTAGTTTACTATAACCCTTTCCCATATGCAGTGAAAACATAAATTTTGCTTTTAAGCTCTTTTATAATCCTCATGCTTCAAAAATCTATGGTCCCTTAGGCTTCTTAGACTGGTCATTCTTTTGGCTAGGTCCCTTCCTCTTATTTTGACCTTGATGCTTGGAACCCTCGGACACACTATGTGTCCGTTGTGTAGTCTGTGCATACTTTTTCTTTTCGACGGTGTCGTCGAAAATCTAAGTAAACTTAATTGCTTCTTCTAAAGTTTTCGGCTCATTTTTCTTAACTTGATTATTATAGTCCGAGTCTAGCCCACGAATAAATCCACAAATCTTTTGAAAGTCATCCATTCCTTTCAACTTATGAATGATTTCTCTATAATTGGAGATGTACTGAGTCAATGTGAGATTTCTTGTCTCACAGTTGTCCCACGCTTCCGAATTACGATCCATCTCATTCTCAGAAAGAAATTCTTTCATGAATGCACTTTTAAATTCAGCCCACATAGTAGGTTGAGTTCCGGACTCCAAGCTCATTCACCACTTATATACTTTACCTCTTAGAGTTAAGCTCACTTCAAGCACACATATCTCCTCTAGAGTTTGGCACAATCGATGCAAATCCTGTCACTTTTAAGTAAAAGTGTTGACCGCATCTTTATTGTGTTCCTTATCCTCCCCAATTAAAGTCAGAGGTTTCAGATCTTTTAAAATAGCAATAGCATCTCTAGGGTGAGATGTACCGACATTCATGTTGCCCCCGTGGGCGAGAGTTACTGGCATCCCTCCCACAAAGGCCCTTACAATGGTAGAAGCTTGCATATTATCCTTTAACACCTAAAGAAAGAGACGTATCTTATCGTACTTGGCCTCAATGTCCAAAGTATGGGACTCTAGATCCTTAAACTGTTTAGTGCTGACCAAATTATCATCAAGAAGGTCATCATCTATCATCGTGACATTAGGATCGGCCACTGCCTTTTCCGTGTCCGACAAACAACTGGGATCTCCACTTCCAGACTTATTAGAGTTATTAGATTCCATATGGACCTTAGAGAATGAACACAAGAACCAACCTCAAGTCCAAGCTCTTGGAAATCAATCAAAATATTAGCCCGAAGTGAAGCTGTTGGCGCGATGTCAAAATTTGAGAGTCGTTGCTGAAAAGCACCTTCAAAGCTTCATAAGAAGAACCCGAAGCTGCATCGCAGGAGCAGGAACAACCGCTTAATTACAAAGGTGTGAACCTTTGTAAATATTGGAAAATCCTTTAAAGGATTTGATATATTTTTTTAAAATATGGGCTCTTGCAACGTGGCTTCTCTCGAACCCTGCAATGCGACGTCGGTTGAGCAAACTATGCTGGAGACTGAGACAATCAGCTAACGGCGTCGAACTGTTGCAAGCTTCCGTTGGCTGAGCGATGGCCTGCTGGGCTAGGCGATGGCGTCGGCTGAGCGATGGCCTGGGGCTAGTCGAACTATTTGCTGAATTATGACTCCCACGAATTGGTGACAAGTGGGAGAGTAGCTGGTAAGAAGATACCGAGGTTGGCAACTTGCTCCGGACAGCACACGCCAAAGGGATGACTCTCTGAAGAGAAGCGATGGGTTAGAGATGGTCGACCAACCACGAAAACGTCGGTTCTTCGCTTCCACAATCAACGCAATCTTCTTTCAAACTGATAAAAGATGCAAGCAAGAGATTGGCAGCAGGATCGGATGCTCTGATACCAATATTAGGTCACCTGCAGGTTGAGAATTACCAAAGGCCCACACGGCTACTCAGTGTTTGGACTCCTACTCTTTTAATAGCCTCTTGGCCCTTTTCATGTGCCCAGCCACTATTATATTGTCCGGCCACCCTTGAGTCCATTGCCGGTCATATTGGCTCCCTTAAACCCTCTTAAATTCCAAAGCTTCTTTGTCTTCTAGTTTTTCACCGACTCTTTAAACGTTATAATTAATCTTAGCCCTGATACCAATGTCGGAGTAATAAAATAATTGCAAAGCAATAATCACAAAACACAGAATAAAAATTGCACATAACACAAGATTGGGTCCAATTTGCCCCCACACAAGAGTGAGCCTACGCTTTCTCTTGGGTATTTAAATCATATTGCTTGAAATAACTTGTGGGGATTAAAATAGTGTCCACTTTTACAAATATATTGAGTTCTATAAAAATAACTTGCTTTATTAGACGTGCAAGCCAAACTACTTAAAAATAGGTGTAAACCTTAAACCATATAAATGTGTACATCTCTTGTAAAATCAAATATGCACAAGAGAGCTTTCACATGTCCCAATGTATATATACATCGACAATAAATATGGATGCCACCCAAAATGGAATAATGGCACGTGTTGTCACAAAATCAAATAATATTATGTCGACACCCAAAGTCGAGTGTCTCAAAATCTTCTTAACCACCACCAAGTCACCTACATTATCCAACCCAAGGATCTACACTTACATCAACTATGCTCGGGGGACAGGGGTCACTCATAAATATGTAAGCGTAGCACGTGGGTTCAACAGAAGGGATTTTTAATCCTTATTTTACACACTTTTTACATACAGAAGGGTACCATTTAAAGGTGATATTAACAGGTTAAATAGAAAAAGGGTGTGTTTTATTTACGAAAAAATTTATAGATAAGGAGTTTTTAAAATAGGCCTTGAAGGCACATGATATAAGGGGTTTACATATAGTGAACCCACCGAGCAACTATGCCAAATCAATTAATAAATTAATTAATTAAAAATACAAACAACCATATGAAACTCATAACATCAAGATGATGCATTCCATACTCTCATGCATGTACAAAATCACCCGTGTACACGTAAACTAAGCTACGATCGCTCGGATTTAGAAAGGCATCCAAATCTAAACCCATCTAGGAGAATTCATAAATAATGGGAGAAATGTGGGAATATAAAATTCCATGAATTAACTCCTCATAGCATATTTGGCCCACCCAGCGAATGTTTATAATAATAAACAAGCAATCTCTCTATATTCCTCTCTCTCTCTCTCTCTCTCTCTCTCTCTCTCTCTCTCATACACACACACGCACACACACATACATACACACACACACACACACACACATTCTCTCTCTCTCTCTCTCTCTCTCTCTCTCTCTATGTATGTATGTATGTATGTATATATATATATATATATATATATATATATATATATATATATATATATATATATATATATTATGGAAGGAGTGGGGGATGATACGTGGTGTTGGATGGAGGGTAGGGCACATGAAATGTAAAGGAGGGTTGGGTACATGCATGGGGGAGAGGGGGGCAAGGGGGGTGCATGTGCATGTGTGTGTGTGTGTGTGTGTGTGTGTGTGTGTGTTTGGTTTTTTTTCTTTAAGGTTCCTTAAAAGTTTTCTTTTCTTGCTTCAATAGTTCATAAAATGAATTTCTTTACACGATTGAAAGCCATGAGTTAGACCTTCATCTTTGCTTCGTTTTTAATTGCAAAAACTTTTTTTAAAATTTGATTACCTTCCATGAATACATTGACATGTGCATCACAATCTTTTACTTAAATTTAATACAACAAATTTCATATATCTTAATTTAGTGAGAACCGGCTTTTATTATTTAGGAGTGGTTCAAATGTGACTCTAACTTGTAAATCACAATCCATAACCTTCTCACTAAATTTAGATATAAAAGTTCTAAAAAGGCCCCACTTAAGATGTTATATATTATGTGCTCCTTGTCATTATCTATGTATTATTATTCTTCTTCTTTCAATGTAGATATAAAAATAAAAAGGATACAAACTTGGCATGCTAAGATGAAAGATAATATACCCCTAAGATGAAAGATGATACATCCCTAATAGGAAAGATATTATGCTAATTCAATCAAGGGCTTCACATACCACTTACTATGGATTTTTTTAATTTAATGTTATCATAAAAATCAATAATATAATCTTAAAACGTGCCTTGAATGTACCCTTGTGATATTATCGCTTTATGTATAGACTTTGGCTCACAAGGCTTGGAGATTATAAGATGCCTCATATAAATGAATGCATCTTCTAGATAAGTTATTTTTTGGGATAGAGAAAGATTCCCATAATCTTGTTCTACAACTTTTGAGCGCCAATACATATGCTTGCCTTGATTCTTGATAGAAATCATGGTAAGAGTGAGGAATCTTTTTTACCTTTCACTTGCCTTGGCACTATTGCAAGCTTTTGGTGAGGATGTCGATGCCATTCACATGGTGAAAAGCTTTACCTACAAGAAAAAGCTAATAGTAATAAACATCACACAGTGAAGGTACGAGTACGCGGATGTTGTGTGAAGTCACCTGGGGTAGAAACAGAATGGTTGGTGACATTGGTTGCCTTTGTCTCAAGCGTGGGGCGACAGAAGGACTGAATGGGAAGTACCAGGGACATAAAAGGAGAGAAGTGACTTGTGGGGGAGGGAGGGGGAGGACCTTACATGTGAAAAATGAGAGGGGTACGTAGGGGTTGCAAAAAGAATGTGGATAGTTTCTAGGAGGCCCTAATGGAGATTTCAATAAGGTTCCAAGAAGGTCACCTCTTGTTAGTGTGTGTAAGTTCTACCTTCAAATTCACACACTCAATTTGGCTTTGACCCTTTCTTTGACCAGGTTAAAACTTGCTTTGGCTTGACCATAGAATCCATTGAGAGAGAGAGAGAGAGAGAGCGCTATTATATGATGATACATTCTTTCAAAACCTGAAAAAGTGTGCGCGTTGAGAGAGAGGATGAGTATTCCCGGGGTGGAGTGTGCCAGGCGCAGGCGAGCCTCTCATGGGCGCTCTTCTTGCGGATCTCAGCAACCTGCGTTCCGTCTTACAAAGCTGGTGACTGCGAGCTTTGGTCGAGTGGTAATAACACCACTCTTGGTGTGTATTGTAAGCACGTATAATACTGTGTGTTTCCGTGCTCAGATCTTCGCTTCGTTATCAGGAAGCCGGTGATCAACCTCAAGAGTATGGAGATGGCTTGCATGAACGGGCCATGGCGGCGCGACATCGTTTGGACGGAAAGCTTCGATCAGCTCAGGTTGCCCCTTCCGCCACCAACAGCAGCAGCAGGTACCTCTCATCTGCACCACCTCAAGTGGGTTCGTTTACGCCATCCATTTTGGGCTTACCTTTGTATCCCCTTCTCTGCAGGCGACATGCGCCTCCTTCTTCGAGCCAACCCGTGCTGCCGCACAGCAGCAACGAGAATCAGAGACCCAATGGTTTCAGACTTAGAGAGGAAAGATTGCCTCCGACGGTGGGCGGCCGGCAGGAAGTCTGCCCCGTCTGCCTGGACAGCTTTCTGTCCGGACAAACGGTGATCTATCTGCCCTGCCAGCACAGATTTCACAGCGACTGCATTGTCCCCTGGCTCCAAAAGCACTGCCATTGCCCCTTTTGCAGAGCAAAAATTACTTGACCACTCCTTTTTAGTCAAATGTTTGAGTTTAATCGGAGATTTGAGGATTCTCTTTTGCCTTTTAAAGATATTAATTTTTTTTTGAAACCAACCATGCCAATATATATTATCATGAAGATATATATATTTTTTGAAACCAACCATGCCAATATATATTATCATGAAGTCATCTTTTGCTCTAAAGATATTAAAATTTCTAGAACAGCCATCCCAATATTATGAGAGCATGGTGTACCTAGGTGTCAGTATCATGAGATTATAGGTTTATTCATGCAAACATCATGCATCTTTCATTGAGGTAGGGTTCCATGCATATAACCGCCTCTACACTCCATTCTTTTTTATGGTTGGCCACCACTAGAGGGCATTGTTATTTGTGTGCAATGGGAAGGTAGGTAACCTCCACTTTCAAAGCTAGGGTGATTAAAAATGCATCTTGCAAGAATTCCAAAATGTACCTCTATACACCATAAAGTGGAAATGCCATGAAAAGGGATTTTTTCTATGGGACACTAGAAAGAAGGTCATGTCATCCTAAAATCACAACAGAGAAAGTAGTGGTTCAAAGCAAGCCTTGAAACTTTGAGCTAAGTGGTAAGAATCTTCAAGATAGCTATGTAACATCATTTCTTGAGCCTCAGTGTCCCAAGAATTGCTTCATTTGCAAAGAAAACATGTATAACATGTGTAAAGCTATGGTAGGAAGTTAGAAAAAGGCAAGAACCTCCTTTGTCTAAAAGTAGATTTCACAAAGCATTAAATGTTCAACTCTACACTAAGAATTTTTTGAGAGATTAGGACTTGTGAAAGAAACCTAAATTGGTGCTCGTAATTTCATTTTCTATCTTTTTGCTCTCTTCTCCACTTGTCATGAACCACAATGCATTGTTTCATTTTATAGCTTTTTGCTCTCTTCACCGCTTGTTATGAATCCACTAGGATAACATCCATGAAACCACTCAAAGCTCTACCTGTGTTTAAGCCTCATTTGAGCAAGGTCATAATTGTTTCAATAGTGGTTATGAACCCACATGAAAATTGAAGCCCATCACAAAGCTCTAAGACTATGGGCACATCACTCCACAAATTTTACCCATGAAGCTTTGTGCTAAGATCCACAAAAAGTAAGAAAATAGAGAAAACTTGACATTAATTTTATAAGAATATGGCACAGCGGAAACAAATACAGCAGCAAGAGAAAGTACACTAGACAATGCAATAGAGAGAATGGAGAGAGTTTTAAAATTCTGATTATACCAAACAAGAGATAGGTACAATATGATGGTGATGTCCACCTGTGTGCTCCAGTATAGAGCTTAGATGACAGACTGTGGATGGAGGGCATACCGAGAGTATAGGGAATATATGCTCACAAGCATTGGATACCTTTGCTTGTGCCAACTATGTCCATTTATATAGTGTTGCAGGTAGTGCAATGGACACATCCAAGACATGGGCGACTACGATGCATTGGCACGGCTCGTCGCTCGCTTATTCATAACGCATCCCAACCAACCCCAACTAATGCTTGTACCCCTTATCATCTCCTAACCATTAATGGTCACAACTACGACCCCTTCCAACATCTAAGCTGGGATTCCCACTAAAGATATGTGCACCAATGGCTTCTCCTCCATAATGGGGGCCGTACAAATGTGCACCATACATCAATGTGAGATACATGTTGAGAGGCGGACATTGAACGTATACTAAGACCCCCCTCAATGTCCACTCTTACCTCCATCGGTGTACTTATTGGCTTGCAATCTGTCATATCAAATGCCTTCAAGATCTATGTTGCATACTTTTGTTGAGAAATAAATATCTTGTCAGACTCCTACCAAACCTCGATCCCCAAACAATAATGCAAGAGCCCCATTTTGTCATCTCAAACTCAGAGCCAAGCCTTTCTTGTGTTTGCTATATCAAGTCTTCATGGTTGCCTATGATAATCAGGTTGTCCACATAGAGAACAACTATCACATATTTGCCATCCTTTCTGAGTACAGACAAGTTAGCATCAGATGCACTTCTAGAAAGACCAATATTTTTAAAAAAAGTATCTATTCATTGGTACCAAGCCCTTTGGGCTTGTTTCAGCCCGTATAAAGCCTTCTTCAACCTACAAACCTTATTTTCTAATCCGGGTAGCTCAAACCCTAGTGGTTGAGTGACATACACCTCCTCCTTGAGATGTCCATTCAAAAAATATAATTTTACATCCATTTGAAAAACTGGCCGCTTCTTATTAGCATCCAAGGCAAGTACTGTGTGAATAGTGGTCATTCAAGCTATTGGGGAAAAGGTTTCACTGACATCAAAACCTTCAACCTGTGAAAAACCTTGTGTAACTAGCCTAGCTTTGTATTTTTCCAATGAACCATTAGATTTATACTTAGCTTTCCACACCCACTTGGTGCCAATTACCTTTTATTTTGGTGGCCGATTAACCAGCTCCCAAGGGTTATTTCTTATGATGTTGTCATACTCTGATTGCATCGCTGCCTTCCACTTTGGATCTTCCAAAGCTTCTTCTACATTTGTGGGTGCCTTCACTAAATCCATTATCTTAGCCATCAAGGCCATATTGACAATGTGTTCAGAAGACCTCTGCTCCTCTATTCTTTTTTATCTGCGTAAGCCATCTGCTAAAGTTTTTGTAACATCAGGTGGGGGGTTGCGATCATCAAAGAGATGCCTTACCCATGTAGAAAGTGACTGTCCTTTACATGCAGGGGCACGCTGGTGTGATTTCTAAGAGTCTTCATCATCCGAAAACTCCTCCTCCTTTAGTTTTTCGGTGCTTGGGTTGGGCACATGGTGGATTATTTCTCCATTTCATGATAAAGTGGATGGATCCCTATCCTCGACTGAATGTGGATGCTCCACAAACACCACATCTCTGTGCTGACGATTATCTTCTTAGTCTCTGGATCAAATAGGTGCTCTATACTGTATCCAAGGAAGATACATTTCTTGCTTTTGGCAACAAGCTTAGTTCTATTTGCATCTGGTATATGCATGTAAAATTCACAACCGAATGTTCAAAAATGAGAAAATGAAGGCTTCTTACCCGAATAGGCCTCATATGGTGTGATCCCTTTGAGCGCCTTTATGTAGGATCTGTTGAGAAAATGAAGGCTTCTTACCCGAATAGGCCTCATATGGTGTGATCCCTTTGAGCGCCTTTATGTAGGATCTGTTGAGAATGTAAACTGCAGTGTTAATTGCTTCAGCCCAGAAAGAGTCTGGTAACCCTTTCCCTTTCATCATGCACCTTGCCATTTCTATGACTGTGCGGTTGGGGTGTTCCACAACTCCATTTTGTTGAGGCTTATGTGTAGCACCGAGCTCGCGCTTGATGCCATGCTCCTTGTAATATTCATTGAATTCACCTGAAGTGAATTCTCCTCCTCGATTTGTCCAGAACTTCTTCACCTTATGGCATGTCTCATTCTCCACAAACTTATGCCATTGTTTAAACTTGCCAAAAGCTTCAACCTTATCATGGAGGAAATAAACCCACATCTTCCTACTGTAATCGTCGACTAACAGGATAAAGTAAGAAGATCCCCCCAATGCAACAGTAGACATCTTACCACAAAGATTAGCATGTGCCAGCTCTAGAGGAGACTTTGCTCGGTTGCTGCTCTCTTGTGGAAATGGCTTCCATTGTTGCTTGCCCATCATACAGGCTTCACATGGTTCCTCCAATTATGTAAATGCAGGTAAATTTTCCACCATGCCCATTTTTTACATCTCCTTTAGCACAACAAATCCGATGTGACCAAATCACTTATGCTAAAGTTTTCTTATGCCCTTGTCTGTAACAGTTGTAAGAGCACTCAACTCTTATAAATTATTATTCATCATAGCTTTGCCAACTGTCTTCCCATTAGCATCTAGAATCTCTGCTCTAGTTTTCTTGAAGTGTACTTCAAGGCCATGATCTGTTATTATAGCAACTGAGAGCAGGTTTCTCTTTATTTGAGGCACATAGAGCACATCTGACAGCTTCTTTTCTTCACTTGTAGAGCTGCCACAAATGAGATGGTTCCAAACCCTTCGACTGGACATTTAGAATTCTGATGGATTCCTGTAAAGGCTGCTAGGAACTATACCAATCCCTTTTGCTAGTCATATGTCAGGATGCCCCACTATCCAAAATCCATGAACAGTTAACAACTCAAGCCTGAATAGATGAATATACCTCTTCTATGGTGACCCAAAATTTTAACTCAGCTTGGGCATTGTTAGCTGACTCCTTTTCCTTCCATGAAGTCTTCATGGTATCGTTCTTCTCATCAGCCTGCTTCTTTCTGCACATCTTCATGGTGCCATTCTTCTCATCAGCATGCTTCTTTCTATAGTCTTTGATAGTGACCCTTCTTGTCACAGTAGTAGCACGTACCAAAAAACTTCTTCTTCTTAGGCTTCTTCTTCTTGTCTTTAGAAGTAGCCCCACCTTTACCTTTTGCATT
This sequence comes from Cibotium barometz, assembly GCF_041138505.1. NCBI lineage: Eukaryota > Viridiplantae > Streptophyta > Polypodiopsida > Cyatheales > Cibotiaceae > Cibotium > Cibotium barometz. The sequence continues at coordinate 32,556,966 of NC_141050.1, forward strand.
GGCTATAAATGTAGTGTCACCACCATCACGAGTCTTGAACCGCATCTCCTCCTCAAATAGCATAGCACTAAATTCTTCAAAAGAAAGAGGTGGTACTCTAACCTGGGTGTTTAGTGCCATAACCAAGCCATCATACTTCGACGGTAGAATTTGGATGCATCTCTAAGCCAACTCTTTATTGGTCTAAGTTATGATTCCCACAACATCCATCTGGTCTTGTAGATTTTTGATTCGAGAGATGAACACTTCTGCAGCCTCTTGTTCAGAAAACTTTTCAGCATCAAGTTGATTCTCCAGGTTTTGAATCTTGGTCTGATTCCAGGTCTCATACTGATTTCTCAGTATTGTCCAAGCCATAGACACCTTAGTTGTGTGTTGAATTAGAGTAACAACAGAATCACTTACATTGGTATCAATGGCGCAAAGTGTATCTACATTGTGCTGCTTCCATGCACGACGAAGAGTAGCATCTAGTGAAAACATTCTTGTGTTATCACTGGGGTCAATGGTTTCCACTGATTCTTGGTCCGTTCCTAAAACGGTCTCTAGCAGCAGTGCTCATAGGAATCAAGGATGAAGGTTTTTCTTTCCATTTTTATGAACCCTACAATAGAGAATCAGTAACTCATGGAGTGATTATGTGAACCATAGCATTTCTACATCCATTTTATGCCTTGGAATAAGCTTAGTATTAGTTTTTATGCCTAAGGTTTAGGTGGGGACAAAGATCTTTCTTTTTTAAGAAACCATGTGCATGATAGCTCTCCTTTATATCCCACATGCCAATTTTTTAGGGAAAGGAGGAGCCTTTGCAAGCCACTTTGGTCCCTCTCTTTACATCACACTGAGGGGGCATGCTTCTTGGGCTTGCCATGGCTCTTGGGTTTATGGCTTGTTATGGCTTGTCTCTCTTGAGGTGCCCAATGCTTGGGCGCTTGCATGGTGTGGACTTGCACACTTTTTGGGGGTGCCCAGTGCTGGCGGCCATTGCATGCTATGGATGTCCTCTTGTTGTGTAAGAGCCACCCATTGGCTATCTAGACATAAACACCACGCCCCATTTTGGAGTGAAAAAGAAAGGTTTTTCATGTTCTCGACGTCGACGGCCTTGAAAATAGGGATCTTTTTCTAAAAAGAGTGGGTTTTGCTACAAATAAAGAAAGCTATCTTGGGTATGAAAGGAACATGATTCACAATAAAAGAGGATCACCATTCTTTTCTGAAAGGGAAAGGAGAGGAAGAGAGAGCTCTAGGACATCTATATAAATCATCTTGTGTATCATCGAAGGGAGGTGGAGATTGAAAGGAGAGGTACGTTTGACATCAAATGGAGAGTGAAGGATTGAGATAGAGAGATAGTGTATAATTTTTTTGTGTTGTTTCCCCTCTTCAAGTTTTTTGTTCCCTCCTTCATCATGTTAGCTTTTTTCCTCTCATTAGATTTCTATTTGATGGGAGTTTCTTATCCCATCATATGATTGTATGGGTTTTGCTTTGGGATATAATTGAATAATGATAGTAGTTTTTTATCATTTCATGAGTTTTGTTCAGTTTTGTTGATGCTATGGAGTTTTCTTTTCTCTTAGTCTATCTCACTCCGTTCTTAGTTTACAAGTTTGGTGTGCTTCACTGAGTGTTTTTTATTTTTGCTTGATGGGTTTGAGCTATGGGTGTTGAGAACTATGGTGAGAGTAGAGGGAGTGCTCTATTCTTTCTCGAGTTGTTTCCTTTGAATGAGGGAGTAAAGGGTGTTGAGAACTATGGTGAGAGTAGAGGGAGTGCTCTATTCTTTCTCGAGTTGTTTCCTTTGAATGAGGGAGTAAAGGGTGCTATAGAGGTTGTTTCCCTTCGCTACCTTTGGTAGTTTCTTCTGCCAATGAGACTCATATGATGTTATTCTAGGCATACTTTTTATGAGGGAATCCCAGTTGATGCATGATTGGTCATTGGACCATATATACTTGTTCAAAGATACTTGAGTTCTGAAGGTGGGCCTAAGGACCTAGAAAATGAGTTCTGAAGATACTTGTTCATATATACTTGAGTTCTAAAGGTGGGCCTAAGGACCTAGAAAATTGCATCCAATGGATGGCAATTCTTCTACAATAAATTTAATATAGCAAATCAGACTACCTCATTCCATGTGTGTGCTCCAATTAGTGGAACGAAAGATCGATTCAGAAGAGGATAGGATGTATGCATCTCTCACCCCTACCTCATTTTATTGAAAGGTACGCCACTTGAAGTGGTGCAACACACCATTTCAATCATAGAGAAGGGTCTCAACACACCAAGTAGCAAAGACCTTATGAAATGAAGGGTCTTGACCCACCAAGTAGCAAAGACCTTACTAAATGAACCCAAAGTACTCAAGGAGGAGATTGATAAACTCATTGCTTTGGGATTCATTTATGAAATCAAGCATACTCTCACTGAGTTTCTCCCATTATCATTGTGCCCAAGAAAAATGAGAAATTGAGGGTTTATGTGCACCTAAAGAATGTTAATGCTACAATATGCAAATACAATTATCCACAACCCTACATGGAGTGTATTTTAGAATGAGGAGAAAAATCCTATAGCTTCTTGGATGGTTTCTCAAGATACAATTAACCCCAAAGAATAGCACAAGGCCACATTTACAATAATGGGTAGAACATATGCCTATAGGGTCACTCTTTGGATTATCAAATGCACGTGCCACGTTTTAATAGTTGCATTTAAGGATACTTGTAAAAGTTGTTAGAAGTCTTCATAGATGGTTTCTCTCAAGATACAATTAACCCCAAAGAATAGCACAAGGCCACATTTACAATAATGGGTAGAATATATGCCTATAGGGTCACTCTTTGGATTATCAAATGCACGTGCCACGTTTTAATAGTTGCATTTAAGGATACTTGTAAAAGTGGTTAGAAGTCTTCATAGATGACTTGTGTGCTCACTCAAGATGGATGAAACTTATAGTTTGCTTAAAAAGGTGTTTATAAGGTGTCAATTATATCAGATTAATATCCTGGAACCCTCTGAAATGCCAATTCTAGGTAAAGTATGGGTACTCTTGGGACACATCATATTTAAAAATGTTACTTCCACTGATGATAGTAAAGTCTAACTTACCTTGGAATTATTGCCACAATAAATTACAAGAGTATATAATGATTTATAGGACACATTAGGTATTATTGAAGGCTTACTATATTCTATGCTGAAATTGTAATACCATTGTATTTTATTACTATCAACAATCTTTAACTGGATAACAAACTTAAGAATGTAGTGTGGCTAGTGCACCTATCTTCAAATTGCACCCAACTGGAACCTAAACTTTCACGTACATTGGACTACCCTATTTGCTTTGCTAATAAAACAACTCAATGATACCAAGATAAACTATGCCACCATGAAAGAGAAGGATCTATGTTGTAAAGAAATATTATCATTAACTTTTGACCAATAAATTTTTTTCTTTGTGGGCCATTAGGATTTATAGTATACCTTATAAACAAGCCTTATATAATAGGATGCATCACACACTACATCACACACTGGTTTCTTTTTCTATTGGAATTTGACTTTATATAGAAAGGACCCCAACATGGTTTAGCTGACCATTTATCTCGAATTACCAATTGTGAACCCATCATTAATGCTAGATGCTTGTTTATTCAAATTAAATTCAGGTACCAAATTAGATTTGGTACCTTAATGGAGCGATGAGATATCATAAACTTTATGAGCTTAAAAAGGATGTTATACTAAGGAGATGTATAAGGGATAACTATATAAGCTTAAAAAAGAAGATGTGAGGGCTCAAGAAGCTAGCTACACCTTATCAAAGTGATAGCAAGATAACTATATAAGCTTAGAAAAGATTGCCCATTTAACAAAGGAAAGATGTGAGGGATCATGAAGCTAGCTACACCTTATCAAACTGATAGCCAGGATAACTATATAATTTTAGAAAAGATGTTATACTAAGGATATGCATAAGGGAACATGAATTTGTAAACACTTTAGAAGAAGCACACTCCAGAATAGTAAGAGGACATTTTGCTAGCAAGAGGTGACTTCTCACAAGGTTCTCCAAGTTGGATTATGGTGTGACCCCAGCATTGTTTAGTGATACCATAGAATTTGTTAAAAGATGTGAGAAATGTTACGTACGACAGTAACAAAAGGATATAATTAGCCCAAAATGATTGCCAACATAATTAGCCCAAAATGATTGCCAACATAAGCTTACAGCTGCAATTTGGGCCTGCAAAGTTGTATTCCAATTGACATATGGAGTAAATGATGTGATGTCAATGGACTACATTGTAATCAATGAATAACTAACCAAAAAAGTAATGGCTAAAAGGTTGATTGACCTTGACAAACTAGATGAAACCAAATTGGTGGCATTAAGTTAATGGTTAAGAAGTTCCATGGGAAAAAAGGTTGAGCAAAATGTTAAAAATAAGGAACTTCAAGAAGGGGACCTAGTCTTTATGTTCAAGGTTGATTCTAACAAGAAAAATAAGTTAAAATATCGAGATATGATACCATTCAGAGTTGCAGAGAGATCACTCCATAAGGTTGCAGGGATAGGCGTTTTGTATAAACACTGAAGTGCTTGATTTTATTCATAATAGCCGAGAGAGGTTGATCCCTACTATTGGTGAAGAATATCTATGTGGCCCATTCATTCGTCGAGGCAGAGGACCTGCTGCAGACCAAGATAGCCTCAATGAGAATCAAAACCCTTGATGGTGTCAAAATGGAAGGATACATCGATGAGAGAAAATTGAAAAAGTATTATGGAATCCTAACCCGGGGAGTGACTAGAGCAAGTACATGAGAAAAGACTAGAAAAACAAGAAAAAGCAATGAGATAGAAAAGTAGGCCAAAGATGAAGCTATTACCTGGAGGCTAAAGCCAAATAAAGGCTTTCAAACAAAACTATATATGTAAACATGGCTACACTCACACCACTAGAATAATACGAGGACTTGGACATTGAATCAACTAGACTAAAAGTTCAAATATCCACCTCTAGCATATCATTGATTGATACAGAAGGAAGTCGTAAATTCGTGTCCTATGAAACATGGGAAGCCTTGGGTAAACTAAAACTTGAGCCCGCAAATGCTAAAGTGCATAATTTTAACTCATGCATGGTGCAAGCTAAGGGATTTTTAAAGTTAATATTTGCATTAGGAATAATCCTTTGGTGGCTAAAAAGGTGTATGTGATATGCCTCTATAAGAACGATGGAAGAACATGTACTATTGGGCCGAACATGGATTAGAGCAACTAAATCTTCTTGGCATATGGACTTTACCTTGAAGGAAAAGTCTAGTGGTTTAGGTCTCTAAACCCACTAGAGAAAAGGCTAGCTCTATGAGGTCTTAAGATAGACTTTCATAGTGGGTTCTCACCCAATGGAGCTTGATGGAGCCCAATTGCTCATAAATCTATAATTTTAAGCAGAAGTAGGGAGAAATGACATGGGATTACATTTCTAGAAAAAAGTATCTCCACATGAGATGCAACATGCAGGAAGACTAGATGATCTATCACTCTCATCAATTGATTTATGATCGATTTTAAGAGAAAGAGGCTTCATGGTCATCTCTATAGGTCTAGGCACTACACCTTTGATGAGTGCTACTACTCTCATGAGCCAATAAACTTTGTAGATAACCTATGTGATAAGGATGTAGAATAGACTTTGTAGATAACCTATAAGACAAGGATGTAGATAACCTATAAGACAATGATGTAGAATAGACTTTGTAGATAACCTATAAGACAATGATGTAGATAACCTACAAGGATGTACTTGCAAGACAAGGATGTAGAAGCCGTCCACCCAAACCAAGAGATAGGGGACGCATTGTCCAAAGCCTCTCATCATGGGCCAAGGGTGCCTCTCATCATCCAAACCAAGAGATAGGGGACGCATCATCCAAAGCCTCTCAAGGGTGCCCAACTAGTATCCTAGTTAAGGATATAAGCATCAATAAAGTAAACAAAAACAATGATGTAGAATAGACTTTGTAGATAACCTATAAGACAATGATGTAGATAACCTACAAGGATGTACTTGCAAGACAAGGATGTAGAAGCCGTCCACCCAAACCAAGAGATAGGGGGCGCATCGTCCAAAGCCTCTCATCATGGGCCAAGGGTGCCCAACTAGTATCCTAGTTAAGGATATAAGCATCAATAAAGTAAACAAAGAATCTTCTCAACCATTTAGGCTAGCAAAGTGACAACCACCACATGGGAAACCTTAAGGCTAACCTTATCCCTAGTAGCTAGCACCCTAAAGCCAACTCTGGCTAGCACCTCAAGCAAGACAAGCACATCTATTCCCATGAAGAGATATGTGTAATTTATCACAAAAATTGTGCAAGTACAGAATATTATATATTGAGTCCTAGACAACAATAAGTTTATGCTCATTGTCCATGACATAGCTCATTATCAGTACCAAAGAAACCTAACAAAGTGGACTCTCACACTATGACAGATGCTCCCCATGCACCAAGGAAACCATTGAACTTGCCAATACCACCAGCCAGTATATGTTGGCACAATCTCTAGCTCATTATCAGTACCAAAGAAACCTAACAAAGTGGACTCTCACACTATGACAGATGCTCCCCATGCACCAAGGAAACCATTGAACTTGCCAATACCACCAGCCAGTATATGTTGGCACAATCTCTAGTGCCTACATATCAAAACCCTTTGCCTACGAGGTATGTATAGTTGCCATATCCACCTCTAGTACTACCACGCTAGCCGATTCTTCCAAGAATTACACACTAGTATGATAGTACTGCCCGTGCATAGACAAAAACCTAGGAGCAAGTGACCTATGAGTCATGTGACCAACAAGACCCATATGAGTTGCAATAATATGATCCCTATGGGTACTATCTTGAACATACTTCACCCATAGACTACACCTCCTTGTTCAAATCCATGGTGTTATAATGAGTGAGAGATCTCAATATGGTATATAGACCACCGATGCAATTCTTTTAATCCATAATCCCACACCGTATTTTGGAGTGCCCTCATGAAGACCTTGCACACAAACCCCCTGAGTGCTCCAAGGACTCCAAATCACATGCCCAACCCCAATGATCCGCCATAGCTCATCACATTGCTGCAAATTTAACACTAAGTGTATCCAAGACCCCATCCTAGAGCCAATCATAGTGAGGTAACTTCATAGTTTTCCCAAGACCTTAGATAGACCCACATCCATTCTTCTGAGGCTCCAAACATAACCAATTCTGGAGCCTCTATCTCTGGGACCAATCCAACCAAGCTTGACATTGTTAGATGGAGTGAGGGGGGATAACTCCGTGGGAGGAAAAAGTTAGCCTTGCACATGGGTCACCATATCCAATGCACCATTTTCTCCAAGGCATTTGGCAACATGAATTTATCACGTCCCATTTAGAGGCATTGGCATATACCTTACACATCAATAGGTCCTAGTGAGTATAAGCATTTTTGGTAGCAAACAGCAAGCCTCATAGCCTTCTTATCCTTCGAGGTCTGAGTTTTTATAAGTTCTCTTCTGGCTAGGAAACTTGTAGCTTTGGAGAGACTTATCAAATTGGATGGATGGGAATTTAAGATCTCGCATAACTAAATCTAAACCTAAGGAGTAGGAGGATAAGCCATGCCCCATTGAGCACCCTCCCTCCATAGCCAAAACCAAAGGATAGCCAAAAGTGCCCATGAGGAGGAGAGGAGGAGCCATGCCCCATTGAGTGCCCTCCATAGTCAAAACTAAAGGATAGCCAAAACTTCCCATGAATAAGCTGGGACAACACTATTTCCCCATTGAGCACCCTCCCTCCATAGCCAAAACCAAAGGATAGCCAAAAGTTCCCATGAATAAGCTAGGACAACACTACTTTGAGAGAGCAACAAAATGAACAATGTGTCAACTATCCCAATTTCTTCTGTTAACATCTATAAATATTGCAACAATTTGTTGGATAGTGAAGATGAGAACCAAGACTACAAACTTATCCCAAAGTTGGACAACTCTCTGAGGATTGGGCCCATGTCGAGGCATTCTCACCAATGAGTCAGACACAATTGTCCCTATTTCTTTCGTTAACATCTATAAATATTGCAACAAGTTGTTTGTTTAGATGAGAACCAAGACTATGAACCTCTCCCAGAGTAAGACAACTTTGAGGATTGGGTCCATGTCTTGGCAACCATGGATACTCTTCCACAAAATCTTGGAACAAGGTTTACGTGACTAGATAGGATGGAAATCACCTCCATGTTCATGCTTTGCAAGCCTCTTGGGAGCCAACAATAATTTTGAGCAAGGAGTAGCTAGTAATTCATCTAGTGAGGACTTATCCATAAAAGGACCAACTTCTACATTGCCCACAGCCACCTGATCGAGAAGGAGGAAACCACATAGAAAGCCTAAAAATTATCTTCTCCCCATGGAGATGGACATTCATTGGCTTGACTATCTTAATGCTGTGGATTCACATGAAACCTATACTCGTCGCAATAGTGGGAAGCCTAGCTAAACAAGGTCACTATCTCAAGGCTGTAGATTCACATAAAACCTATACACACTAGTAGAAAGCCTAAGAAGTATCTTCTCTCCATGGAGATGGATCTTCATCAGCTTCACAATCTTAAGGCCATGTATTCACATGAAACCTCCTACACTCGATAGTGGGAAGATTACCTAAACAAGATCACTATTTACACAAAAACAGTAGTCTATAAAAGTGAGAGCAGTCCACAAGCTCTACGCAAGCCAAGCTCTACCAAAAACTACCAAAGTAAAATGCACAATAAGGTTAAGGCCAAGGCAAAGAATGGTGGGTGGGAAAGGGAGAAATAGTGGGAGAGTGGCAAGGAGAGATGATGCATAGGAGGGGTGAGGGAGAGGGAAGGAGAGATTATGCATAGGAAGAGTGAGGGAGAGATGATGCATAGGGAGAGGGAGAGATAGAGAAAAGAGGAGAGGAGAGATGATGCATAGGGAGGGACAAGCAGAGAGCAAGAGAGGGTGGGAGAAGGAGAGAGAGGGGAAGAGAGAAAGGCAAGAGGTTGGGAGAGAAATAGAGGGAAGGAGAAATGGATGGACAAAGAGTGAGAGGGAGGGTGGATAAGGGAGAAAGAGTGAGAGGGGGAAGAGAGTGGGAGAGGGACAGAGAGGGAAGAGGGTGGGAGATTGGTAGATAGAGAGAGAGGGAGATATAGAGAGAGAGAGACATAAGGGAGGAGCTAAGCTAGGCTAAAAAGTGGGCTGGGTTGAGAAGTGGTAGGAGATAGTGGTGGGTTGGGCTGGTGGTAGTGGTGGAGGAATTGGAGAGAGAATGTCCACATTTTTAAGAGAGAAGAGTTGCTAGTAAAATCTCCTTCCACCAAGCTCCCTCAAAAAACACACTCCCACCATGCTATCCCCCTTTAGTTTGTATCTTCCTTCTTCAAATTTCCCCATTGAACTAGTTTTTGCTTTGGTATTGGCGACGACTCACTTAGATCGACCATCTCCTTTTCTAGTTGCTTCTTCAAAAGGCCACATGCCATCAACTTTGTTGCCCTTGATTTTCATCACGTGTTGTAGTTCCTTTGACCACCCCGGTTGAGTGTGGTACTTCCCTCCAAGTAGACTCTAACCTAGACAATCGATTATGCCTACCAAACCCGGCCTCCCCAATCAACTACAACTTGATGGGCTATAGAGATTAGAAAGTCATGTAGGTAGTAATAGCAAGATAATGGTCCACTATGGCACCATCACAATTGAGAGCATGCTAAAGGTGTTGCAAAAGTAATGGGACCCACTCAATAGGGTCTAGCATCTTCATGAGCTGCAAATGTCCCCCAAGATGTTGAGGGGGCCTAAAATGATCAAGTTGAGGGGGAAAACTTTTAGAGGAGCTTACCATGGAAGGGAAACCATTAGCTCTACTATTATGGGCATTATGTTGACATCCCAGGAAGGTGATGCATGCAAAGGGGTGAGCATGGCATGTACAATACCCACCATGGTGGATTAAAATCCAACAAGGAGCAGATGTTGTAGATAGCCCGAGTGGTTGATGTAAACAGAAAGAGGGGAAAGTATTATGGCCAACCCTTGATGGAAAACTAGGGGAACTACCACATGGGGTTGTTGAAGAAGGGGCCATGTCCATTAGGCACAAGGGGCCCGCCATGGAGTAGAGGCAACCATGTGCACCTCTATGGGTGTGATGGATTGGGTGATTGAGATGCCCTCAAGAGGGGAGATTAAGGAAGAGGAGGCCGATGGTGGGTGGTAGGGATATGCCTTGATGAACTAGATGTATAGGGCCTAGTTGTGAGGGAATGCATGACACCCTAGGAAACATGCTCCCCACTTGTGAGAGGGCAACAAGTGCACTGAATTGAGGGAGGCCATAGGTGTTGTATCTAAATCTTGGAAAAATGGAAAAGGCCCAAAATGTGGGAAGGGGAAGCACTAGAGCATTGGAGACAAGGCCCCCATCGATTGAGGGGGCTTGATGAAGCACAACCAGGGCAGCATGCATGGTAGAGGGCCCTCCGATTCAGGGACATGTGGAGGAACGAGCTTAAGCAGTGCCTTTCATTCAATTGAGAGGCAATCATAATTACCAAGGTGGTTGCTGGGAGGCTTAGCAAGAAAGAAGACACCACATGCTAAACGAGGACCCCCACCATAAGTTAAGGTGGTTGTGGATCATGATATAGGCTTGAGAAAGAGCAAGATCCCTTGGCTATTGCTTTGATATTGACCATGGCAAGGGTGTGGGAAAAAAAATGGGAAGCAGCCAGCGTCGACACAGGCTGCTTCCCATTTTCCCACACCCTCACCATGGCCAAGGGATCTGGCTCTTTCTCAAGCCTAGCATCGATGCGGTCTGCTTCCCATTTTCTTTTCCCACACCCTTGTCATGGCCAAGGGATCTGGCTCTTGCTCAATCCTAGTGTCGATGCGGGCTTCTTCCCACTTTTTTCCCACACCCTCGCCATGGCCATGAGGTCTGCTAGGCAAACAATAGAAGAGACCTGGGTCAGTGCTTGCATGGCATACCTTGGAAAAGGAGGAGCAAGTAAATGATGATTAAGATGGCGATGGCGATGGAGCCAGTCGATGATGGCAATGGAGATGGGGCAATAGCGATGGTGCTCAAGTGAAGGTGATGAAAGTGATGGTGATGAAGGCGCCCTATTTAAGAAGATAGGGCAAAGGCAAAGTGTTTACAAACAAGAAGAAGATAGTGCAAAGGAAAGTGTCTACAACAAGAAGAAGATAGGGAAAAGGGAAAGTGTATACAAGAAGAAGATAGTGCTTGAAGTTGAAGTGTTGATTCAAACTATGAAGTTAGGTGCCCACCAGTTGAAGTGTTGATTTTCAAACTATGAAGTTAGGTGCCCACCAGTTGAAGTGTTGATTTTCAAATTATGAAGATACCACACAACAACAAACTAAAGCTCTTCCTACCCATAATGCATGCTTAACTATATTTTGGATGTGCCCAATCAATGTCTTTTTGGTGATAAAGGATATGATGGAAGCATATGGTAGTGGCCAAGCACTTGTTTTGATGGCATTTTGATTTTTGCTTCCTAGCCTAAAAATATACCCTGACATCATTGAGATTCTCCATTTTCACAAAAGATATGATTTAATTATTTTAAAAATCATAATAGAATAAAAAATATTTGGTGCAATTGTTAGCATAAATGAAATATCAATTATTGAGCTTTGTGGGATTTTAAAAGGCCATGTACTGAATTAAATATGATTTTTACTAGGATTTAATTGTCCTAACAATCATAACAAAAAATTCAAATATTCGGTATGACCGTTAATAGATGATCATAAATGAAATATTCCACGGTGCGTGATCGAACATACACTTGCCTTCTTTTTCCCCTCTGCATCCCTATTAATTATTGCACTTTAAAGCCTAGGAAGTGAAGTAAAGTGGAATCATTATCTTTACTATCAATAATTAATAGAGTTTATTATGGTGATTAAAAATAAAAAATGAACTATCGAGTTTTAAATATTATCTTTTGCAATTGATTTCTTGTTGTTCTACATATTAAAGGATTTTGAATGGCTAGGTATATAATTGTTTATTGCTGTGTGCCTGGTAAAAAGCTTGTTATTGTTATGAATGAGCAAGATATTTTCATTTTTCTTCTGCACTTTGAGTTGGTGGGATTCTCTATCACACTTTGGCCATTGTCTGTGGGTAGTGAGAAGGTGAAGATAGAAATTACTACACTTGTAAATGGAGAAGATGGTTTTATTCTTCATGTAGATGCTCATTCATTCTATAAAGTGTTTATTGATTAGGGCATAAGGACAGCTCCAATTGTTCTTGATGATGATGATTGTGTTCCTACAGGACATGCACAAAATATTACTATTCAGAGTGTCTTGGTTTTGATATGGAACCTACAGTTGAATAGTAGCTTGCATGTTGTGCTATGTAGTGCAAAATAAGTGTTTCAAGTGGAAGAGTCACCCATTACATATGATAGATATATTGCCTTTGATCTTCCTCCATGTGGAGCTGGTTCTACAGTGATTGGTATGGATCAAAAGCATGATGGGCATGGTTGGACAGAATACATCATTTGCACATTTGATTGTTTTACTAGTGATATTAGGCTTAGTAGGCATCGTGATCATATGCATTGCTTGTTTCTTGATTTCCCATACTTAGTAAGAATGACAAGCGCTAACTTGACATAATGGAAATGAAGACTTAAAAGAACGTGCTCAATAGGAATTCTAAGACCCCATGCCCCCTCCGCGCACCAGATTCCCGGTTGCTAGCAGAGTGGAAGTAGCTTCCTCTTCTTGCACGGGGCAGGGTTTCCCACTCGGGGCCTCGCCCTCGAATGTCCGAACACAAGACTAATCTGGTGATCATTCCAAAACCAAAACCGGAAAAAATTTCCCTTGCCCGAAAACGGGGACGATTCCACCTTTTTTATTTTCTTAACGAATTTTCTAACGGGGTCAAGAAACTAAACTATCCTTCACCTGATTAAACCAGATAGAAGGAAAACTATCATCACTGACTTAGTTTAAAGAAATCAACACTTTTTTCCTAACCGAAATCAGGCACAGCCATTTATTTAATCATTTGAGGAAATCAATGCTTTTTTCCTAACCAAAGTCAGGTGGCACAACCATTGATCTACTCATTTCAGAAATTTTTCGGGCTTTTATTTAACTACTCGAATTTTAAGCGTATTCCTATTATTTCAATTTAGTTATTAAAACTCCACTGATTCCAGCCCATCCGGCCCATGGGTTTTAGCCACCACCCAACCACTAGAATCAGTAGAACCAGACAATTACTCACCCACCCATGATTGAATACCTTTCTTAACTTTTGCTTTCGAATACAGATACGCACACACTCCTCTTTAAAACTTTAACATATAAAATAATCCATTGACAAACAGTTATTGGTTATAGATGTCATAACTCAAAAATTCCATCCTGTCCCTTGTTTCTCAAAAAAAATAGTATCACTCTAGGCTCTCCGTTGAGACCAACTGGGGAAAGAAGCACAAAATTTGAAATAGACACTATCAATGAGCTGAACTCACTGGAGTTGGAAATGCACCGCTGCATGGAGAATGAAAATCAACTCAGAAAAGAATGGCTTGGAGACTGGGAAAATTACAAAATGTCTCTCCAGATGCAAATAGAGGAGACACGGCAAGTGGTAGAAAGGGTACAACAGACCTAGAAGACAAGGCTATAGTGGAAGCTAGAGCTAAGGGAAGCAAAGAAAGAAATGGCTAGACTCCAAGCAAAACTCGCAAAGGTAAAGGTCGATGCAGAGCTAGCCACAAAAAAAACAAAAACACTATCACCCCCAGGGGTACCCAGAAAGAAGCACGGAGAGTTACTTGTGGAGGTCCAAAATTTGCATGACGCCAACCAAGCTCTGCACAAGGAAAATGAGCACTTGAATTCATGCTATGAAAGGAGGACCATTGATATAAGAAAAAAAAGGTGGCTCACCCCCTAAGCATCTCACGCCTTAAAGCCTCACATGCAAAAAAAAAAGATATCAAATTTAATACATTCCATAAGTCCGTCTCATGCCTTAAGTGTTCACGACATGAAACCCATAAGCATCTCATGGCATGAAACACTCCCTGCTCCAAAAAAATCAACTTTTATAAAATTTATGAAGTCCATTTAACGTGAAAGGGGGACTATCGGCAAAAAAACAATATAAACCTTATGTCTTAAGCATCTCATGCCATACAGCCTCATGCGCAAAAAAGAACAAAAGCTAATGCCTTAAGCATCTCACCCCTTCAGCATCTCACACCATAAGGCATCACGTATGGAAAAAAGAGAAATCAAATTTAATACATTCCGAAAGTCTCTCTAAAGCCTTAAGGATTCATGGCGTGAAACCCTTAAGCATGTCACAACGTGAAACAGTTCCCTAAGCATCACGCGTGTTTAAAAAAAATCTCAGACCTTAAGCATCTCAAGGCCTCACCCACCCAAAAAGAAATCAAATTTAATAAATTCTGTGAAGTCTGTCTCATGCCTTAAGGATATATCCTTACGGATTGACTGCATCTGCTGCTCCATGTCATCAAGCATATGTTTGGATGTCTCGACCCTAATCAATGGGTCACACCAAGTTAATGGTGTTAGGCAATCTTGTCCCCATACAAAGCTTTGAAAGGACTCATCTCGATACTTCGGTGATAAGATGCATTGTAGGTGAATTCGACTAGGTGCAGATAGCTTAGCCACTTCTTGGGTTCCCTGCCACAACATGATCGAAGTATATCTTCGATTACTTGGTTCACCCTTTCTATTTGACCATCGGTCTCGGGGTGGTAAGTTGTGCTGAGATCCTAGAGAGTTCCTACTACTTCAAAGAATGCAGTCCAGAATCTTGACATGAATTTGGGATCTCGATCACTTACTATTCTCTTGGGTAAGCCATGCAATCTGAAGATTTCCTTGAGGAACACTCTGGCCACATCCACTGCAGTGTAGGTTTCTTCTACTGAATCAGATGGGCAGCTTTGGTTAGTCTGTCAACTACCACGAAGATGGAGTTGTAACTTGATTGCACTGAAGGTAGTCTAGTAATGAAACCCATACTGATACATTCCCACTTCATCTAGGGGATTTCTAATGGATGTAACTTCCCATGCATTTTTACTCTCTCGGCTTTGACTTTCTGACATATCAGGCATTGACGTACATGATTAAGTACATCCTTTTTTAGTCCAGGCCAAAAGAAGCTTTTCTTTACAGACATGCAAGTCTTGATGAAACCTCGATGTCCTGCTATAAGGCTATCATGGGCTTCATTCAGAATTTGACCCTTAGTTCCCTTATCATTGGGAATGCATAGCCTGCTATTATAATACATAATTCCTTCATCCAGGCTGTACCCTTGAACTCGGTTCAGCTCCTGAGGAGTTTTGCTTTCCTACATAAGTAGGGTAGCAATAGGGTTAATAAATGGATTTGACACCACTGTGATTGCAAGCAAGGAGGTTTTTCTGCTGAGGGCATCTGCTACCATATTTTCTTTTGATTTCAAAATCAAATTCCTGTAGGGTCTGCATCCACCTTCTTTGGTGCATGTTGAGATCCTTCTGAGTGAAGATCCACTTTAAGCTCTGATGATCTGTCATCAAAGTGAATCTTTGACCCAGTAGATAATGTCTCCACAACTTCAGGGCATAGACTGCTGAAAGTAGCTCTAGGTCATGGTGGACAGCATAATTTCTCTCATGCGTTCTGAGTTTTCGGGGGTTCATAAGCCACTGCATGAGCGCACCTCCCAGGGCACTGGCATCAGTTATACTACCTCAAAGGGTAGAGAGAAATTTGGCAACTTTAGAATGGAATTGGTTACCAAGGCGGGCGGTCTTCAGCTTATCAAAAGTGCTCTGACACCTAGCAGACCATTGAAACGGGGTATTCTTCTTGAGAAGATTAGTCAGGGGGGAAGCTATGAGAGCATACTTAGGTATAAAAATTATATACCAACCAGTTAATCCCAAGAATCCCCTGACTTCTTTCACTATCTTTAGTTCAGGCCAATCTATGACTGCTTGGACTTGCAAAATCTGGAGAAATTCCATCTTTGGATAATACCAGAAAGCCCAAGTATTCAACATGGTTGACAAAGAAAGTGCTTCCTTAGAATCTCAAGAACTTTACGGACATGAGCTTCATGGTCAGCTGCATTCTTTGAGTAAATCAAAATATCATCAAAGAAAACAAGAACAAAATCATCCAAGTATTCTTTGAGAATGTCCTGCATTAGGCGATTGAATGTAGTTGGGGCATTTGTCAATCCAAACGGCATGACAGTAAATTCATAGTGCCCATAGCGAGTAGTGATGGCTGTCTTTAGGATATCTTGATCATTAATCCTGATCTGGTAACATCCTGATTTGAGATCTATCTTTGTGAAGATCTGGGCTCCATTTAGCCTGTCTAGAAGCTCATCAATTCTGGGGATAGGATACTTATTCTTAACTGTCCACTGATTGAGACCTGTGTAATCCACACAGAGTCTTAACATTCCATCCTTCTTTTTCTGAAAGAGAACTGGCACTCCCCAAGGTGAAACACTAGGTCTTACAAACCCTTGTTCTAACAGCTGCCTAAGCTATTCCTTGAGTTTAAAGGCTTCAGGGACTAACATTTTGTACGTGCGCTGGGCTACTGGGGTTGAGCTCCGGGGGTTAATTCTATCTCATGATCTACTTCCCAAATCGGAGGCATCTCAGTTAGCTCTGCTAGGAATAAATCATCATACTCATCCATTCTGGTTCTTTAGCCTTTAACTTTGTGTCTACCGAATTCATTTGGACAACATAAATGAGCTGCTTCTTTCTAAGTCCTTTCAGTAACCTAGAAGCTTTTACTAATTGAAGATTTGGGGATCAAAAAATTCCAATTCCTTGAACTTTGTTCCCGTGAAGGTCACGGAAGGAAATGGTTCCATTGTGACAGTGAATGTCAGCTTGATTTTTGTGGAGCCAATCCATTCCAAGGATTCCGTCAAAAACTCCGAAAGGTAATCTAAACTGGCAGTTAGTTACATTCTCATCTAGATTAAATTGAATACAATCTGTCTCATGGTGAGTGAAAAGAATCTTCCCACTGGCCAATTCAACTTGCATAGGTTTCCCTTATTTCTGTTCTAAGACTAGCTTACGCAAGCATCCTGGGGAAATAAATGAATGAGTACTGCGTGAATCAATCAAAAGCTTAAATGGCTTACCCTTATACTCAGTGGGAGCATGGATGACAGAGAATTAACAATTTGGCCCTTGGTTTCAATCGCGGCATAAATCTGACCTCTTTCCTCTTCCACTACTTCTGCCTATCGTAACTGCTTTGGCTGCTGCAGATTGGGGCGGAACTCTTTCTCTTTGGTTACCCCAGTTTTGGGAGAGAGTTCTAAGATTACTCTGAATAGAGGCAGATGGTTGAGCTGGAGTCCTCCTGGGATTGCCCTAATTTTGGCGAGACGGTTGACTGATACGAAGGGGCTGGTCTCTGCACTCTGGGTCCTTGACTTCCCTGTCCTCTTGACATGGCAGGAGTCAGCACCAGGCAGTCTTTAAGCTGGTGACCAAAACCTTGTCACCAAAACACCTGTTCTCACTTCTAAGCTCATCCCTCTGAATCCTTGAAAGAGGTGGGGCTCTTGAGAAAGTGTTCTGAGGGAAGGGTCTTCCTTCACTTCTGAATTTCCCAGCATCTTGATTCTGATTAGGGCCTTGCCACCTCTTTGGGGGTGGAAAGTTTAAAGCACTTCCCGAGGTTTGGAACCTTTTAAAGTTTGAGGGTGCAAGCTTTGGCGGGACCTTAACAACAAATGCTTTGGCAAAGTCCTTTTTGCCATTCTAACAGCTTCTGCCATTGAGACTGGTTTGGCATTTTTCACTAAAGTATCCAATGGCTCATTCATCCCTCGAATGAACCTGGCCATCAGCTGCTCTTCATCCAAAAGTGGAGAATATTTGAGGAGAAAGGCAAATGCCTAATGGTATTCTTCAATCGTTGTCGGTTATCCTGCTTCAATTCTAATAACTCATTCATTTTGGTTTCCAGGAAGCTCGGAGGACAGAACCTCTTCCTGAGAGGTAAGCTTTAAGATCTAATGAGGTCTGGGTATTTTGGTCGAGATAGTTTGTCTCGCAATGGTTCCTCCATATGCGACCCTGGCCGTTTCCACAATTTTCAATCTGGCGAGAGCCATCTTGCTCTTCTCGTTTATAACCGGTTACATCAAAATACTCTTCCATTGCCTCGATCCATTTTTCCACTACTTCTCCTAACTGTTCCCCTTCACCCTTGAAGAGACCAGGTTGGGATTGGTGCAGGGCTTTACGAACGTCCGGATATAACTCTTCTCATCATCGGTAAGAGGATTCGGCTGCCTACCACCACGACCCGCGTGCCTCATGATTCTGACAAAACGATATTTTTGTCAACTTAACTTTATCATCATCAGATTTATGACTATTTAATTTTTGAGATTTTTTTCTTAAATAAATAAATATTCCATCATAATTCTTGAAAACAAGATTCACTCTGATAATTTTATTAACCAATATTCACAACCATGAAAACAATTTGGAATCTTTTGTAAAACATCATTTATTATCAAAAGTTTTTGATATATACATAGAGCGTCTCGGCTCCAAAAGTCATCGCCTCAATCGCGTACGTATAAAAAGGCGATACTGCGATGGAGACATGCTATGATATACACGATTCATCATCACTGATAATGGTGTTGTTATTCTTCTCCTAGGAATAAAGCGGCTAAGAAGTCTAAAAATACGGCAAGAAATTCTAAAATTCCGGGGTGAGTGATTATAGAGTTGTACATAATGAATAACTCCTAGCCTTATCAAGATCATGGCTAGCGAGAAATTCTGTCTGAGTCTCTGTCGTTGATTGGTATTGACGCGAATACTTTGCCCTCCAGCGAACCACATATGTTGACATCGCTCTACTGGATCAAGAAAAACTGGATCAAGAAAGTATAGATCCTCAAAGTGACGAGCGAGTCTCACTCTACTTCCTCGGGTTGTAGCAACGGAGTTGATGAGATTTTCAAAGGCAAAGGCAATCATATCCTGACTCTGGGAGAGTCCAAGAATTCTAGATAGATTTGGGGTATCCCTCTAAAAATCCAGTTCAATTTATGAACTTTATTTCAAACAAGTGAAAACATTATTTCCTAGATTCACTTTAAAATTTTAGGTACTTTTTGCTGCTGTTTCGTAAGTTTATAACAGCGCTCTGATACCAGCTGTGAGACCCCTATGTCCCCCTCCACGCACCAGATTCCCAGCTGCTGCTGCAGTAGCGGAAGTAGCTTCCTCTTACACAGGGCAGGGTTTCCCACTCAGGGCCTCGCTCGCGAATGTCCGGACACGAGACTAATCTGGTGGTCATTCGAAAACCGAAACCAGGAAAATTTCCCTTGCCCGTAAAACAGGGACGATTCCACCTTTTTGATTTTCTTAACGAATTTTCTAACGGGTTCAAGAGACTAAACTATCCTTCACCTGATTAAACCAGATAGAAGGAAAACTATCACTGACTTAGTTTTTTTGAAGAAATCAACGCTTTTTTCCTAACCGAAATCAAGCACAGGCATTGATCTAATCATTTGAGGAAATCAATGCTTTTTTCCTAACCGAAGTCAGACACAGCCATTGATCTACTCATTTGTTGAGAAATTCTTCAGTTTTTATTTAACTACTCGAATTTTAAGCGTATTCCTATTATTTCAATTTAATTATTAAAACTCCACTGATTCTAGCCTTACCCCATCTGGCCCATGGGTTAGCCACCACCCGACCACTGGACTCGGTAGAACCAGACAATTACTCACCCACCCATAATTGAATGCCTTTCTTAACTTTTACTTTCGAATACAGATACGCACACACTCCTCTTTAAAACTTTAATATATAAAATAACCCATTGACAAACAGTTATTGGCTACAGATGTCATAACTCAAAAATTCCATCCAGTCCCTTATTTCTCAAAAAATAGTATCACTCTAGACTCTCCGGTTGAGACTGGTCATCAAACAACGAGATTCAGTAACAGATTACAATAATCATTTCGTCCATCATACATATCTTCCATGACATACGCATGGGTGTCATAGGCACTGCGAGTCCGTGCATCTCCTGGTCAAAACCCTCCAGGATCCTCCTTAGGTGTCCTGCACTTCACTTAGGGACCGCTTCGTCAGCCCTCGCCCATCGTACCGGAAGCGCACCATTTTTCAACCATACCCAGGCTTTGACGCGTGAGCCGTCCTTTGAACACTCCCTGCCGCCAGCTGTTGCAACCGAACTTCCCTTAGAAAAACATATACCAAATGCTCCCTCTAGCATTCTGGCGTAACACGGTCCTTTAAGTAAATAGGGTTTCTAAGCAAGTTTTTAGTTTGATTTTCTTTTGAATACAAGGAGTATTTTCTTTTGAATACAAGGAGTATTTCTTGAATACAAGGAGTATTTTCTTTTGAATACAAGGAGTATTTCTTGAATCAGTATCCCCAAAACTTCTTGATCGAAATTGTGAATTTCATACCAGAATTCCTCGAATTCTATAGCCTTGATCCACAGATCAATTCGAAGGGTCTCAAACTTAGTTTCAGATTTGGCAGGAGTTTTGGGTGTATTTTTCTAAACTGGTCACACCTTCTTTCCTCGAAACTGACAAAAGAGTTTGTTGGTCTTGGTCATAGTCTGATTCAAGGTTCGAGTCGGATAAGATTTTTCCTGAACTATCTTTCTCGAAAAGGTTTGATAATTCAGTTACTATTTTACTGAATTTCTTTCTTTGAATATTCACTTAATTGATTTCTAAATTAGTTACAAATTCCAATGAGGAATAAATTAATCATTTATCCGAATATTTCGATCTCAATAGATTTCTTGAATTTTCTTTTTACAATCCGTGGAAATATAAAATGATAGAAATTTCTCTCTTAGAGTATTTAATTATTCATTTATCAAATACTCATAGAATTTAAACATAAAATTTAAGAGAATTCTAATTTTGATATAAAAATTCTTTATGCATTTATTTATGCATAAAAATCAACTTCAATGGGAATAACACTTTTATTTAAAAAATCCTTTTATGCACTATTTATGCATAAAATCAATTTTAGTAGGAATAACACTTTTATAATTAAAAAATTTCCTTTATACATCTTTCTATGCATAAAAATCAAATTAAATAAGAATAACACTTTTATAATAAAAAATAAAAAAATTCCTTGATACATCTTTCTATGCATAGAAATCAAATTTAATAAGAATAACACTTTTATAATTAAAAAAATCCTTTATGCATCTTTCTATGCATAGAAATCAAATTTAATAAGAATAACACTTTTATAATAATAAAAATTCCTTTATGCATCTTTCTATGCATAGAAATCAAATTTAATAAGAATAACACTTTTATAATTAAAAAAATTCCTTTATGTATCTTTTTATATGCATAGAAATCAAATTTAATAAGAATAACACTTTTATAGTAAAAAAATTTCTTTATGCATCTTTCTATGCATAGAAATCAAATTTAATAAGAATAACACTTTTATAATTAAAAAAATTCCTTTATGCATCTTTCTATGCATAGAAATCAAATTTAATAAGAATAACACTTTTATAATAAAAACATTTCATTATGCATCTTTTTATGCATAGAAATCTAATTTAATAATTAATATCAGTGATATCCATGCATATTCATAGGTGAATATGTACATGGAATAATTAGAATATTTCTTTTAGATTCAAAAATGGTGGGAATTACTCTTTTGGAATAACATAAAAACAAACTTTCTTTTTCACAAAATTCTGGAAAATTTTGCCATAACCTCCTTTGTATGGCTGACCATTTCTCATTTTTATCTTTCTTCACTTAACTTAATTAACCCAATTTAGAATTATAGAACTCTAATCTACACAATTTTCTAAATTCAAGAGAGTAAACAAAAAGAAGAGTTTAATTAATCACTTAGTTAATCTTTCTAGGATTAACAAAGGTTGGAATGTAAGGAAGAGAAGGGGGTGGTCTTTTCATCAAAGGCATAGCATTTGAATTTAATTCAATCATTTGCAAAACATAAAAATCAAGAAAACCATAGATTTTTCATTAAAATTTGTAAACAAAGTAAGAAAATTAGCTTACATGGAGCTTGTAAGCTCTCCTTTGGCTTGAGGGATTGAGGGTTCTACTCTTGTTTGAAGCAATAGTGGCCACCAATTCACTTTGGAGAGAATTAGGACAAAAACAATTGAATTATTAAAAAACTCAATGTAGAACAGGAGTAGAGTAACAGTGCATAAACACCATTAAGCTTTTACAAAAGAGGGAGGCTTCTATTTATAGGACAAAGCGAGCCTCTAACCAAGCAAACTGATTCTAGAATTTTCCAAATCAGTTTGGTCAATTTTTGATCATTTTTGGGTCAGTTCAGCTTACTTTTTGGATCTAGATTTGAAACAAGAGAGAGGAGAGATAAAAATATCTCATTTTATTGATTAAAACATGGGGGTAATGATGAGAAAAAGGCGCCTACTTCATGAGGGGAGATCCCCATACTGAGGTGTCAAAATTCAGTTTTTTTAATTCTTTTCTTTGGTCCTTAGTCCACTCTTCATCTTATGTGAGCATTTACTCATTTTTGGGGGGGTTTTTCTTTTATTCTTCAATTTATCTCCTCCCTACATTTGGATTAATCTCATTGGCCTGTCAAACCTTTGTTTAGACCTTAATCCAAAATTTTCTGAAAACATGGGTCCTTAGGCTAAGGTCTTTTGTGCACATTATAATTTATTTCTAATGCACCTTAGGAATTTCTTTTTAAACTTCTGTTTCGAGGGAATTTATTTTAATAAGAAGGGATATTTTTTCATCTAAAGATATCTAAAAATTGAATTATCTCTCTCTAAAACATTTTCTCTCTCTAGGCCAAAACAAGTAGAAACAAGATCTTTTATTATTCTGAAAAGGGGATTGATTATAGGGGAAGAAACTGGACATCTTGAGGGGCTGGGGAGGAATCTTAGAGGAATTGTTGGTCCTGAACATGGAAGTCTCACTTGCAAAAGTTGTGGCCGAATGCTAGAGTGTATAGGGACTTGTCCAAGTGTTAAATCTACTACTACTATATACCTAGTGACCATTTCTACCACAAGATGTGCTATCCACTTAGGTTTTAATGAACATCCTTTTATGAAGAGGGTTCATCTAGGCGCAAAAAAAAAAAGTGTGCAGTAGAAGATTGCAATGCATGCACAATTCGATCCTTTTGCTACTCCAAAACAATCAGGGTTTGTTGTAGCCCAGGACATTGTTAAGTAAACATTGTTGGGTGATGGGGTTACCAATAATGTGGAAATTGGAGATATAGGCCTTGAAGAGCTCCTAGATATAATGATTCCACTTTCTGATAAAAGGAGGATTCAAAAGTGTGTAGAGGATTCAAAGAGAGCAAGTTTAATTTATGCAAAGGGATTGGATGAAGTGTTGGATCTAAAAAATAAATGTAGATATCCATTCATTCATAGCATTCTATTTTCTAATAAACTAGAAACCACACACCAATTGCATGTGGATTCACTTTGACCATGTGTATCGAGCTCAAGGCTACAATGGGTGCCCATGTGTATGACCCTTTCATTCATGAGTTATTGACAATAGCCACATGTGAGTTCAAGGTGGAGGATAGGTATGCCTAGGTTGAGTTTTGAAAATTGTTGAATGCTGTGGTGAAGAAGTGTGGCTTTGAAAATCTAGAGTTTCAAGGATTCATGGGGCTGACAAGGCTAGTGCTAATTTGTTAGCTGTGCGATCCATGTACAATGGTGGTGCTAAAAAGGTCATGTAGGGCAAGGAGAGATCTTGTGTTTTCCACTAAGAATAGAGCATGCTCAATCACACAAAGAAATGTATATGTGCATCCTCTCAAGAGGACCACAAGAATTTTTACAGAAAATGGAAAGAAGCCCCCACAAATGTGGCCACAAGACAGTAAAAGCAAGAGTTGCAAAAATTTTGGAGAAATAATCATGTCATGAAGGGAAATATTTATTGCTTAGAAACTTGGCTAGCATGGTGGGATGTTAGGGCCTTCCATTGGAGTTCATGGTTTCTTATGCAAAATGAGGACGGGTTATTTGTCCTAACAACAAATTTTGCCGAGGCCAAGCACTCTAACATGAGAGAAAGTGTGGGATTTAAAAATCACATTTCCTTATATGAAGCTGCTAGTGCAGACTTATCCTCGTGGTAGTTTTGCAAAACTCAAAGTACGATACATTCCTTACAATAAAACACTTGGGAGCTGGTCTCTGCAACTTAAGGGCATACGAGACAAGTTTTGCAATGGGGAGGTTGTCACAACCTCTAGTAAAAATCTTATTGATTTAGCTAATTCAACAATGGAAGAGGTAGGCATAAACTCTCCTGAGATGCATCGTGTTCGTATAGGAAACAATGTAGCATGCTACATAAGCACCCAATGTTGAATACTCTTGGTGTTGTTCTTGATAATTGTACTCACATGCCAGAGTACGTGACCATGATAGTGAACCAGCGAACGAGTGGGCCCACATGTGCCAGAAAGACAATTCAATATGGATTTTGTGGAGGTAGATGTCAATAACAAGACATTGTGAGCTATTTGGAGAATAGAACCGCATAGCATGGTCACATGTTTTGGATTATTGCCAAAGAGCAAGATGAGGTGTGGGAAATCGATC
Source organism: Cibotium barometz (assembly GCF_041138505.1). Lineage (NCBI taxonomy): Eukaryota > Viridiplantae > Streptophyta > Polypodiopsida > Cyatheales > Cibotiaceae > Cibotium > Cibotium barometz. Next base: position 32,581,829 of record NC_141050.1, read on the forward strand.
AACCCTTCGAGAAGTCGACAGATAAGGGTGTTCATACACCTAGTTTTTGGGGTCACCCTCCTTACCCCAGTGGTACAGTGGAAAGTTTTATATGGTTTTGCAACTCTACCAATACACACTCATGGGCTCTGGATACGTTTCGGGTCGGGCCACTGGGTCCCACTCCTAGTGTGTGGCCAATTGCCACTGGAAAACAAGTCTCACCAACATTGATATTGAATATCTTTGTACAAGTGGTTTTGTTTTGGAAAGAGAAAGCTCAGCCTCCAACAATAACTAGAGAGATCACCACACCACTCCAAGGTCATTCAACAGTGTACTTCCTAAATATAGAGACGATAAGGTAGTTCTATAAGATTCCTCTCCCCTAGCTTTTGAGATGTACAGGTGTAAGAACCTTCCCTTCAATACCTTGTAATCATCGAACCTTCCCTTCAGTATCTTGTAATCATCCCCCCCTCAAAAATAGAAAAAGATCTTGTTTTACCATTTTTTGGCCTTGAGAGAGAAAATATCTAGAGAGAGGTAATTCAAAATTGAGATATTTTTGGATGCAAAAATCATCCTAATGTCTAAGATGAATTCCCCTTAAACAAAAGTTCAAAATAAACTTTCCAATGTGCATTAGGAATTAATTGGGTGTGTATAAGAGACCTTCGCCTAAGGGTCCACATTTGAATTAAGGCCCAAATAAGGTTCCGAAGGGCCAATAGGATTAATCCAAGTGTTGGGATAAGATAAATAAAATTAATAAAAGAAAATAGCCCAAAAATGAGTAAATGCTCACATAAGATGAATAGTTGACTGAGTACATGGTTTATTAGTTAAAAACTAAGGTATATTAGTAAAAACAAATGAGATATTTAGGTGAAATGATGCATTTTTGACACATTGGTAAGGAGAGGAAGAAACTTGAGGTAGGCACCTTTTTTATCATGATTGTTTAGCTTTTTTAATTCAAAAAAATCAAGATATTTCATCTCTCCTCTCTCCTGTGCAAACTAGATCAAAAAGGGAGCCAAACTGATCCAAATCTTGTCCAAATTGGGTCAAACTGAAGCTGGAAACCTCTAGAACCCAGTTCAACTTGGTTAGTGCCCTCCCTCACCTATAAATAGACCCTCATTCCTTTGTATTTTCATATTGGAGCATTGCCATGCTAGTATTTTCTCTAAATTAGCTTATTTCTATGATCTCTCTAATTTTCCTCTTCTCTTGAGAGCTTTGGAGCTTCTCTCTCCTCCAACCTCTCTTGGAGATTACTCTCTCTCTCTTAGTGGCCAAGGACTTTCTTGGGGCTTCACTAAACCTCTTCTTTCTTGAAGATTACCCTTTCCCCTTGGTGGCCAAGCCTCTTCCATGAGGGCTATACCATTTTTGCAAGGTAAAGAATTAAGCAAACCAAGGGTGAGCCTAAACAATATTGTTTTTGCTCTCTTTTTAATGTTATTCTTCTTCCCAACCTCCCTCATGCTTGGGAAGCATTTTATTTAGTGGTTTTTCTCTTAAAAGCATGCTTTTCTTGATTATGATGAATTGATGTTTATGTTTAAGCTTAGATTTATACATAAACTGATTCTTAGGTTAAAAGTGTGATTTTAACCATTCTCAATTCATAGAAATTGCAAGGAAGTTATGGCAAAATTTTCTTATTAGAAAATGAAGGTTTATACATAAATAATTTTATTCTAAAAGAGGAACTTTGAATATTATCATTTCATAGAAAATGTGGAGAAGCTATGGCAAAATTTATAGCCTTAGAAAATGAAATTATGCATAATAATTTTTATGCTAAAAGTGGAATTCTAATCATTATCATTTCATAGAAAATGCAAGGAAGTTATGGTAAAATTTATATCATTATAGGATGAATTTATGCTAAATAAATTTATGTTAAAAGAGGAACTTTGAACATTATTCAATAGTCTGAAAAATAAAGAAGGTTATGCATAAATTTTATAAAATCATTAAATAGATGTGAATGGATGTGAATGGATGTGAATGTATGTGAATGGATGTGAATGGATGTGAATGTATGTGAATGGATGTGAAATGTTGTGAATGGATGTAAATGGATGTGAATGAATGGAAATGATGTGAATGGATGTGAATGGATGTGCAATGATGTGAATGGATGTGAGATAATGTGATTGGATGTGTGTTGATGTGGGATAATGTGATTGGATGTGTGTTGATGTGGAATGATGTGATTGGATGTGAGTTGATGTGGAAATAATGTTATGAGTTGATGTGGGAATGATGTGATGTGATATGGATTGATGTAGAAAAATGTGAGAAGATGAGAAATGATGAGGAATAATATGAAAGGATGTGGAATGATGGGGAATAATGTGAAAGGATGTGGAGTGATGAGGAAAGATGGGAATTTTGTTTGGAACTGTATTTGTATGTGAAACCTATTTTTTAAAGATTGTTTTATGTCAAGAATGCTGGGGAAGTATTTTGACCATCTTGTGAGTGAGGTCGTGGTGGGGACCTAAGTGAAAAAGTTGCAACAGCTGACGGAGAGTCAATGTAGGATGTCTTGCGTGGCAAGGTCGGCCGAGGTCTTGACCAGCCTCGGTTCGATTTAAATGGTGAGCTTTTGGTATGGTGGATGAGGGACCAAGGAAGTGGCCTATGAGTGAAGCGCTAGGTCACCTCTATGAAGGAACCTAGAGAGTGCTGACCATACGGTGCTCGGGCTCTAGGTTGCCTAGGATACCCACGCGTGCATCGAGGAAGCAAATGAGTTGGAGTTTATTTTTTGAACATGGGCAAGGATCTGGTTGATTGGCCTTACTGGTCTTCAATGGATGAGTTCATGGCTCTTTTACATGGATCTTGTTGGTTGATCTTGCTGATCTTTAACTAAGAGTCCATATGATTTTTATGTGATTATATTCCTAGGCACTATGGGCTAGGAACTATTGAAAAGTCCCCTGAGTGAGCAGGTGGTGAGCGTTCTAGTTGCCAATGATGCCAAAGGTACGCTAAGGAAGGGATGAATGGAATACTTGATTATATTCCTGGGCACTATGGGCTAGGAACTATCAAAAAGGCCCCTAAGTGACCAAAGGGTTAGCGTTTTGGTTGCTAAAATGATGCCATAGGTACGTCAAGGAAGGAATGACTGAAATTGGATTTTTTGATTGGAAAGTGAAAAAGTTAGAAATTGGATCTAGATATTTTGGAGGATTATGATCAATAATACTATGGTTTCATTCCAAGTTTGCTTTAAAGACAGTTGAATCTGTAAAAGGCAATTTCATATTGGGTTCGTAAGTGGTGTGTCTAAATTGTATTTTGCATGAGTGCCGGCTAGGGGGCCTAGGAACTCTTTTCCCTGGTACCCGGAACAAAACATAACCAAATTTTCATAATGGATCTTATCAATACAGTGGTTGGGCGGTTGGCTAACCCATGGGATTGAGGCTGGACTTATGGATCCCTATAATTAAAATTCAATTCTGTTCAAGTTACGATAGTTAAAGTAAATCACAAATAATCCTTGTTCTATGGAAAAAGAATCAACGGCTGTGCCTCTTTAACGAGGAAAAAAGCGTTGGTCTCTATGATCCAAGTGCAAGTTCCTCCCTTGATCCAACCATGTGACTGTGGGTTCGGTTGGAATGAAAAAGCGTAAGTTAAGGCCTTTGACTACGTTAGAATAATTCTCCGAAGTTTTTCATTTTTCTTGGGCACCACTACAATAGGGGAGACCCATTCAGTGTGTTCAATCTCATAGATAAATTATGCCTCTAAGAGCTTGTCTATTTCTTCTTTTATCTTTCATGCAAAATTCTCATTGTAAGTATAAGGACGTTGCTTGGAAGGCTTTGTATCCTCTCGCAATGGAATTGTATGCTGACATATGCTTGGATCAACTCCTTTGAGGTCTTTATAACTCCAAGAAAAAACATCGCGATACTCCTTTATTGTTTGAATTAATAACTTCTTCTCATCTAAGGACAAGTCTGTGGCAATCCACACATAGCGAGGCTCTTCTCCTGGCTTAGTGATATCAATTTTTTTTGCATCTTCTGGACCATCATATGAAACCCCTGGTATGCTTGGCTTTTGTCGCATGGGCTGTGAAGAACAATCTTCCGATCTTGAAGAGTGTACTGTGTGAAGTTGGGGGGAACATTGAGACCTTGTTCTTGTCCACTTGAGTCGTCACTCATTGAAGACCATACGGTTTTGAGCTCTCCTTTGCAATCTTGCATCAGATTTTTTTGTTCAACCGTTATCTTTGCACTTCCGACATTCTCTTTTGAATCGGTTTTAGACTTGAGTTTTGGTTTTTGTTTCTTTGTTTTTTTGTGATTTTTGCTAACAATTTTTAGCTTTTCTCCTGGATGGAATCCATCTGATCGTTTTACTTGGTCTTTGATACTATCTTGTGCTTAGACATAGTATAGATATCCATTCTTTCCTGAGAAGTGAGGTGGTGGTCGAGAGTGTTCATTCTTAAACTCCTCCTTTTCTTTTTGTAGTCTCTCACGTCGTTCCCTCTCATCTTGTTTACGGATTCTCTTATGGCTCTTACAGCATTTACGTTTAGGTCGGCTTAGAGGGATCTCTACTTGAACCTCCCTTCCTCTCAAGAGTAGGCGTGCCTTTCCTAACTCTTCCTCAGGGATTATCACATCATTATCAAAATCAGAGTCCCATCCATCTTCCTTATCAGCATCATTAGCAGATTCGAGTGTTAAATCCTCCACTGAGACTTCCTCTACATGCAGTGCTGTTGTGGATGCATCCCCATAGTATAAAACATCTAGAAGGTCACGTGGTTGTACCATTCGTACAGGAATAATGTCATATCCATCTGAGTCACAAAACTGAATTGGCTTAGGTAAAGCACATGTCGATACTGTTGCAAGGACATGACTCCATTCTAGTGGATCAATTAAGTGCTCAAGGAAGGGTTGTGGAATGTATGCCTCATCTGATACACTTCGATTACCCTTAAGTCTCTCAGTGTTGAAATCCCTACATGAGGCTCCACACATCCACAGATCTTCTCACCCATCTGACAATGTAACTCTTGAGCCCTCAGATGAAGCAGAATCAAACTCATCTATTGGAGACCTTGTTACATCACGATATGAGTGATTCTTTAGGTTGACCCTTGTGATGAGACAGAATCATGTCGGAGGTACAAATAATTGTATCCCCAATCTTGAATCATTTGAAATTGTCGCATGAATGGTCTACCCAATATCACTTCATAGTTTGGATGTTTTCCAAAATCCACTACTGCAAAGGTGTGCTCATATTCAATCCCACATGTGGTGACCAATATGTTCTCAAGCACCCCAAGGGGATGTTCTAAGCTTCCATCTGCTAGCTGTTGCAAGCGCATCCTGGTACTCCTAATAGCTGGTTTGCCCCACTTTTCCCAAATGGACCTTGTCACAATGCCCACTCCTGCACCACTATTAAGTATTGCAGTTGAAGCTACTTTTCACACTTCTAATGGGAGGGTAGCATTTCCCTGATCGTGCTCACAAAATTTTCCTACTTGGTTGATAGAAACTGGCATAACATGCTTTGTCTCAGGGTGTATAGTACAATGATGGTGACCCTTTTGTAGCAATACCTGCTCTGACAAACATATGGCAATATCATTCCACAACTAGGTCGAAGCTTTATCAAATCAAGCAAAGGTAAGGTACAAGCCACTAGTGCTGACAAAATAGCTTGCACGATACCCATATCCATCTCCTTTGTCAACCTTCTATGCATGGAGGGTATCCTCAAGGTTTGAGAACAGTTCTCATATTCTCCCAAATATGATGGTAAGGATTTCATTATATGCTTACTTCTAGGAGAAACAATTGTTTGAACTTCCTCCTGGATGCTTGGGCGTCTAAAGTTATTTTCTGTGCTCCTGGTAAAATCCACCTCAAAGAATGGAGGTAAAATAATAGAGGACATATTCTCATTAACTTTCTCATGAACTGCTGCCCACATCTCATTTGCCATGTCCTCGTTAGCATCAATAACTTCATCATTGCATGGGAAGGCAAGGCTAGGTGGTGGCAGAATACCTTCTTTCAATGGGGTGGCAATTGGTGCAGACTTCTCACTATGAGATTGTGAGATGAGCTCACTTTTCATTTCCCAACTTGATGACACTTCTGGTATGGTTTCTAATGTTGGCTTAAGAGAGGTTGGGCCCCGAGGGATAGGTGGAGGTGGTCCCTCAAGTATTGATTGAGCTTCCCTAATGAGTTGCTGATGTACAGCTAGATTGATCTTCTCCTCACGAGGGTTTGGGTATTCTTGAAGCTTCTTGGGTAGCTCAGATAAAGCTGCAATGCGACTTCTATGAGCATCAATGATGGCATCTAGAGTCTCGTTCACCTTATCCACAAAAACAGAACCCCCAGAACTATCCTCGGTCGTACTAGCCTCATCTTGTTTAGCACTAAGCCCAGGTTGAGGTTGATGCTCCTCATGCACTTCTTGGGATGTAAAAGCTTGATCCCTCATGTTTTGTTTATAGACTTCTTGAGAACTAGTGGATGCACTTTTAGTTTGCTTGTTGCGGTTCTTTTTCCTCCTAGTGGTCCTTTTTCTATTGGAATGTAGGGTCTTGTCCACTAGATTTGCCTTTGCATCCCTAGTTCGAGGTGTCTCATCAGTTTGCATTTCGGCATTTCGTGTCTGTGATCTAGTCACATGACTCTAAGTGGCACGACATCCTCATTCTCTGATGAAGGTGGCGATGGAATTGCCCCTACAAAGTTGAGTGAGACCTTTGGTAGTTGAGAGGTGCCTCCCTCATGTGGTTTCAGTAAACAATCCTTTGGGAAGTGTTCTACACAACACCCTAGACAATATCTTTCAATTGGTGGAAACTGTAGTACTGTTGTATTGGATCGAGCTGCTTGCCTTGAGCGATGTGGACAATCACGAGCCCAATGGGGTTCTCCGCACTCATAACAGGGGCCCATTAGTTTGGCTTCTACTTTCCTTTGCTGCCATTGACCTGAGGGGCCTAGAGTCCTAGGTTGGTAGCTGCCTAGCAACATCAAAGAATTTTGTTCCCCTGTCCAGTGCGCTTGGCTTGGATATGCAGGACTTTCAAAGAGATTTTCCTTGGATGAATATGATGCATATTCCTCCTCCACATAGCCTGGGTTTACCAAGTCTCTACACATATTTGAATTGTCGTAGTCAATAGCCCTCACAGGAGCAGTCCCAAGAGCAGGAGGTTGAGCTCCAAGAATAGGTCGTGCTTGCTCTTGTGCCATCGGTGGCTTACGTTCAAAATTAGTATACTACTGATGCATTTGTGGAGTCACTCCACCCCTTTGCTGCTCACGCTCCTGTCTCATTCTTGCAATGCGAGTACATTCCTGTGTGGTGTGGGTAAAGTTCCAAGCACAGGCCTGGCACCACTTCTTTGTGGGTTGATTTGTGACTAGAGGAGAAAAGGTATTACATTCTTCGGTTTTATGGTTACCGCCACATGCTCCACAAAGATGAGGACCTGTAGGTAGTACACTCCTCATTCGCTGCTGCTGTTGTTGTGGCTGCATGGGTGGGTGATAGGTTTCTTCCAATCTCCTTAGTACTAGGTTAGCTATCTCGTCTGGATTTACTAGCGCACTAGACCTTGAACTTTGGTCATCACCCCACTGATCCCTAGGTTGCACCTCAAGGCCAGAACCATCTTGGAATTTGAAGTTATCTATGAAATCCATAGCATCATGGCAACACTCATTGAAATTTGTATGCTTCTTTGCATAGAGATGTGTATGCAGTGTTGAATTTTTGAGTCCTTTTAAGAAGAGAGAAATTAATCGACTCTGGGTGGGCTTCTCATCTTCTGGGCAATGATTAATGTACTGCTTCATCCTATTTACGCAATCTCTAACACTCTCAGTCTCGCCTTGCTTGAAAGAGTAGATGTTTGCTATCGTGTCATGTTGAATCCCCATCAAGGAAAAAGCAGCAAATGAATCTCTCTTCTAGAACTCATAAAGAAGATTTGTCTGAAGCCTCTAGTGCCTGAAACCAAGCAAGGGCCTTTCCCTCAAGAGTGAGCCCAAATCCTTCAATTTACGTATGCTTGTCAGTCACTTGCTCAGCTCAAACTGCTTGCCTAAATGCTGCTACATGGTCACGTGGATCTCCCGACCCTTCGTACTTCTTTACCAGTTTCTGAAGAGTTGATGGCCTTACTTGTCTTGAATACTCATCATAGGGCCTACAGCCTCTCACTCTCAGTGGGAATTGTTCCTCTCTTTGGTAAGATGGTCCACATGCATCCCAAATTGGTGTGGGTCCCCTATTACCTGCCTCACCAACCCCCTCCAAAGATCTTGTTACCCGCATTTCAGGAGGTGCATTTATGGGAGGCCGAGTTGGCTCCCCTACCCTCCAATTGTCATAGTGAGTGAAACGTTGTTGTGGTGTGATCTGTGGTCGCACTTTTGGTGTAGGATAATATCTTGGTGCTAGAGTTGGGCTACTTGCAATGGTCCACTTTGATGTTGAGGGTCCCTCTCTAATGAACTCTCGTAGGGGAGGAGCAGCAGTTTCTCCAAGAAAGGATGTCTCTCCTGGTTTAGCTGTATTTATTGAGAACACTTCCATGAATAATGGTTGTCCTTTCCACGTGAGCTCCTGAATCTCCTTCCAATCTAAGGTTTGGTATTCATTGGCCCATTTATCAACGATTCGGTTCTTGTATTCTACAAGCTTCTCGACTACCACCACAAGTGCTAGAGGAAGATCTAGCTCTGGCAATCTAGTTGTGGCATAATATCCTTCTAAAGAGTCCTTATAGACCTCTTGAAGTGGGTCATCCTGTAAGACCTTTGTCACTGGAATTTGTCCTACAAACTCCCATTGGTTCTCAGCCCCCTGATCCATTTTGCTCTTGCCTTTTCTATCCCTTTCCAAATTTAGATCTACAAAAAGTAAATCATCTATGGATGGCTTTGAGGACTGGGCATTGGGGATGGTCCAAGCATGTCCGGCTCAATGAGCCAATCATCTCTAGACTCCCTTGCTCTGGAAAGCTTTGATAAGTCTAAGAACTCGCTTTTAGAGAGCTCCCCTGATTTGTCTACATTCTCTGGATGATAGGTGACTTCGTAGCGAACACCATCTCCACCCATGTACATGTTACCCTGGTCATTGACTAGAGGTGCTCTATCAAGCTCTGAGAAAAAGTCTGCGATCTTAACAAGATACCGTTGTTGTGGATCCCTAAAGATCTCAGCTCCTTGAGCATTCGTGTAGACATATTGAAGTCTCACATTGAGTGGTAACCCCATGGTGTCGGCTTCAAATGGATTAAAAGATCTTGTGGGTGTCCTATTTGGGGCTAAGGGATGACTATTTGACGGCCCTAGATTGTCCATGGACAATGAGCTAGTTGTTCTGGAAAGGGTATCAGATTGGGATTCGGAAAAGGTTTCAGCAATATCTGCCAAATTTCCTACCGATTGGGTCCCACTTTCCTGCGTAGGTACTCTAGAAGGTGCCCTAGGCCCTATGGCAGTGTCTATATGACGTCCCGACCACAAGTGCATAAGGTAAAATTTTAAGGTTTATATATATATATATATATGTGTGTGTATATATATATATATATATGTGTGTGTGTGTATATATATATATATGTGTGTGTGTGTGTGTATATATATATATATATATATATATATGTGTGTGTGTGTGTGTATATATATATATATGTGTGTGTGTGTGTGTGTGTGTGTGTGTGTGTGTGTATATATATATATATATATATATATATGTGTGTGTGTGTGTGTGTGTGTGTGTGTGTGTGTGTGTGTGTGTGTGTGTGTGTGTGTGTGTATATATATATATATATATGTATATATATATATATATGTGTGTGTGTGTGTGTGTGTGTGTGTGTGTGTGTGTGTGTATTTAAACCCTACCTAACCACTAAATGCAACTAACATGAATATGTGTGTAACTATCTATTTATTATTATTATTATTTTTTTTTATATTTTTTACTAATTACACAAAAATACTAATTATGCACAAAATTACAAAAATTTAAAAAAATATAAGTTACACTAATTATGTAAAAAAAATTATAAAAAATTAAAAAAATGCAGATTATACAAGAAATATGGACTCAAAATAAAACACATAAATTTTTAAATTTTTTAATTATTTTTATTATTTTATTATTATTATTTTATTTTTTTTAAATGCAAAGAACATGAAAATTAACAAAAAAAATAAAAAAATAAGAAAAAGATACTAACCTTATCCTTGCAGCCGACACCTCCACGCGTCTCCTTCGTCTTCTCTGCAGCCTTCACCGCGCCAGCTGCCTTATCTAGCCGGCCACCTCTCCTTCACGTGCCTCCTCGCCTTCTTTTTCGGCCAGCTCACCTCCGCTTCAACGGCTTTATTTTCTTCTCGCCTCCTTCACATTCTGTTGCGCCTTCTCCGCCCGCGGGTAAGCTGACGTGTTCGCCTCCCACACAGCCTTTCACCGCTGCACAGCCGCCCTCTACCACTGCTTCGCCGCCAGCAGCAGCAGTTGAGGCCCAGCCACCACTGCCTTTACACCGGCCTCTCTCCTCTTCGTCTCCTTCCCGCCACCGGCCAGCCTTCTTTGCTGACCTTCGCTGTCGCCAGAGCTAAGGCCCGTGCCCAGCTCTCTCCACGCGGCCGCCCTGCAGAGCAGCCGGCCACTCGCCTCCACAACCTTCTCCTCCTTCACGCCCTTCTTTACCCGGCCTTTCTTCCTTAACCTCCCCACCTCTTCGGCAGGCTCGACTGGTCTTTTGCCAGCTGCTTCAGATGCCGCCTCACTTTCTTGCGGCCACCTCCGCTTCGCCATCTTCACAGCTGCAGCCGGCCTTCGTCAACCTTCGCCGCCACCTCTTCGCGGCCCTTAGCTGCTGCAGGTGACGATGCCGCCTTCGCTTCCTTCACCACCGTCGGCAGCTGACTTCACACCTTCTCGCGGTCAGTCTACCACATGCGGGGTGCCGGTCACCTGACTTCCTTCGTTGGCCGCTGCAGCGGCCACCTCACCTACACAGCCCAAACACTTCTCTTTCGGCCTTTCACACCTGCACGCCCCTTCTTCGAGTGAGGCAGACCTTCGCCTCCTCTTCACCGCCTCTTCTTTCTTAAGCGGCCTTCACACTTGAGAGCCTATGGAGCTTGCATAAGCTATGGAAGAGCTTAGCAACGCACCCAATAGCATTCCGCAATGCTCCATGAGAGCTACAACCCGTCACAATGCATGGTTTCTTTGTGTATTTTAAAAAAAATATAACAAAAATAAAAAATAAAATTTACAATCCGGCCTCTCCTTTGTCTTTGTAATCTACCTTTTTTCTCTTCTAAGCACTAGCTCCAAGATTCCACACTCGTGCTAACCCTAAACCTAAAAACAAAAAGAAATAGTGGTAGTAATGCAAGCTTCTCAACCGGTTTTGAGTCTTCTCCCCGGCAGCGGCACCAATGGAGAGACGGAAGACTCTCTCACTTGTAGCATGAGTAGTATGATCCGTGTGTAGCTCAATCCAATGGGATTTGCATCCCTTTCGGAGCTAGGGATTCAACCCGTACTGGTGCACGAAAGCTTATCCACGAATGGAGAGAATGCTATGAACACCACTACCTTGACATAGACTTTACACACACACAAGCTCAATCTTGCCATTACTCATTCACTCATCATCCCACTCATTCATGCATCCAATACAAGAAGAAAGCTAAGCTAATGCAAACACAAGCTTAAAGCATAGTTCATTCTCAAGCACTTACTTCCCTAGCATGCACACAAACCTTGAAGCTTAATGGAACTTGAAATAACATGCATTCTCAATCACTACTCAAGCAATGCCTTGCCCATGGATAAGCTACAAGCTATGGAGAAGCTTAAGCTTGAATCCACTACCACACAAAGCCTAATAGAGAATCCACAAGCATCAACAAAGAAACATGCACACTAGAGAATAGACATGAGAAGAGAGACAAACATCATCTCATTGCATTGAATTAAAAAAGAGCATTGCTCATACAATAATGTAGATGGGGAGAGAGAAGAGCTTGCACCTCTATGAACAAGAGGGAGAGCTAGTCTCAAGAGAGCTTAAGCATAAGTTTAGCCCAATGTGTCCCTAAGCTCTCAAATGAGCCACTTTTTATACTAAAACTCCTAAAACTCCCAAAACTCCCAAAACTTCCCATGTGGGATTATTCTTAAGCCCACTCCCACACTCATCTACAACTTGGAACTCTTTACAAGATCCCTAAATAAGAATGTCAAGTCTCTTGTTTTCTTGCTTGCATCTTTGCGTTGCATCCTTGCATTGATCACCACTCGTCACGCAACAGTGTGTGTATTTAAGAGAGATCAATTTCAATTTATGAGTGTGTGTGTGCGTGTGTGTGCGTGTGTATGTGTGTGTTGGTTTTCTAAAAACGATGAAAGTTTTTTAAAATGTTTTGTTTATTTGAAATAGCATGTGTGTGTGAGAGAGGGAGAGAGAGAAAGAGAGAGTGTGTGTGTGTGTGTGGTTGTGTGTGTGTGGGTGGGTGGGTGGGTGTGTGAGAGATTTTTTTTTTAATGTTGAGTTTTTTTTAAATGTTTCATTAATACACACTCACACTTTAAAATTGTGCACATGTGCGCATGCGTGTGTGTGTGTGTGTGTGTGTGTGAGAGAGAGAGAGAGAGAGAGAGAGAGTGCAACCCTTTAATATTATTTTTCTTTTGTTTAAATGTGTGTGTGTTTAAGAGAGAGAGAGAGAGAGAGAGAGAGAGATCAATTTCACTTTGTGAGTGTGTGTGTGTGTGTGGATTTTCTAAAAACGATGAAAGTTTTTTAAAATGTTTTGTTAATTTGAATCAGCGTGTGTGTGTGTGTGTGTGTGTGTGTGTGTGTGTGTGAGAGAGAGAGAGAGAGAGAGAGAGAGAGAGTGCTTGTGTGTGTGTGGGTGGGTGTGTGAGATTTTTTTTTAAATGTTGAGTTTTTTTAAAATGTTTCATTAATATACACACACACACATTCACTTTGTGAGTGTGTGTGTGTGTGTGTTTGTGTGTATGTATACATGTGTGTGTTGGTTGAGAGATCATCTACAACGCGATCTAATGTACACATCAGAATGTGGCTACATGCTTGGAGACATTTTAAAAGGTTGTACTCTGTGTGTGTGTGTGTGTTTGAGAGAGAGAGAGAGATCAAAATTTTCACTTTGTGAGTGTGTGTGTGTGTGTGTGTGGGTGTGGGTGTGCATGTGTATGTGAGTAAGAGACATTTTAAAAGGTTGTACTATGCTTTATATTCTCCATGCAAGCACCAATTAATATTTTTATATTGACCCTAAGGACTAAAGGAGTGTAGATGCACTTCAGATTTTTTTAAAATGTTGAAAGCTTTTCGTGCCTTTTTTTCAATTTGGATAGTGCGCATGTGTGGGTGTGCGTGTTGGATTCTTAAAAATGTTGAAAGTTTTTTAAATGTTTTTTTAATTTGAAACAGCATGTGTGTGTGTGTGTGTGTGTGTGTGTGTGTGTGTGTGTGTGTGTGCGCGCGTGCGGGTGGGTGTGTGTGTGTGTGCGCGCGAGTGTGTGTGTGTGTGTGTGTGTGTGTGTGTGTGTGTGTGAGAGAGAGAGAGAGAGAATTATGTGCGTGTTTTAAGTTCGTGTGTTGGTTGAGAGACTTTTTAAAGTTTTTGGTGCCAATTTTTTTATTTGGATAACGTGTGCGTGGGTGTGTGTGTGTGTGTATGTGTGTGTTGGATTTTAAAAAATGTTGAAAGTTTTTTAAGATGTTTATTAATTTGAAAAGAAAGTATGTGTGTGTGTGTGTGTGTGTGTGTGTGTGTGTGGGTGTGTGTGAGAGAGAGTGAGAGAATTATTTGCATGTCTTAAGTTTGTGTGTTAGTTAAGAGTTTTTTTTTTATGTTTACTTTTTTTTAAAATTTAATGTTTTATTAATTTGAAACAGCATGTGTGTGTGTTTGTGTGTGTGTGTGTGTGTGTGTGTGTGTGTGTGTGTGTGTGAGAGAGAGAGAGAGAGTGTGTGTGTGTGTGTGTGGAGAGTGTGTGTGTATATGAGAGTGAGAGAAATATTTTAGTTTTTGGAATAGGAAAAGTGTGTGTGGGTGTGTGTGTGTGTGTGTGTGTAAGAGAAAGGTAGGGCTACTTTTGTGTGTCTTAAGTTTTTTTGTTCATTTGAGAGGATTTTTATGCGTTAACTTTGTAGAATACATTGTGCCATATGTTTTGTATAGTAGGTTTATAAGAATCCAAGTTGCACTTACACCTAGGGAGAGTGGATTAGTAAGAGCAACTTCTTATACACACACACATGTACCAAGAAAAAGGGTGTGTACTTATGTGTCTTTAATTAAACACACATGTACAGACACAAAGGATAAGCACCCAAATATACAATTCCAAACATCCATGTACACACCCAATTGTACACACCCAAATGTACAATTCCAAACATCCATGTACACACAATTTAATCGCATTATTATTTTTGACACCCATACGATGCATATAGTAGTTACATTTATGATTTATACACACACACACACACGTAGTATTCATGCATCTACTTACTTATATAATTGTATGTATGATTGACAGAGACGGAAGAGGTGACTTGCATTTTTTTTTAGCACATGAGGAGCACTCTTTCCTTTGAGGAAAGGGTGAATTTGGTTGCAGATCTTGAGTGTCGTTTTTTTCATAGTCTAAGTTGGTATGGGCCATGGCCGGTTTATGCTATTAATTGGAACGATGTTTTTCAAATTACTATAATGTAGAAAAATTAGATGAAAATATTGCGCTCATGATTATTCAAGAAAGCCTAGGCTTGATTAATTGTTATGAAATAGACTATAATGTCCATGGTGATAGAGATCAAGTACAACAAGTATTTGATGAGGTTATTAAATGTATCCCAAAGCATAAGCTCCTTCGAAAATAAATATGGTTGTGTTTTTCTTCAGTGACCATTGGTGCTAGATTGCTTTGGGTATTTTTCATTCTTTCTTACTATCTCTAAATATAAAAAAGATCATGATTGTTAATAATATATAGTTTGATTACGTTTCATGCAGACATGTTATTAAATATCTTGAAGTTGACCTATGATAATAACAAATTGTTGGATACAATCTTCTTTGAGGAGATGCCACAATTGGGCTTTTTTGGATACCAGCGTAGCCCAAAATGGGAAGTTCTTGGCTTTGATGAGTGGGATGATATTAATCCTTGATATATTTATATTGTCTTAGACCCTTATATGCTATATGACAATCTCAAGCTCCTCTTAATCAAAGAGGCATTGGGATTACTAGATGGCTTTTACATTATGGGTAGTAGATGTAAGAGCTTCGAGGAAAAGCGCTTCATTTTTTAGGAAATTTTGAAGTGCATTCCGTTAAGGAAGTTTATCTGGACAAATAAACTCTAAACATCTACAAACTATTGCAGATAAATACGAGCGTATTGAGAAAAATTCGGTTGCTTGCAAGGAGTATTTAGATGCCCTTTGGGATAAGATCCGTGGAAGTGGCAGCCAAAGGGGTGATACGTTAAGAGATGAGTTGACTCATCATACTAATCGCATCCTTGACAGTAGTGGTCGCATGGAGGCAAACCAACTAGACATGATTTCTTTCATGGAGAACATGCATGTTGAAATTGGGGAACGTCTAAGTGGAGAAGGGATTTGACAAAATCCAAGAGCTCGAAGAGAGATCTTCCAAGCAAGAGGCTGAGATTTCAGCCTTAAGGGAGGAACTAGTGGAGGCCAAACTGCATGCTAAAAGTCAAGCGGCTGAAATCTCAGCCCTCAAAAAGGAGTTGGAAGCCACTTCAAAAAGCAAGCTTGAGGATGGAGAATTTCAGCCCTCCTTGATTGAAGAGCTGAATACCATCAAGGAACAAATGAGGATCATTCGAGAGGAGGAGGAGCAACATAAAGAGAAGACATCTTCATGGGTGGAGGTGATCACAAAGACACAAAAGAAGATGGACGAGACCGAGAAATGGATCGAGGTCGCCAAGAAAGGGAAAGGTAAAGAATCGCCACCCATCCCCACTCCCACCATCATCAACATGACCCTTGAAGAGGAGCAAAGGAGGAAGACCCGGGCCTTACATGTACGAGTGTCCGGTCTAAAAGACCGTGATGATGCGGAAGGGGAAACCAAGGAGCTCTTCTCTATGATGGGCATTGAAGCCACGCACACAAAGGCATGGAGAGTGGGAAAGAAGAGGGAAGGTAGTGGCGAATCTTCTTCTAAGGAGAGAGCACTTATCATTCGTTTCCCCTCCATGGAAGCGAAGAAGGACTTCTTGAAGAGACGTCCTACACTCAAGCAAACGGGAATATTTCTTGGAGATGACCTCACACTCTCGCAACTTGCCCACATGAAAGAAGTTATGCCCGAGATAAGGGCAGCCCGAGAGAAAGGGAAAGTGGCCTTCTATAGAGATGGTAGAGTGGTGATTATGGAGAGGCGCTCTTCATGACGGCGCGAGACCTATGGGACTACACTCAAAGTTGCTACTTGGAATTGTAATGGATCTCTACACCTTGATGTAGGGGCTTTTGAGGATAGTTTCACTGGGAGGGACATCATCTTCTACTGTGAGACGCATCAGGCTCCTGGACAGTCCATGCCACATGTTAGTGGATACCGATGGGAGACAGCTTGTAGACAGAAGACTCGTTCAGAGCATAGAGGACGGGGCTCAGGAGGAGTGGCAGTATTGTTTAGAGAGGAGCTACAGCCACTAATACATATAGTCCGCAGAGATGAGCAGGCTAGGTACATGTGGGTTAGACTGAGGGCAGAGACCGGCAGATATCTCTACATTGCTATATGCTATTTTGCTCCTAGTACATCAGTGTATGCATCACCTAGCGGGCAGTCTCCCTTTTCTATTTTGGATGATGACATTTGTTCTCCAGGGATGGTGACATCATTCTCTTGGGGGACTTCAATGCCAGGACCGCCCATAACCAGACAGT
Source organism: Cibotium barometz (assembly GCF_041138505.1). Classification (NCBI taxonomy): domain Eukaryota; kingdom Viridiplantae; phylum Streptophyta; class Polypodiopsida; order Cyatheales; family Cibotiaceae; genus Cibotium; species Cibotium barometz. The sequence goes on from NC_141050.1 coordinate 32,598,864, forward strand.
ATTTTATGATACCTCAGAGGAGATGTTGAGGGAGCTTGATGTTAGGGATATGGGCCTATCTAGACTCTCACAGGATGAGGAACATACAGTGTATGGGCGGTATTTGATAGACATGGGGACTGCACATGGATTGGCCATCCTGAATGGCCTACAGAGATTCCTGACATCGGGCGGTTTCACTAGCTTTCCACATCGGCATGGTGCTAGTACAGTGGACTATGTTATGACTCAGCCCAGTCTCATTCCCTCTTTCCAGGATTTTATGGTAGGCACTAGGCCGGTTGGAATAGCAGTGGACCATGCTATCTTGTCCTTCACTCTCACATTTCAGTTCAGCACCGCTCCATTGGGACAGGTCTCCACACACACTCGTTATACCTTTACGAGGGAGACTGACACCGTATACACGGATGAGATATACAGACGCCTATGTGCCGAGGAGCCGGGACGGCCATTAGATGAGCTCACTCAGATATTGATAGGGACGCTTCATGCTGCAGCATCAGAGGCATATCCCCATAGTCAGCCTACACAGAGACGATCTGGGAACATGCCCCAGAACAGTTGGTATGATGAGGAGTGCAGAGAGATGAGGATCAGATTACAGAGAGAGGTGCTCATGGGTGTTACCACTCACAGACAGTCACGGATTACCTTCCGGCACCTAGTGCGACGGAAGAAGAGGGCTTATCTTGCTCAGTTAGAGAGAGATTTGTACCAGTTGTTTATGAGTCAGGACTCAGGCGAGGCATGGAGACTATTCCATGAGCATTCACCATCACCAGCCATTACCTCCACAGAGATTTGGGATGAGTATGCAGCATCCCTGTACACAGCACCAGGACAGCCACCCCTGCCAGCCCCATCCGGAGCCATGCCCAGAGACGTGTGCTTTCTTTACTGCTGAGATGGTAAGGAAAGCTATTGACAGGATGAGGACTGGGAGAGCATATGATCATGATGGTTTGGTAGCAGAGCACTTTATTCATGCCAGAGATATGCTTGCAGAGCTTATTGCTATGATGTTTAACCGAGCCATGTGTGAGGGTTTTCCTGAGACTTGGAATATGTCCACGATTGTGCCTATCTTCAAGTCAGGGGATCCTATGCTTCCTGGGAATTATCGTACCATCATGATTGGTCACACATTGGCTAGATTATATGCATCTATTCTTGAGCAGGAGTTGAGTAGATGGGCAGAGAGAGAGGGCATACGTGCATCAGGGCAGGCAGGGTTCAGGAGAGGTTTCTCCACTCTTGACCATATCTTGACACTCAGAGCTATTATTGAGGAGGGCAGATTATATGGCAGGAGGATTTATTGTTGCTTTGTGGATTTCCGCAAAGCTTTTGACACAGTACCGAGAGCCAGACTGATGCGCAGACTACAGGAGATGGGAGTGCCCACAGAGCTGATTTGGGGAATCATGGCTTTATACAGGACAGTTGTGGGGCAAGTACGTACTACCCAGGGTATATCTCAGATGGTTCACTCCACTATTGGGGTGAAACAGGGCTGCCCCCTTTCCCCCACCTTATTTGGGATGTATGTGGATGAGGTTTCGGACTATGTAGAGCGGGAGGGTGACAGAGGAGCACAACTAGCAGGGACATGGATTCCGCTGTTATTGTATGCTGATGATATTGTGCTGATCTCAGATTCTCCAGAGGGGATGCAGCGTCATTTGGATGCATTGCACATGTTTGCAGAGGACAGTGGATTGTCTGTTAACCTTGGTAAAACCAAGGTGATGGTGTTTAACACCACAGCACAATGGGTTAGGAGATCAATGCCCACCTTTACATATGGTCAGGAGACAGTGGAGTATACAGATGCATATACTTACCTTGGTGTGGTTTTTGGTGGCCCACTATTTTCCTTGAGGAGAGCAGCGGAGACCAGATTGACCAGAGCTTATGCAGCATTGGGGAGACTAGAGAGGATGTGTTCGCAGGTTCAGTTTCAGGAACCTCGAACAAAGCTCTGGCTCTTTGACACTTTGGTCACTTCAGCCATGCTGTATGGAGTGGAGATATGGGGACCCTCAATGGATCACCACAGCCGAGCTGGTAGCACTGATGGATGGAGACGTATGGAGAGGTCCTTGGTTTCTATGATTTCCCGGATGATTAGGGCCAAGGCCTCCGTACCACATGATATTATCCGTGCAGAGATGGCTGCCCCCCCATTGGTAGTAGAGGCACTCACTCGATCAGTCTCCTTTATACATAGCACTTGGGCTCTCCCTAGAGACAGATATGCTCGCTTAGCCCTGGATTCTTCACGACAGTTGGCATCACAGGGAGACGGATCATGTTGGTATGCACAGATGACAGCTTGGTTCCAACTGCATGGCTTTAGTATGGACAGGCTACCTCCATTTCAGTACTCCCTGGATGCACCCTCCCTCTCTCTCACACGGGTAGAGATTACCAGACTTATCAGGCAAGACTTGACTCAGCTGGACACTAGGAGGACATGGATACAGCCGACACACGAGCTTGGTACGAAGATGGCTTTCTATAGAGATCATCTTCTCCAGCTCACGGAGGATGGGTTTGTGATTAGACCCAGCTACATGGATACTCATCTTTCTCATGGGGTACGGTGTGCTATTGGTTAGATGCGCACATCCTCACACCAGCTAGAGATTGAGACTGGCAGATTCAGAGGAGTACCAGCTGAGGCCAGGATTTGTCAGCTGTGCCAGATGGAGCCAGAGACAGAGTTACATTACATATGTCACTGTCCAGTATATTATGAGATACGAGGCCGTTTTCACTGCCTGTTCAGAGAGGGCTTTGGACCACTTTCTAGAGTCATGAGATACCAGGATCAGAGATGCCTCAGATTGTACTTGCTGGAGCTGCGTAGACATAGAGAGGGTCTCCTGAGAGGGAGGGGATCAGAGAGGGAGAGACACCTACAGAGGCAGATTACAGACTTCTTTCGACCAGAGATTGAGCAGTCAGGTCAGCAGGCATTGCAGCTAGCCCCAGAGTACAGCCACACCAGAGGTACACTGATTGATCGGGCTATAGAGCTGGGGCGGTCCAGGCGCCCCAAGATGAGAGGCCCATCTCGACACCGGCGAAGACTACAACAGAGGATCAGGACCATACTAGCACGGCATGGGAGACGTCTAGTCAGAGTACTCACCATGGAGGACATTGAGGATATCCGCCATCGACCGATGAGAGACATCTTTGGATAGTGATGTGTATGATGCTTACCTTTGTTGCTGGAGTTTTCCTCCCAGATGTTATCCATTAGGAGCTCCTGGTACCGTATTTTTCCTCATAGTTGTTTCAGTTTCAGTTAGTTGTTTAGTTGTTTTTAGCTTTCCTTACACAGACATTGTATCAGATCCACCAATTGTTGTAACCTTTTTGGTCTCATAGGTCATTTTGGCCTTTTGAAGACGTTAATATATCATTTCATTTCATTTCTCTCTCTCTCTCTCTCTCTCTCTCTCTCTCTCTATTTGTCTATCTATGTCATTGTCTCTCTCTCCTTCTCTATGTTCTCTCTTCGAAGATGAATTATCTTTGTTATCCTCCCTTATCTATGTGAAGATGGATTGTATATGATTAAAATTCTCTGAGAATTACATTGTTATGAGTTGATTCTATCCGGAGTAGGATCACATGTGATAATGATTGTTGAAGTAGGATAAATGTAATAAGGCATTATTATGTTGTTGTTTGAAGTTAAGAAAAATAGTATTCGTTATTTTGTGTTTCGAAGGAGATTAAGGATGGTTAGGAGCTGTATATACTTGAGTTTGAACCAAGTTCGTTGGCTTTGAATTTTGGATGCAACACGCATGACTCGTCGAATCGATCATAGACAAGGGCTTGCATTTGAAAACAAAATGTTGCTAATCTAACAGATTACTTTAGCATGGGTGGAGTTTAAACATTTGGAAGAGTTAAACATGAGGAGCATAGAGAACTCCATGGTGGAATCCATTTAGATTCAAGTAACAGAGCAATTACCAATACTACGGTTCTTCAAGAACCTATCAATGAACATCAGAATGCTCTGACACATAGAGATATGGCACAAGGCTGATTTAAACGAGTTGCCTATGGACAATAATTGTCATTCTATAACCTATGTCGTTTGGTGAATGATATTAAATTTGAATGCCACTCTATAAGGCGGGTGTTTTCATTTCCTCAGAATGTTAAGCACCCAACAACTATGGTGGTATATTCTAGAGATTGTACTCTTCACTCATTAGGAGCCCTTTCTTATGTGCCATTTTTGTGATGCAATAATTTGAAAATGTGAGGCGTCAAGAAAGCTTGGACAATATGTGGGCAAACACTACTGTGGAAGTGGGAAGGTCTCTTTACTACTTTGGAAAATCCACCTCTTCCAATGGTTGAGTTGTTACTTGTTGGTAATGATAATGCAAGTAAGAAATACAGAAAGAATATACGCTCTTATAATAATGCCTTGGCATTTATTTCACTGGTTGCTCACTTGGATAGTCAGTTCACTAGGGGGGGGTATTCAATCCATGGTACCACCTGTCATCGTGTTGGTTCTGTAATACGATGAAACACAAGATGTGGATCCTCGATTTGCCTAGCTTTATGTGTATGATAGAGAATGAATTAGAGAATAGACTTCATGGGATGCCCTCTTTGAATCATAACATTATTGAAAGGTTGCAAACAATGATGTATGGACATAATCTGTACGCCCGTGCAGTTCGTTCAATGAGAGAAATGTTGCTGTCAAGTCCACATGCAAATTTGAGAATGGTCATCACAATGAAGCACGATCAACCTCAAGCCAATACTTGGTTCCTACAGGAAGTGAGGTAGCAGCTATCATGCCAGGTCAAGGAGATGATTTTCATGTGGGGCATAGAGATATTCAAATAATGTCGTACAGAGGTACTATAAAAAAAATATCTAACTTGTCACTCATATATGCCTCTGTTATATGTTCTTCTATTTCCTCGAGGAGAGCATAGTTGGCATGTTGGAATTCCACTCAATGGTAGGAATAGAGAAGGTTCAAATGAGGAGACAAAGACCGTAACTCAACGACAATATTATGCATATAGACTACATATAAGGGAAGATACAAATGCATGCCTTCTACACGGTGGTCGTCTTTTGCAATAGTACATTGTTGTTGATGCATATAATAGCATGGAAGAATCCAGACTAGTATGGATACGCAATAACCAGAATGCATTGCGTGATGAAGTATACCAAGGTCTTGCAGATATGGTAACTTTAAGCGATAAAGTCAATAGAGTCTGTATATACATTGTTGGATGCAGGGTAGTACTGCCATCTACATATACTTGGGAGCCTAGATATATACATCAATTGTACCAGAATTCAATGGCTGTTGTTAGGAAGATGGGTAAACCTGACCTGTTTATTATCTTTACTTGCAATCCTAAGTGGGATGAAATAACCAATGCTTTATTGCCAGGTCAGGTTGCCCAAGATCGACCCAACTTGACTGCACAGGTCTTTTATGAGAAGCATAAGGACATGATGCACTTATTGGTGAAAAAATCAATATTTGAAAGGGTATCGGGATTTGTTTCTGTTATTGAATTTCAAAAAAGAGGCTTGCCACATGCACATATATTATTGATATTGGAAAGTGAATGTAAACCGATTGAGATTACTCACTATGATATGTTGGTATATGATGAACTTCTTTTAACAAGGTGATGTTTCCTGAGTTGCATAGCATAATTAGTCATTATAATGTTCATGGATCATGTGGTGAACTAAATATACGCTCTCCTTGCATGGCTAACAGGAGTTGCAAACATCAGTACCCTCGAAATTTACAAGACTACTAGCATTGATGATAATGGGTATCCAACTTATATGCGGGGAGACGATGGTAGTTTTATCCAGGTAAAGGATCATAGGGTGGATAGTCTCGATGGGTTGTTCCATATAACCCTTTTCTCTCTATGAGGTGGTACAAAGCCCATATTAACATAAAAGTATGCTCTACCATTATAGCTATAAAGTATTTGTATAAGTATGTATACGAAGGACATGATAGAGCTACTATAGAGTTGTAAGACATAAATGGGGTTATTGATGAGGTTAGTCAATATCTAGATGCACAGTACGTGTCTATGTTGTCAGAGGTATGCTGGTGCATATATCAATATGATTTGCACGATGAAAATCCTGATATACAAAGGTTATATGTTCATCTCCCGATGCACAATAATGTGCTATTTAATGACCCAAAACATGTGGGTTAGACAAAGTGCTTATAATTGTACAGAACATGAATTTATCAAATGGACATTACAAATTGGAGATGGCTCTATAGGCCAGCCAAACAATGAAGGCAGAGTGGTAATTCCACCACAAATGTTGATCCATGGCAACTCTGTTTTGAGTTTGGTAGAATGGGTATACAAAGATCTTCATAGAGTCGAGGATTATGCATGCTTCTTCAAAGACCGCCATAAAATCTAGACGTTGATGAGATTGATGAACTAGTCTTGAGTGCATTGCCCGGTCTTGAAAGAGAATACCTCAATGCAAATTCGGTTGTTTCTTCCGAGAATGACATAATATTGTATCCAATTATTGAGTACTTGAACAGTTTGAACTTAGGTGGTGGTTACCCTCTTCACCGCTTACTTCTAAAGATTACTGCTCCTATCATACTGCTCCACAATTTGGACCCTCGACGGGGACTTTGTAATGGTACCAGATTGATAGTAATTTAACTCAAAGGTGATAGGAGCAGAAATCATTACAGTTATAAACATTGGAGACATGGTCTTTATTCCCAGGATAACATTTATACCTACTATGCTTCAATTGCCTTTTAACATGAGAAGGAAACAATTTCCTGTAAGGTTAGCTTTTGGTATGTCAATAAATAAGTCCCAAGGACAAACATTGAGGGTATTGGGACTTTATCTGGCCACACAAGTATTCACACATGGGAAACTATACGTTGCTATGTCATGTGTTAGATCATCTGCTGATGCGGTAAAAGTGTGTATAAAGCATATTGTGGAATACGAAAGCAGCACAAAAGGTTCAAACAAAGTCTTCACAACCAATGTTGTCTATAAGGAGGTTTTACAAATGGCATGCAAAATAATGTAAATGTAAATGGAAGCCTACAAATGTTAGACTCGAGATATTAGAGACTACATTTATACATATCTCTATATCAATGAAGTAAGCACTTGAACGGAGAATGTTTGCAAAGATGTGACATGTATAATCTATGTTTGCTTCTGGATTGCTTTTATATATAGTGCCATTATTTTATTCCTTACTTGGCTTAAGCTACTAAATACATGCACACACACACACACACACACACACACACATATATATAGAGAGAGAGAGACCTTAAAGTCTTATATAAATGATTAGTGTAGTGAGTGTTATATTTGATATCAGGGGTATATTGCTTAGGATGGATGTGGTAAGGAGATCATTTTCATTTGTTTATGGTGATGGATAAGATATTGAAGGTAATTTTTTTTATGGTTGCTATAATATAGATATTATTGTTTTCCAAAATCTATTTAATATTCATGGCTGAATTGTAGACCCTCCATTTTGAGAAGGTCTGAAGGCACATGGCAAGGAATGGAAAGACTTAAATGAAGACACAAGTGCAAAGCAATGATAACCAAAGTACTCACATGATATGAAAGCTTAATGTAAACTGCATTATGTGACAAGGACAAGTATAGCTCTCTTATAGAGCACACACACACAATAGTACCACTATGCTTATGGGATAAATCCCAATGTGACGTGGCATCCATAGCACTCACTAGACTAGAACTCACAAACTAGCTCAACTTGACTTCATGTTCTAACACCCCCCCATAATGGAAAGGTGAGGGATTACTAGAATGGAACCAAGAATAGAGCATTACAATGATGGACTGCTAATCTATGCATCCCATGTAACTCAGAGGCTCAAATCATAGCATGGCTACATGACCCGCTCATAGGTCTAGGGAATACACCAACATCTTGGAACTCCACCAAGCCTAATAAAGAGACCCATCAAAGCCAATAGAAAGGCTCCCACATCCCCCTCCTAACTCCAGAACAGAATGGCAAGGAGTGACACACGAAAAAAATAGAAAAAGATTACATCATTTTACGAGGACAATCCAAGGCTGAGTACCTTTATTTACTCAAGGACACAAGACTCATTATTACAAGCATTTTTGGGGGACTACCCAAGGCAGAGTACCCAAGCACACATAGAAGAAATCAAAAACAATAGTTACGATCATCAGGTTCATAGACCTCTGGATGGAGAGAGAGATCTCAGATGCCAGCAGTGAGAGCATGGGTTGGAGTAGAGGTGTCATCTTCTTTGTCTTCACTAGTTGTAGCCCCAACCAAGTTGGCATGATCCTTGTTTTGTTGCTTGGCAAGCTTCTTGAAACAACGATCCTCGGTGTGACCAAGCTTCCCACGGTGATTGCACTTAAGAGGTTTGAGTTTACCTTTACCTTTAGAGAACAGTGCATTAGTGTCAGGAGTATCTGTATACCTCTGTTCATGATCAAGAAGCATGGCAACCATATCACCATAGGACATGTCCCATGAGACACGAAGGGCAAGTATGATATCACGAAACTTAGGAATCTCCTCAATGCTCGAGAAGAGGACAGCAACCTGATCATCTTCCCCTACAAGGGCCTTCAAACCAACAAGTTGTGTGATGAGAGATTCCATGTGATTCAAATGTTCATTGAGAGTGTCTTCATGCTTCATATTAAGCTTGAAGAATTCATGTCTGAGAAACACTTTGGAGTTGATGATTTTGTTGCCAAATAAGTGTTCCAGCTTGTCCCACATTTCGTGCGTAGTGTCATCAAAATCCAAATGATGAATAACCCAAACCCAAAATCCAAATGATGAATAACTTGATCACCCAAACCCAAACTAATCAAAGCAAGAGCTTTGTCATTAAGAGACTCCCATGTAGAATAAGCTTGTCATCAGCAGATGATGGTTTCTTGTCTTTGCCATTAACAACTTTCCACACTCCTTTTGTAAGTAGAAGACGCAACTTGGTTTGCCATGTAGGAAAATTCTTATCGGAGAACTTCTCACAATAATGACACTTGATTTCGAAGACTCCATGGCTGGAAATAAGTGCAGGAACAGTAGACAGAAAATAAGTGTTGAACTCAGTTGGAGTAGTTACTTCAGTTGTGTCAGGCATCATATTCTCAGTAAAAGCACAAGCAAAAAAAAACACGAACAGTGCAGAAATAGGACGTCAATGTTGAAGGCGGCCATGATCAGCATGAAATGGCACACTGTTTGCTCAGGAAACCATGCTCAAAATCAGCACGAAATGATACTGTGTTCGCCCAGGCTTTTTCATGCCATGAACAGGCTGAAAATGTCGAGCAGTAGGAGCTGAAGGTGCATAGGAATGTCACACAGGAAATGGGCAGGACTAAGTAAAATATGGTAGGCAAATAAAGAGGGAAATGGCAGGCAGATTCAGCAGAGAATTGAGGGTGGAATCATGAGGAACTTGTGGGTAGCTCCTTGTTAATGAAGAGCGACGACTTGTGGGCAGCAACCAGTCGATGACCAATGATTAGGGGAAGGGCAGCCTTCCAAGGAGAAAGAGAGAGAGAGAGACTTCTCTTTCTTGGCCTCCCTCACCTCAATCCCTTGGAAGAGCAAGGAGGAAGGGAAAGGGAAAGCACATTAGGAACCAGTGCTCTGATACCATATGAAGGCACATGGCAAGGAATGGAAAGACTCAAATGAAGACAAGTGCAAAGCAATGATAACCAACGTACTCACATGATATGAAAGCTTGATGTAGACTCCATTATGTGACAAGAATAAGTACAGCTCTCTTATAGAGAGCAATGATAACCAAAGTACTCACATGATAACCAAAGTACTCACATGATATGAAAGCTTGATGTAGACTCCATTATGTGACAAGGATAAGTACAGCTCTCTTATAGAGCACACACACACACATAATAGTACCACTATGCTTATGGGATAAATCCCAATGTGACACGTGGCATCCATAGCACACACTAGACTAGAACTCACAAACTAGCTCAACTCTTCATGTTCTAACAAGGACAAGCAATAGCATCTCTAATTATCAAACTATTAGAGAGCATCGGTGTTTTATGGTATATATAGAAACTTCCTTTTTATGTAGCTTTTACGTTTTATTTTATAAATTTATATTGTTATTGATACATTCTTTTTGCAACAAGAAATATCTTTATTTTTTAGAACCCAGATTATTGTTAGGTTTATATGGTCGTGACACTTACAATGAGAGCTTTGGGCTCCTTAGAATTTACAATCTAAGATTGTGGAAGATTGCGGATCAACTTCATGTACGTGTAATGTTTGTGGACTATGAAAAGCCTGATAAGTTAGATTTTGGCTGCATAGGCAGCACTGGACAATACAAAATTTTTTGATTTGCTGTCTACAAGCCTGTTCAAACGCCGTTCACCTCAAATATTGATCCACCAAATGAGTTTTGTAAGGTTTTATCCTTATCCTTCTTTTTTTCTTCGAGAATTATATCCTCAATGGCTAATGTTTTTATCTTTAATATATTTTGCCAGATGGAGGCGAGAAGTATAGGCTTCCAAGGAGAGATAATCTAGTTGCTGTCTACAAGCCTGTTCAAACGCCGTTCACCTCAAATATTGATCCACCAAATGAGTTTTGTAAGGTTTTATCCTTATCCTTCTTTTTTTCTTCGAGAATTATATCCTCAATGGCTAATGTTTTTATCTTTAATATATTTTGCCAGATGGAGGCGAGAAGTATAGGCTTCCAAGGAGAGATAATCTAGTTGCCCGAAGATTGTTTTAAAGCTATGTTCACGTGTGTTAAGATTGTCAACATTTTATTGGGTTGGAATGCTAGATGTATATTTATATGCCAAGTTTGGTGCTTTAGGAGCATCAATATGGATATATATGGCAAGCATGATGTGTTTATATTTAAGGTTGGCAAGTTGAGGACCATGAAGTCCATCATGGGCTTCAAATACAAGGCTTATCTCTACTCACCATCCTAGGACATAAATTTTTTTATATATATGGAATTGACTGGAATTAGAAAGTGTAACAAAACATACACACCCATGCGTGCCACCGCTTGCGCAATGGGGACTTGAACCCGTGACCTTGGGACTCTTGGGCAACAATCTCTCTCTTTTGCAGGTAGTGGTAGCAAGCACAGTCACAGTCACAATAGTGGTGGCGCAAGACGATGGTGCAAAGGAGCACAGGAAGGTGGTAGCTGGCTGCTTGTTGCACCAATTACAATTGATAGCTACTAGAAAGTGACATGAGGCTCGCAGGTGACACGCACACATGCACTACTCGACATGTGGTATAGCAAGCACAGTCATGGTACTGCAGATGCAACAAGTCGATAATAGAGGCATGTGCGTGGTATGCCAGAGCCAGCAATAATGGGCGGTAGTTGTTAGTGCTCAAGAGAAGACAGACAGCAATATAGGTAACGAGGAGCAGGAGATCATGAGGAGGATTTACCACGCCAATGGCGTTGCCGCTACTAGGTGCGATAGAGGAGAAATGTCAACAGTGACAGTGAAAGCATGCTTGAGCTTGGCATACGTCAGAAGGAGAAAAAACCCTAAAAAACCTTACTCTGATACTATTTATAGGTTTTACGCAGCACCATGACCTAAGCTAAGGAGAATGGTAGATCTCCATGGTGTGTGTGTGTTGTGCACAGACCTAGAGAGATAGTAAGAGAAGAATCATGAGAGAAAATGTTGCACGACTCAATGAGATTCTATTGATTCTGTTAACACTTACATGCTTTTATAGGTTGAATGCCTTATCTTTCTCAACAGACTACTCATGGGGCAGTGACACTTGGCTAATCTACTCACATCTTGCTTACACACACAAACACTTTAGTGGCCTTAAGAGGTGGTTCACATATACTTACTTAAGTGAGTGTTCACACACACAAATAAGGGTTATTCACACACAAACACAAGTGAATATATAAACAAGAGTACACATACACAATGGGTACACACATAGAGACTTCAAAAGACCCAATGTGTGTGGGACAAACTTGTCAGGTGAAAGGGATTCAATGGCCTAGGTAGCATAGACACAAAGGGTGGGGGCATTGGGAAATGTTCTTACGTAGATGAAGAAAGGGAGCTAAACTATTTACATAAAGTTTACAGGAAAGAGAGGGACACAAAACTATGTTATCTTGGTGCTAGGGGTTACATAGCAAGGACCGAGATTTAAGGTGGTAAGGGAAGAAGCAGTAATGTCAAGTGAAAGTCTTTTCATACAAGAGGTACATGTAAAAATGTAAAAGGAGAAATGTTACAGGTATATATTTTATCATATTTTTGATGCATAATGATTGTAGAAAAATATGCTTGATTTAATGTGTGTAGAAATTGGTTTAATGGAATGTGCAAATTTGCACAAGGTTATTATATATGCGAATGAGCACAAGGTTATTTTATGAGTTATTTTTTTGGCTACGTGCCAAATGTTTGTACAAGCAAGGTCCCATGACAGTGGTATTAAAGCATTGGATTAATTCAATCTTCTTGAAGCCGACCAAAGACTTGTGGACAAAGAGGTGAAACAGACAAAGGTAGAGGTGATTTTAGTGATTTTTTAATTTAATTTGAAGAAGAATATGTTTAATATGGTTATGTGAGATTGAAAGAAGGCTTGTTGTTAACCATTAGACAACAAAATCTCCACCAATCTATTGCCCAAAGGGTAAAGCAAGGTGGAAAACCATTAGTGGGTTTGTGAAAACCACAAAATCATCTTTAATCTCACTAATCCTCTTCATAATCCGTCTATACGTATCGAATCAGCAACAAAGGAAGGGGCATAGAGAGCCATAACAAGATTGGTAAGCCAGTGAAAGTGTCTGATTTCTATAATGGATGGATCTAGGAGCCTCTCAAGTTAATTTATGGTTTTTTTTAATCAAATCGTTTTTTTTCTCACATCCATAATTTGATTAATTGGAAGCTTATGGCAAAACGAAGTCTCCCTCCACATCTCGGTGATGAAGGCAACGGGCACGCAAAGTTCACAGGGCCACTTGAGCACTGGCTGTCGAGCAGGTTTAGTCATGCAGGCTTCTAAGCTTTTCTTTACAAAGCTTAATAAGCTTTGGACATGCTTGATAGAATATAAGGTTTATAAAATATAAGAAAAGGGTACTAGATAGTGCATTGGTGGCGAGTTTTATTTTTTTTCCTCTTCTTCATTTTCATACTGTCCTTCACACAGTTCTCTCATAGTGGGCTGCCGTGGGAAAAATAGCCATGAAGAATTTCTCTTCAAAGCTTAAATGATTAAGCTTTGAAATACTTATAGGCTTATTGTCATAAGCTATTAAAATCTTATGACTTTGATAAGCTTTTTTAAAAAACTTATATTTTACTTAAGTTTATATTCTTCAAACTCTAAACCTCCCTCAAGCCTTCATAGCTTACAAAAAGGAGAAAAAGAGAGGGAGCTTTACAAAAAAAAAAACTTCAACAAGTGGGTAAAAATATTGACTGAGGTTCTCCTACAAAATATTACAACCCTTTTTTCTCAACATTTTTGTTGGCATTATTTCAGCATCAAGAAATTATTACCTTGGTTATCTTCTTCGACAAATTTTTAACTCTTTTGATGACCTCTTCAACGAGTTATTACTTGGATTTATTTCGGTGTTAACGAGTTATCTTCTACATTGGTGGATGCATTTCTTGAGTAGTATTCTCGAGCTTTTGAAGATTTTCAGATCCATGGTTATTAGCTGATTTTTTTATATCAACAAATATTATTCTTTCCACTTACTCTTCGACATAGGAGCTTCTTACTTTTTACGAAATGCAGGTGAAATTCAAGCTAAGTAATAACTACAGTTTCTAAATTTTATAAATTAACAATTGAAGTTTGATATTATATTATGAATTGAAACTAACCTGCAGACTAGTATATGCAAAATCTCTGATGATTTGTTTTCTTCTACTGATATTTTGCAGCCCAGTTTCTCCATTTTTCCTAATTTTAATTATCAACAAATTAAAACGTCACATATGCTTGCAATATTTGTGTCCTTTTAATAATGTATTTTGTAGCAAAGCTATCTGACACTCGCAAGTAAGTTGCTACCCTCTATAACTTAGTAAATAATTTGCAAGTAAGTTGCTACCCTCTATAACTTAGTAAATAATTCCTCCAATATTTCTATGTAAGCTTTATCTTTCAAACAATGATTCAAGCACTTTCCAAGTAAGCTTCTCATTACCATCCTTGCAATAGTGATCATGCTTCAAATATAATCTTGTTGTATTTAACAAGTATAATATTTTTAATTCAATTGTTAAAGAAGTTCATAGTTATATCGACTTATTTTTCTAGGTAAATCGATTTCTTATAATATTATTGAAAGGTCTCTTTTGTGGCTATGAATACAGATAACCAATTTCATACGAATTCCATCATTTGACAAATTAGTATCCTTTTTCATATCCAATTATTGAGGTAACATATTTATTTCATTTGATTATTCCTACAAGAAATTTTATTTAACACTTTTTGTAAATTTCAAGGAGAGTTTTTATGCATCAACAAAAGTAGAACTTCTTAGAGGAACTGGCCCTTCCATCTTGAACTATACTTCATGAATTTTTCACTATATATTAGTCTTGTGGTATGGGACACGAGATTAATCATGTGTGAAGGATTCCGATGCATACTTATCTCTAGATTTGTGTGGGATAATTTCTAGTCGTATGGGACACTAGAATTTATTACACATAGAAGTCCTTGATACAATGTTTTTTTTTGTAATTAGAGAATATACTTGAATTTATATATTATACGACAATTGATCTTCTTTACTCGCAATAAGCAAACATGCAACTGAGGTCACTTGCTTATCTAAGCAGGAGGGATGTTATATAATGTCCACCCTTTAGTTGTACAGGGATGCCCAGACGCTAGTGTGTCATCCTAGTGAATTGGTATCGTGGGTGACTCAACATTAAATACTGGTTACCTAGTGTTATTAGAATAACTTGAGACTATGCTTGATGGGTGTATGTTGTTGAGGTATAACAAGTAGTGCCATGCTTGACAATTGTATTATGGTCAAAGTGAAATAAGTGGACTATGCTAGACAATTGCACACAGTCAAAGTGTAATAAGTGGACTATGCTAGACAACTGCACACAGTCAAAGTGTAATAAGTGGTTTATGAAATTGATGTGCCATGCTTATTAAAGTTAACAAGTGGTAACTCACACCATGCTAGATGATGTGTATCATACTCTCATCGTAGTGAAACGAGTGGTGAGTATATGTTGTGTTTGTGCCTATCAAAGTTTCATATTGGGATTAATTGTAGAGAAGGGTAATTAATTGGAACAACTAATATGTTTACGTTTGAGAGATAGGTGATGATGAGTAGTGCGCATGTTGCACATAAGGGATCGTGTCTATATAATATTATTTCGTATTATTATTTGTGATTCAATCATGAGTGCAAGGGTCACCAATTTAGGTGTCGCACGAGTTTTATTGTTGCAATCCATGTTCACCTGAGCCTGTGAGCCATGCCTTTGCGCCTCTGAGAGCCATGCTTGAGTGTGTTTGTGGTATTCCATGTCCATAAGAAACTCTGAGCCATGTTCAGACCTCTGAGTTTACATTGCAGGTTATGACATCGACAACTACGAGCATGATGTTGTTGTTGTAGCATTTTCTTCTACACAACTAAGGATAGTTGTTTCCTCAAATGGGAGGACTGTACATGTATATATTTTATCATATTTTTAATGCATAATTATCGTAGAAAAATATGCTTGATTTAATGTGTACAGAAATCGGCTTAATGGAATGTGCGAATGTGCACAAGGTTATTATATGTGTGAATGAGCACAAGGTTATTTTATGAGTTATTTTTGTTGGCCACATGCCAAATGTTTGTACAAATTATTTATGCATGCTTGTGCTTGGCATTGCTATATTCCTAGCACATATGCTAGAAGAGTTTTGATTATTCACACTTAGTGAACAAGCTCTAGTGCTTAAGCTATTTCTGTAAAAGTGGAAAAGCAAGCCCAATTTTGTATGCACAACTATTAATACCTCCTTGGGCTATATATTGAATACAATTCTCAAAATACTCATGTCATGGAAGTGGAGCTACACACATGAGGGGAGAGATTGCACCAATCTCGTGTAGATAGTGATGTTGTTCTATCTCTCTTGTTTATACTATGTTATGCTCTTTCATATCAATTTGATACAAGTCAATGCTTTAACCTTTGATGAATTTGTAAGTTTTTAATTATTTTTTCAAGAAGTACAAAAGGTTCTTTGATAAGAAATGAAGTGAAAGAATTTTATTGGTATCAATGCTTTGCTTTGATCTTATGGAGTTGTACAAGGATCTTCTTTTGTTTGGATTCCTTTATGGTTATAAGGTGTGTGAAAGTGGAGCTATAAAGATAATAAGATGTTTTAGAGAAAATATGCATGAATTGTTTGTATTTGATATATAAAACATTAGATTCTTGCCTATCATTACTTTTGATTAAGATTCTTAAGAGAAAATTTCTTACCGTCTTACATAAGGTTATTATTAAGGTTAGTAGTGGGGAAAATCTAGTTCTAAAGTTGTTAAGTGTTGACTCATAACATTTTGTATGAGTTATGGTGATAGAAATTATCTTTTAATTTTTTAATGATATGATTATGACGTAATTTGATGTCGCTTTAATGGTAGCTTATCTCTTGAGAGTATACTCCAATGTTAACCCTATTAAAGATCAAGAAATGTCATAGGGGGTTACACCAACAACTAGTTGTTGGAGCTTTGACAATTAGTGCCTAAAAATAATAGATTTTGGATGCTAGGCACAAGGTGATGGAAAATTCATTCCTACACCAAGAATTCAACTTTATTAACATACAACTTTGTGAGGAGGTAGGTTAGTGGTTGGAGTGTGATTAATGCAAGAAATATTTAAGAGTAGCAATGACTCTGTTTTGAAAATTTTGCACAACTCAATTATTTGTTGCACAAGCATTTAAGATGAATGCTCATTATAAAGAATGCCCACAACAAGGTCTAACAAGGCCACACAAGGCTAATTTTGAGAAGACATTGATCAAAGATGATTCCCAACATTTTAAGAGTGGAACACTTGTGTACACAATGGGAAATTGATTTAGCTTGAAACTTTAATATATTTAATCTTTTAAAGGACAACTACCACTAAATGCATTTATGGCCTATACCTATAAATGTGTTTAGGTCATAAAATTGAGGTTTAATTTGATTATAGAATATGATTAAACTAATGTGGAGAGATTACTAAGTGAAGGAGGGCAAGGTGTGAAGTCTCCTAAATTTATCTTCTCTTTTGTATATAGATGATTTCTTCTAGTTTTTAAAGAAGGCTTTGTTGAGTTTACTTCTAGCTATTAGGTTGTCTACTCTCTTTATCACCATACTATATGAAACATGGTATGGTGGCCAAGGAGGCCAGATGGTGTAGAGGTGACTTAGATAAGATTTGTCACATTTCCCAATAAGCTACATGCTAAAGTGGAGCTTGTGGGGCCTAAGATGAGTTTTGATGAGCATGGAAGGTAAGGCAATAACATAATAATTACGAGTAGGTCTTCAGGGTACATTTAAAATGTGGATGGTGTGGCATGGGCTATGTCTGTGTGGGACCAATACAATCTACGTTTTAGGTCTTCATAGAGACACTACCAATACAATATACAACTAAGGCCTTCATAAACTACTAGTCCCTTCTCCATACAATTAATCGGTCTCATCAGCTTCTCACAAAAAGTTCCATGGAGAGCTCTCAAAATTGACATCACGTGAAAGGCAAATACTAAGTGCATGGGGTGTAAGATTTTTTTCCTCTTCGCTATACATATCACACATTCATATATCCATGTAGATGATAGATTTTAAGAGGAGAGACTACATAATCATATGAGACACAAGCATAAATTACTATGGGAGATGAAATAAGTGTGGAGTCTTGGACCCGTCTTTTTAAGTTGCCATCTTAAAAGGTGGGTGGGTTGGGCGGGATGGGGTCCAAGACTCCACACTTATTTCATCTCTCATAGTAATTTATGCTTGTGTGGCATACGATTATGTAGTCTCTCCTCTTAAAATCTGCCAACATGGATACATGAATCTGTGATATGTATAGAGAAGGGCAAAATACCTTACACCCCATGCACTTAGCATTTACCTTTTCATGTGACGTCAATTTTGAGTGCTCAATGGGGAGATTCCCCAACTATGGCATCGAGGATGTGAGGGAGATTCCCTTCCTTTTTTGGGATGCTAGTGGAAAAATAAAGACCAATGTATAAATTTTCCGAGTGAAATACATTGGCATTTATTTAATGCAATCAAATAGCCAAATATTGAAGTGATAAGAAAGCTCAACCTTTAATCCTTTGAATTTATTGCTTTTTTGGTTTTACTTTTCAAGAATAGAGTCATTGAAAGGATGCATACTTCATTAATGTTCACTAAGATCTATATGCACTGCTCTTAAATTAGATATTTCAAGTCATAGTTCTTTTTTGATTATTTTATATAAGTCATGTTTTGATAATTTAGTTTGAAATTGAGGATTTAGGACTAGGGTTATATTACTACTTCTAGAATACATAATAAAGCATATGAAATTTTATTTAAAGTCAAGATTTCTCACTAGAAACTCAAATATAAAATGCATTCACTCGACTATATTGGTGACATCTTAAAATATTTGTAATTGAAGTTGAAGAAACTGTAGTATCATAATTTTTTAAATTATCATTATGATTCATACTTTTGTTTTCTTGAAAAAGAACTACAAAATTATGAGCTTATATTTGTATTTTTAGTTCATGGAATCATCAAATGTGAAATGAAATCCATTAAAATTTTACTTGACTCAACGGGCTCTTCCACAAGTGATTACCTCACTTCACTAGACATGCATGTATTAGAAAGGTCACAAAGTCAAAATCTTGCCATCTAATCTAACTGCCAAGACAAAAAAACTTTCCACTGAAATTTATTCAAATAAAACTATAAGTCCTCTTTCTCTCTTTTTTTTTTTTGGATTGAACTTGAAAATTGTGTATCTACATCCGGCTTGTGTATAACTCGCACACACAAACCACCACCAGTTTAAGGGTCAAGGGGCAAGGGCTGTAGTCTAGTGGTTAAAGAGGCCGAGTGATATCCCAGAGGTACTAGGTTCGAGCCGCACTAGCTGCTCTGCAGAGCAGCTGATGGATGTGTACCATAAGCCCTCTTTCCCCTTCCCTCAAAAATGGATCATCACGAATCATGATAGATGCCAAATGGATCAATAGGCACGGCTTTCCGCCATAGTTTAGCAAGAATAAAGGAGCACATGTATTTGTATTCGTGGTAACTTGGCCAAGTATTTTATAATTGTGCCAAAATTGAGGGTAAGGATAATAGCCTGGTGTTTAGGACAGGGAGTGTTTTTCCTTCTCAAATAGAAAACTGTACAGCCACATACATACATGTGATAACCTTTTAACATTTAATGCACATAAAGGTCTCATGGTCCTAAAATATTTTGGAACATTTAATGCCGTACAAAGGTCTCATATGGCCCACTTGGGAACGCTTTATGGTGTCGTGTTTGCCTT
The DNA here is from genome assembly GCF_041138505.1 of Cibotium barometz. Taxonomy (NCBI): domain Eukaryota; kingdom Viridiplantae; phylum Streptophyta; class Polypodiopsida; order Cyatheales; family Cibotiaceae; genus Cibotium; species Cibotium barometz. The sequence goes on from NC_141050.1 coordinate 32,618,618, forward strand.
CTGTAACCTGTGCGTGATACAAAAGCCTCTCCTCATTGCCATCATCATTGCCGAAATTTCTGAGAAGGCGGCCATGGTGATGGCATCTCCATGCCTGCAGCAGCAGAAGCTTTATCACTGTGTTTCGGAAAGATCTTTGCCCTCCTTTTTCCTTCTGGCCAGGCGAAGAAAATGCCTTACCTCTGAAGCTTGCAATCCGCCATTTCTTGGTGAACCTGATCGGGCTCGTTGGCGCAGAAGCTCTGCTGAAACCCTAACTCTCCATTGGCAGCCGCCCTCGAGCTCCCGCCTCTTCCATCCCTTGCTCGTGAGAGCTGCAGGTTCAACAGAGAGAGATGGTTCCCCCCCTCGCCTTTCCGAGGTTAGCTCCCTATGCATGCTTTTCATGCAAAGTGAGATCATTATACGTTGATCAAATTGCAGTGAATTTTGATGATTGCAATGTTTCATGCTACCAAAGTTTCGAAAGGATCACCCTTATATGCGTTTGCATGCATTGAAAGAACATAGCATTGAGTGTACAAGATTGCGGACTCAGGCTGGCTATTTTGATATACTTGCCCCTGGCCCTCATCCAGGCGGCTTGTCAGGGATGGAAAGGCAGTCTTCCTGTAGCCATTCTCAGGAATGGGGGGCCTGAGACCTGAAATAAGGAGGGGGAAGAGATGGGACACCCCGACGTGCTAACACATGGCCTTGCAGGTAGAAGACATGCAGAAGCATACATGAATAGCTTTCACCATGCACATGGATGATGATATGGGACCCAAATTAACTGTTGGGAATGGCAGTATGAAGCTCTAGGAGAACAGGGAACCATATGCTGGCAGGTCGTAGTAACATAGGCCAGCAACATGGTTGGATGGGTAGCTCATTAGAGGTTCAGAAATTGGGTCAGCTTGCATGTCGGTGCCTAGTAGCAGACAGAAAGGAAGGGGCTGTTACCTCAAGGACTCATATAAGCAGTCCGTCCAACCTAGACTGACTTGGACCTATCCTGGATCATGCTTCGAGTATAGGAAAGGGTGTGGGTTGTCTCAACGTTAGGGAAATTATGAGCTCATTTTGGGGCCCTCTAAGGAGTTTCATGCTCTTTCTCTCTCTAAAAAATGGAGTCACGGTGAAATTTGAGCACATCATTTTCAAATTTTTCGGAGTTAGTAGATTTAGAATGTACTCTTCAAGATCTTTCCAATAGTATATAATATGATGGGGTTCTAACATAGGATAGTGAAGCTTTCCAAAAAGTGGTTTCAAAAGTGATGATGTAGCATGCAACGTTACATTTTAGCATCTTAAATCTTGTTTGTGGTGTATCTCGAGTAGTACTACTTAAAAGTTGTTGGAGAAAGCTTTCCAAAAAGTGGTTTCAAAAGTGATGATGTAGCATGCAACGTTACATTTTAGCATCTTAAATCTTGTTTGTGGTGTATCTTAAGTATTACTACTTAAAAGTTGTTGGAGATTGTATATTTGAAATCTACTCATCATAAGCTTCTCAATGATACATCACATAGAGAGATTCTGACATAAGATTGATAAAGCTCACCATGGTCCCATTTTTTAGAGAGAGAAAGAGCATGAAACTCCTTAGAGGGTCCCAAAATGAGCTCACAATTTTCCTAATGATGAGATGTATGAATAGGATATGTCTAAGTGCTCGCGATAGCCTATGTCACACCAGCTTCTTGACTGCCCACCTGGACTCAATCTTACACTGTTCTATAAACATGATGGTTGAGCAGCTCACATGCCCACTCGACGTTCCTAGTGAACCGACAGTTGGATGGGAACAACTATGGCATTTGGAAGGTGATGATGAAGTCTATTTTGGAATCTTATGATTTGGCTGACTTCGTCACAGCTGGAGTTTCAAGACCAGATCCGACGGAGGAGGACGCTTGACTATCAATAAAAGAGCAGGAGGCCAAGGCACAGTTGTGGGATCGTGTTAATGCCCGTGTGCGCTCTTTTATCTTTCTTAACTGCACACCCCAAGTGATCAATCATATCAAACACATGATGCTGGCTCGAGGGATTTGGTAGCACTGGGCCTCTCTATACAATCGTGTATCACCCATGAAGAGAGTTCCACGTATGTGCTATCTAATTGCACCCTGTAAAGACTCTCGGGCTCGCAAGGCCCATACACAAAGGATCTGTGCTCTAGTTATAACTCCCCACACAGTAACATGGGCCAGAGCTGAGTGTTCTGCCAGATGAGGATGAACCCAAGTTGGTGGATGATGGAAGACTACAGGAGGTGCCGGTGTTGAAGTAGGTGGTTTGCACTAGTACAAAAGGGTTTCTTGTCAGAAACAGGTACAATAGCCTCTCAAGTTCAAGGGCTATCTGATCCAGCAGTGGAGGTTCTGAGGCTTTGACTGGCTAGCAGGCCGAAAGGCCGCAACAACAACAAGGGCAAATGGAAGTCTTCTTAGTCGAAGTCTTCTGAGAAGAAGCCCGACTCAGATCAAGATGCTTTGAAGGCCAAGCGGACCTGTAACCATTGTGGCCAGAAGGGTCACTATTGGAGAAAATGTCCTCAGCGGAGCACCGAGAAAGATGCAGATTCTTCAACTGCAACTACAAAGACTCTAGCTTTTGTGCACTTGGAGATTATGGACACTAGAGCTTCATCTTCTTCGAGCAGGGAGGCAGTTGGTCTCACCATTGGGGATACTTGGAAGTGAATTCTAGACAGTGGTGCTTCCAGACACATGACTCCTTCCCGAGAGTTGTTACAAGACCTTCGGAGGCAAACAGATCACATCTTTATTGGTGACAAGTCCACTATCCCACTATCCCGATTCACAGCGAGGGTAGGTTGGAGATCGTTCCCAATGGCAAAGGGGGGAATCATTCCTCCCTGGTTCTTTATGTCCCATCTCTTGGCTTTCATCTTTTGTTAGTGCATGAGGTTTGCAAGACTGGCATGCAGGTGGAGTTTGATGAGCATTCAGTTGCTATCAAGGACAAAGCAACAAGCCAGGTTGTTTGGGAAGGCAAAGTAGAGAATGGGATTTACAAACTCTTAGCACTGTCTTCTCTTACGAGTACTCAGCTCAGTGATTTGTGGCATTTTCGTTTTGGCCACTTGAATGTGGACGCACTATGGTAGGCTTTCCGGGACCAAATGTTGGATGGCTTGCCGGAAGTTGGCAGCAGGTAGAGACATTGCAGTTCTTGCATTCGTGGGAAGTGGCATAGGGAGTCTTTTCCGAAGCAGGCTACCAGGCGGGCTTCAAAACCATTGGAGTTGGTTCACACTGACTTATGTGGGTCCATGCAGACCCCATCTTTGGGAGGAGCCTTGTATTTCATGTTGATTGTGGATGATTGTAGCAGGTTCACATGGGTGTACTTTCTGCCACATAAGGACCAAGCCTTTGCTCGGTTCAAGGATTGGTATGCTTTGCTGGAAAAGGAGTCGGGATTGCAGGTGAAGATTGTTCGGGTTGACAAAGGAGGGGAGTTCTCTTCCAATGCTTTTGTGCAGTTTTTTGCGGAGAATGGCATCAAGTGGGAGCTGGCCAATACTGGGTCCCCTTCACAGAGAATGGAGTGGTTGAGCGAAAGAACCAGACTGTGGTGGAGATGGTAGTTGGAGCATCGCAACCTTCCTCGTCCACTTTGGGGAGAGGCTGTGGCTACAGCTGTCCATATCCTCAAGCTCACTGTGCCTGGATTTCTGTCTAAAGAGACACCCGGGAGATGGGGTGGCACATGCGTTGTTAGTGTGTGCTGCCTAGTGCGTCGAGTAGGGGCAGACGTGGTCATCGACGAGGACCTCAATCTTGGGTCGGAAGAAACTCCTGATGGAGGGCTGTAATGTATCTGAGGTCTGCCTCTGCCCTCCATAGCTGATCTCTGTGGCGGTGTAGCTCAATCAGGTAGAGTCCTAGGAATCGTTGGTCTGGGAAATCAGTGACCCAAGCCAGTGGCCTGACTCCCTGCCTAAAGAGGCAATGAAACGTCCCTCATATCTCGTAGTACACAGGGCATCTGGAAAGATAGTGCTCCTCTGTCTCAACCTCTAGTGAACAGAATTGGAAAATGCTACTCTCTAGCAATGCCCTGTGTGCGTCCTAAGGCAATGTGAAGAGACTCTGATCTGGTCAATCGCAATTTTCAGGGCATGTGATGTTTGTCTATGAAGATAGTCAAGCTTCTGAATGAAACCATCCTCTGTACGCCTCATAAAGTGGTCCTAGTAAAACTGCATCTTCATAGGAAGATGTAATGGATCCAGCCATGTGACATGGGTCTTGAGTCAGATGAGGTTGGCTGAGATAAGTCAGCTGATGTTCTGGCAGGTGAGAGATAATAGTCATGCATCCAAACTGTAGTGGAATGGGGGCAGGCAGGCAGCCGATCCATATGAAGCCCATGTGAGCGGAACCAGTGTGTAACCTTGGCATACCAAACCCTAACCCATCTCATCTCAGCTAGTCGCCTAGACGAGTCTAGTGCTAGCTGAGCGGGCCTGCCTATGTTGAAGCATAGATGCAGTATTTGACGGTCATTGTTTGGAAGAGGGCATCAACTACCAAGGGGGGGTGCTCCAAACTCTGCAAGAATGGAGTGGGACACCGAAGCTGGACAAATTTTGGGCAACAGGTGGATGGCTGGGCGAGCTGGACAGCTGCTGGGTGGACGGTTGGGGCGTACTGTTGCTTGTGCCTGGTCAATACTGAGCTGGAACAGAGGTGCAGTTGGAGCATGCAATGAGCTGGACAAGCTGCTGGATGACTATTGTGTGCTCTAAGGCTCTACCTTAAAACCCCCCAGGCTGGGCATTAGGGCTACACGCAGGGGGGAGTGGCAAGAACAGAAAAGGACAGAGAGAGAGAGAGAGAGAGACCCACCCAATTAGGGCTATGCCCAGAAGGGAGTGGCAAGATCGGAAAAGGGGAGAGAGAGACATATTAACGTCTGCAACAAAAGACCCAAAGCATGTATGAGACCAAAAAGTGCTACATATGATCCATGTGTAGAGACTGGATGTCACAACACAAAAAAGAAAGACAGGGCATACGTACTAACAATGTCCATATGTGTACAATGTAATAATAGACATGGAGAGCTCAAATGTCCCTGGCAGAGTAGAGCGCCGAGATGTCCACTGAAGGTAGTCATGGTAGCCAGGAGAGAGAGAGAGAGAGAGAGAGAGAGAATGAACTGATCTGTAAAGAGAGAGAGAGAGATTACAGGACTCAATGAGTGCTTTGATTGATGTTGTAAAGCTTACACCAAGTACATGCCTTCTGTCGGTTTAGAACCTTATCTTTTGACCCTTACATATCACACTCACATATAAGCACATGACACATGGCATACACTAATCTTATCTAGTTATAATGGGTGTTCACACCTAAGCAGGTGTTCACACGCTTATACATGAATAAGGTCTTACACACACATAAGGTGGACACACATATACTTAGCCCTTTTGGGATCAGTTCACACACGGACAGAAGTGGGTACATAGGTGGATACATATACACGAGTACACACGTGAAGGATACACGCACACGAGGCTCCAAATACCCAACATTCACTTCCCATGACAGTGCCTCCTGAAGGTGTCGTAGGTTGTCTTGAACTGAAGCTGACGGGTGGAAGGTCTAAATCTTTGAGGGCGAGGGTGTCTAGCTCTCTGGTTGAAGGTTGCCCGATTTCTGATGACTCCGTGAGTGCTAGTAGCCAAAACCTCCTGGGATTGATCATGGGGAGGACCAATCTGCCGAGTGTGTCCCAACTTCCAAGCATCTCAGATAACTGTAGTGCTGCATCACCCGAGCAAGAGTGCCAAATCCCAAAAAAGAAAAAGACAGGGCATCCGTACTAAGCATGTCTCTATGTGTACAATGTAATAATAGACATGGAGAGCTCAAATGTCCGTGGTAGAGTAGAGCATCGAGATGTCCACTGAAAGTAGTCATGGTAGCCAGGAGAGGTGGCTGCGAGAGAGAGAGAGAGAGAGAGAGAGAGAGAGAGAGAGAGAGAAGGAAAGAAAGATATATTAAGCGTCTACTAAAGACCCAATGGGCCTATGAGACCAAAGTGGCATAATAATGTCCATGGCATATCTCATCATGGAATGGAAAATAAAACAGAATGAAAAGCTATCTCACTGGGGTGATACAAAACTGTCCATGAGAGGTCCAGATTTTTTGAAAATTTTAAATTAAGATTTTGAGGGACCAATAAGATTCATCCAAATGTGTGGAGGAGATAAATAGAAGAAATAAAGAAAATCTCCCCAAAATGAGTAAATACTCACATAAGATAAAGAGTGGACTAAGGACCAAAGGAAATACTAAAAAAATGAATTTTTGACACCTCGGAGTGGGGATTCCCCCTCATGAAGGAGGCGCCTATTTCACATGTGTAGTGGAGTTTTAAATTCCCAAAAATTGAGATATTTCATCTCTCCTCTCTCCTAATTCAAGTCTAGTTCCAAAAAGTAAGCTAAACTGACTCAAAAATGGTCAAAAATTGACCAAACTGATCTGAAAAATTCTAGAATCAATTTGCTTAGTTAGAAGCTCACTTTTTTCTATAAATAGAAGCCTCCCCTTTTGTTGAAGCTTAATAGTGTTTTATGCACTATTACTCTACTCCTCCCCAGAGCCAAAAACTGTGAACTCATTAATAATTCATTAGTTTTTGACCATTCCCTCTTCTAAAGAATTGGTGGCCACTCTTGTTGCAAACAAGAGTAGATCCCTCAAACCATCAAGCCAAAGGAAAGCTCCCAAAAATTCATGTAAGTTAGAAATCTTACTTTTTTTTAATTCTTTTAATGGTTTTTTAATTTTTGTTATCTTTAAAATGATAAATTGATGCTATGCCTTGTTGGAAAGGCTTTCCCCCTCTCTCATTCTAAAAATTAGCCTTTCTTTATCCTAGATAAGTAATCTAATTGTTGGAATTAAACTTTTCATATTGTTTCTCTTTTAAAAGTGGAATTTGATTAGTTTAGAATGCTTTAAACCATTTGGGAATAATTTTTAAGTAATTTAAAGTTAGGAAAATTTGAAAAATGATCAGCCATACAAAGAAGGTTTTGGCAAAATTTTCTTAAATTTTGTGAAATAAGTTTTATCTTTTATTACTTAAAAAGAGTAATCCCCATCGATTGTGTATTCTAAAAGTGTTATTTTCATGACACATGGCATACACTAATCTTATCTAGTTATAATGGGTGCCCAATATCCACTTCCCATGACGATGCCTCCTGAAGGTGTCGTAGGTTGTCTTGAACTGAAGCTGACAGGTGGAAGGTCTAAATCTCTAAGGGCGAGGGTGTCTAGCTCTCTGGTGGAAGGCTGCCTAATCTCTAATGACTCCATGAGTGCTAGTAGCCAAAACCTCCTGGGATCGATCATGGGGAGGACCAATCTGCCGAGTGTGTCCCAAGCATCTCTGATAATTGTAGTGCTGCATCACCCGAGCAAGAGGGCCAAATCCCAAAAAAGAAAAAGACGGGGCATATGCACTAAGCATGTCCCTATGTCGCCTCCTGAAGGTGTCATAGGTTGTCTTGAACTGAGCTGATGGGTGGAAGGTCTAAATCTCTGAGGGTGAGGGTGTCTAGCTCTCTAGTGAAAGGGTGCCCGATCTCTGTTGACTCCGTGAGTGCTAGTAGCCAAAACTTCTTGGGATTGATCATGGGGAGGACCAATCTGCCGAGTGTGTCCCAAGCATCTCTGATAACTGTAGTGCTGCATCACCCGAGCAAGAGGGCCAAATCCATCTCCCCCGTATCCCTTAATACAGTGGGCATCTAAACAAGTGATCTTCCTGACTTTTATCTCTCCGCCCTATCTCTAGCCTGAGTCGGTGTGAAGATACCCTCATCTGGCCAATAGCAAGCTGCAATCCTCATGGCATGTGACGTGTGTCTGTAAAGGTACCCAGGCTTCTCAATGAGGCTATCTGCTCTGACCTGCAAGAAGTGCTCTCTGTAGAAGGCCAGCTTCGTGGGAAGCTCAGTGGGTATCAGCCATGTCCGACTGGAGAGAGAGAGAGAGAGAGAGAGAGAGGGCTTAACCAGCATTCCATTTGCTTGCCATACTTTACTAGGATTGATTTTCTGGTTCTAGCAATATGTATTTTATGTCTTACTATTTTGTGTATTTTTATCCAGGACCTTGGTTCTTCTGATGTCTGTGATCCATTGTGCTCTGTGGATGAGATTGATCATGAAGTAAATTATAAGCCCAAAACTGATTTGCTGAAGACTGTGGCAGTCAGTGCCAGTGTTCTGGCAGGAGCTGCAATCATAAATCATTCGTGGGTGGCGGAGAACCAGGTCTTGGAATGTTGTGTTTGCTTTTTGGAATTCTAACACGTTAAGTTAGCTTTTACAGATCGTCTACCTTTGCTCCAAACATTTCGAGCTTGTATGTTATGTGATGACTCAATGCAGGACCTGGCCATGGTATTGGTGTTTATACTGGGCTATGCTGGTGTTGTCTTTGAAGAATCTCTTGCCTTCAATAAGAGTGGATTGGGGCTTTTAATGGCTGTCACTCTGTGGGTCATTCACAGTGCTGGGGTAAGCATACTTGTCTGCTTTTGCTGCTGAACCATCCTTTGTTTATCTTATATGTAACCATATGTGCATACACGTGTGCGCGCGTGTGGTGTTGATGCATGCATGTGTGTATGCCATTCACCTGACTTTCTCGAAATTGACTGTTATGTTCATCTTTGCAGGCTTCAAGTGCTGATGAGACTGTTACTCAACTGACAGAATCATCGGCGGAAGTAAGCGAAATAGTGTTTTTCTTGCTGGGTGCAATGACAATAGTGGAGATAATAGACGCGCACCAAGGTTTCAAGCTCATCACCAACTCCATCTCTACTCGAAAACCTCGAAGCCTATTGTGGGTGGTATGGTGTGCATTCTTTTCTTTCAAGGTTTAGCATATGCATGTGGTGTACCATGTTCCTATGGTATTCCTTGATTTGGTGGCATCTATCAAATTTTCAGCATGTTATTGAAACCTAACCAAGCTCCACACAGTTCCCCATTTTTTAAAGATAATATAATTGGTATGCTGTTGCAGCACAGCACCGATCCTGCCTCCACTTGCATCACAATTCACCGCGAAAGGCAGCACTGCCTGCTGCTTCTCAAAGTATGCTTGTTCTATTGGTTGACCCCGGCTCGAAAAACAAAAACAAAAACTTATTCTATTGGTATCCAACAGAACACTCTGACTTCCTTGGTTGCATCAACGAAAGGGTTCATCTCCTCGTGCACAATGCTTCATAAACCTGCAGTATAACACTGTCATTCCCAAGAAGCTCTAACGCTTGTGCATACCCATGAGCTATTTTTTAGGCTCACCAATGGGTCTGCATTTTGGGATGACCAGGGCAGAAAGGTGGTTTTTTTAATCAATTTGGGGGGGGGGGGGGGGGGGGGGAGGGGGGCGGGTGTTGTAGCCCTATGATAGATCTGTTATGGTTTCCTGCTGTTCCCATGTGTTTGTAGAGTGATCAGCACCTGGATCTGTCCTTAGTGCTGTCCATACCACAGCCAACAGCTGTGCTTGCTTTATGTAGCTGTCCATACAACAAATCTCATGTGCACATGTTTCCTTCAGTAATGATGGGGGTCTTGTGTACTGAATGTTGATGCTGGATTCTGGTACCTCTTTGGAATCTCAGGAGGTACCATGGTCTTGTGCTTTGGCATCCACCAAAGTGTAGCTTGGAGCTGATCAGGTGGGTGACAAAGCTATTGGGAGTGAGAGTGTCGGAATGTTCCCAAGTCTCTTTGGTCAGTGGGTCTTCTTTTTCTTTCTTCTAGCTTTCAGGCACTTACGTGGTACTGTCTGTGCATGATCGTGAGAAATCTCATTCACATGGTTGGTCCCAACTATATCAACAATAACAGGAAGAGTCACATTGTTAGGACTACTGGACTGTGGACTAGAGATGATAGTTTGTAAAGCTACATTCTTCTTGGATGACGATCAATGTTGGTAATGTCTTTTTGATCCACAAAAACGTATGATCTGAGTCAACCTGTCAACCTGTGGTTTGTATTGTCTAAACCATTTTACACTCAAAATTACGTCTGCACCAATCAACCATGTGACTTAGAAATGGCATGTAAACTCCATCTGAGAGAATACCAGTGTTGCATTCTGTGGAACACCCGTTATGCCCTTTGTGGCATTCTTGTCTGGGGTTAGTTTGGGTGCAGGTGTGGAAGTTGTGGAAGTTGTGGAAGTAGTAGCGTTGGCTGGCTGCCCTGGGGTTGCCCACGAGGTCTGCCCTTCATTCCCAATATTATGGGCATTGGGAGGGTGGGGTTGAGTGGTCTTGGGCTTCTGTTATTGTACTTCATTTCTACATTTTGTGCAAGCAAGATCAGGTGGTCTGAATTTTTCCAACACTTCACTCTTCTCTTTCAGAAAGTATATCCATGTCATCCTGCTGAAATCATCTATGAATGTAACATAGTATAAACTGCCTTTGATAGATGGGTTTTGTGCAGGACCCCATACATCACTGTGTACTATCTGAAGTGGCCTATTACTCATATTTCCTTCTCTAGGAAACCTCAATCTTGCCTGCTTCCCAAACTGACAGGCTTCACAAACATGCATATGTCCATCATATTTGAACCTAGGCAATCCATTGACAATGCCTCTTGTTTGCATGTTCTTTAATCTCTGTATGAAGTAGGTTCAAACATCTATACATCCAAGTGGATATTAGCTCATACAAGAATACCCCTTTCTTGTCACCATCGAATAGGAGCGCTCTCATTGTAACCATAAGAGCACAAGGCTTCTTTCATACCCATCTAGCATCCAGACCTTTGCTTGATATCTAGTGATGAAATCTTCCACCCCTTCCATGATATCTAGTCTCCCTCAAAGAGGGGCCAGCAATGGAGTCGTCTGCAGAAGGTTTGTAAACATTTGTCTAATCTATTTCTCAAGATTTTATAAGAAAGATCTCGCATTATTGAAGGATTGTCTGACGATATTGCCGACCCTGTCCTCAAGCTAATTAGGAGGGGATGTCATGTGCATCCCACACAAGTGCAAGGCCCTAAGGCTGGACACCAAGTGTTTCCACCAAGGGTACCCAGCATGCAAAAGTGAACGGGAACTCCCAAGTGCTCCTAGTACCGCATTTTCTCCCCACCCCACGGTGGGTACTACCTCGCCAGCAGCTGCTAAAATATCTCCTTCCACACATCAGGATATTCCCCTCATCTCGCCCGGTTTCCATTCCTATGGTCGGCCCCTCTTTGGCAGGAGGGCCAGCAGTCGGTACCACACAACCGCACACCTCTCATGGTCTTTCCTCTCCCACAACGCCTGCCTGCTCTTCAGAGATTTTTGAGTTTCCAGATTCCCTGCTCTCTTGTGGTCCACATGACAACATTTGTGTTGAGGATCTCCCATTCACCAGGTTTTGTGACCCACCGGAGCGGCTTCCATTACCTCAACCCTGCGGTGCCCACTGTATTGTCCGCAGCCTGGACAGTCTCTGTGTGGACCTCCGCCTTTATGGCGGTCCTTCAGCTCCATGACACTGCAATATTTAATTTTTAGCCCTTCATAGTTATCTTTCATTGTATCTTTTAGGCCTCTGCACTTCAAAAGTTTTATATCTCATTGTATATATTATGCCACACATCACAAACAGTTGGTTTTATAAGCATTCAGTTTCTGTCTGTCAATGTGCTTCTTCTTGTTCTTGGATTCACAAGAGAATCGACAACACTCTAGTGCTGGGTGTCCTGTAGCCACCAAGGGTGCCCAGCATGCGAAAGTCAACGGGAACTCCCAAGTCTAGTGGGAACTCCCAAGTGTCTATTAGGAATTCCCAAGAGACATTGGGTGGACCCAAAAGGAATCAATTATACAGGCTGTCATCCAATGGCTACTTCAGTGGCGCGCATCAACATTGAATTGAGGAATCCACTGCTAGTCACTATTGGCGGTGCTCACCTGCTGGACTCTCCAGGCTTACAAAAGGACCCTCCACAGAGGGAGCGGATGATCTTGGCTAATCTTGCATTTCTCTGATTTGAGCACTTGTAGCAGTTGGTGTACTAGGTGGTGTCTTCTCATTTGTCTTCTAAAGAGTCTTTGTCGGACTATCTCACTGTGACCATTACTGAGTGTGCACGATGCAGTCAGTAGTCTTGTAACAGTGTTGAGAGGTTAATGGTTGAGGCCTGAGTCTTGTGTGTTAACTTGTCTGTAATGTTCATGGAATGAGAGAGCTTTAAGTGTGTTCAACCATGTGAGCTTCCACCCTGTGCCCCCCTACCGTCCGTGTTTAGAATTGCTTCTTTCCCCTTAGTAAAAGGTTCCATAAGTTTCCGCATGTAACACCAAGATAGCCAGACTACCCATGATGGTCAACCAAGAGTCCATGGCAAGGCCACTAGAAGCTGCCAATCATGGAGATAGTGTGACCTCATGGGGCAGAAGTTTCTCTAGAGGTGTCTTTAATAGGCAAGAATGTCTTGTCATGCCATACATTTGTACATTTTCTGAAGTACTGCTTCATTAGGTTTGGGCAAGTTGCTTATTTAGAAAAAAGAGTTGCCTTTGAAATGTGTCTCTGAATTGTGTGCATTGGTAATAGAGCATTAGTCCGTGCTTGGGAATGTTGTTAACTTAGCCACTAAACCTTTTCAAAATGAATTGCCGTGTAAGCATATATTGAAGTGGTTAAGATAGTATGACAGATTCATCTTGTGCAGATAGGAATTGTGACTTTTCTTTTGAGTTCTATCCTTGACAATTTGACGACGACAATTGTGATGGTATCGCTTCTTCGAAAACTTGTCCCTGACAGAGAGTTGAGAAAGTATGTATGATCTCTCTCTCTCTCTCTCTCTCTCTCTCTCTCTCTCTCTCTCTCTAGATTTACAGAGGTGTATACGTTTAATGCATTGTGTAATAACCTTAATCAAATTTTATCAATGTGAGTGTTCACATAGTTGATAAATTCCGGATACTATGGGCCCATCCTTTCATTTTTATAGGTATCTTAATTTTCATGGAAATACAGATAAGGGATATAGAACTTTCCAACTAAGTGACAGAAACAGTTCTCATCATTTACAATGCAAAACTGGGCAATGGCACACCAAATTTGAGTATGGAATACTGAGCAGCACACTCTTTAGGAATTCCCAGCCTTGTGGTTGCTTAAAAAGGGTGACATCCTTGAGTAGTGCGACAACATCCACACTTTCATCTCACAAGATAGGAAGACCATAGGCATTCTTACCTTCATTAAGGTGTTCTGTTATTGAGAAGCACTTGGTGGACCAACCGCATCCACACTTTAGACACCAGCTTTTTTTCTCTTTTACATCTAATCATGTATTTGTGGATTGGGCCTCATCAGAAGTATTTGGCCTCCAAAGACCCCTGACCCCCCCTCTCTCTCTCGGGTTTTGGCCCATTATCCAGGATCATGGACTTTCCGGACCAGTGCTGCCTGGGACTCTTCCTATTGGAGCTTCGTAGACACAGAGATACACTCCTAAGAAAGAGAGTGTTGGCCACAGCCACCACCCCTCCTTGCCAGCCAACCACCATTACCAGTTTCTTCCGGGCCCAAGGAGAGGATATCGGCATAATGGAGCCCGTGGGTGGTCCACGACAGGATACCTCAGCTCCGCCCCGTCCTCGAGGAGTCACTTTGGAACGGGCTTGCGTGCTTTGATGTACCCAGCGACCCCAGCCCAACACCAACCACAATCCTCCCATCAGCTCCAGATCCAGGACATGCTCCACTGCCATCACACCACCTTCCCATGTACCGTGATAGAAGGGGACCTCTCGGCCATACTCAGTAACCCATTTTCATGTACTTCATGATGAGAGTCTCTTGTACTAGTTTTTATACCCCATGTACTTACCCGTAATTGCATAATTGGGATATTCATCTAATAACACCGATACTGCATCTTCCTTGAGATTGATTTAGTGTTGTGAATCTACCTGAACTGACTTGGACCATCATCACATCGTGTTCATCTCCAAGACTCATATCTTCCAACCAGGTTGAGGAGCTAAGTGGAAACATAAGTTGAAGGGGGTTGGCAAGGAGGTAGAAGAGATGGAAGGGATGAAGCCAAAAGCAAGGACGGAAGTGCCAATGAGGTGGTAGTTCGAGCGGTTAAGTGTTTGCCTAGGACCGAGAGGTCTTGGGTTCAAACCCTGCTTGGACCCCTCGGCGGCATCTTCCTCCAAAGCCTCATCGTCGCGACGTCTTCATGGTCTGACCCCTTCCCTCCCGGAGGACTCCCGTGTAGCCGCTCCGCTCTCCGTGGTCGAGTGCAGCCGTCCCTCTCTTCTGAGGGCCACGTGGATGAACTTTGTAGCTCTCGTCACCAGCTTTGGCTGGGACGATGAGCGAGTTGTAACGTTAACTAATAGTAGGACCTTTCTCCCAAAAAAAAAAAAAAGCAAGGACGGAAGTGGACTCTAGCTAGAAGGATGGAGTTAATGGGGATTAGATGCTATGGGGCAAAGAGGATAAACGTCAGGATGTTGCTGGACAAGGTGTGGATATTGTGGTCCTCGTACATGAACGACAAACAGTGAGGCAACCTGGAAGAGCATAGAGAGACTCCAGGTGATGATGCTCTCACGCATGATGAGGAGTAAGCCATCTAAGCCACATGAGATTGTGCTAGCAGAGTTTGGAGCTGCTTGTTTGGTCATAGATGCCTGTCACTTATATTCATCATGTACATACACTTGACAGTGAGTGCCTCCTGAGATTGGTCTTTGAGTTTTTGATACAGCTACATTGGGATGGACTTGGCAAATTGTGATACTCTTAGGTGTTTGATTGGTTTGACAGGTACAGCCTTGAGATGGACCACCTTCCTCCCTTCCAGTATAGCTTGGATTCTCCATTTTTGGATCTCTCACGGCAAGAGTTCAATTGTCTCATTTGGCTAGACCTGCTAGGGATCCACACAAGCTGGACATGGGTGTCCCCATCAGTGCTCACCACGAAACCTCAGTTTTACACAGCATTGTTCTGAGACTTCTGAGGATGGGTTCATTGAGGGCCTAGGGTACTTACAGATGCACATGTTGCATGCCATGCGGATGGCGGTTGGTGAGCTGAGGGTATCTTTTCATCGAGTCTGGCAGATAAACCCTAAATCCTTGCTGTCTCTTGGTAGATGTTTTCATAGATTTCTCTTGAATGTTCTCGTCATATGACAACTCCTACATCTTGAATTATTTTCATGGCACAATTGCGAATATTAGAAGCTTGCTTTTTTGTAGAGCTTGTTCTCCACGTTAATAGAATCCAGTTTTATGGCACTGAACTGACTCCATCATAATGGTGACACATAGATTTTTTGGAGCAGTCGTTGTCATTGCTGCAAATGCTGGTGGGGCCTGGACTCCTATAGGAGATGTCACGACCACAATGCTATGGATTCATGGACAGATCTCAACTGTCAAAACTATGCAGGTTAAATTTGACCTGTATTCTCTGCAGTGAGCTGCTTCAAGAAATACTCGTATGATACATGAGACACACACACACACACACACACACACACACACACACACACACAGAGATTGACAAGCACTTACAAGAGAGAATAGTTGGCCATGAAAGAGCAGTTAGCATTGTGAAGATAACAGGGATTGCATGCTGAGGAAGAGGACATGTCACACCGAGGCGCATCATCATGCATTTGAAAAAGGAGCATGGGTAGGACACAAAATGGAGTAGAGCATCTGCAGACATAATAGAGAATTTAGATAGAGTTTCAGCTAACATACATCATGCTGATGGCAGGGCTTATTTCTCCCCTCAGCTGTTTCATTGGTAGTTCCATTGGCTTTGATGTCATTTAGCCGGTGAGTGGTCTTGATCATTCTAAAACTTTGTTCAGAAATAGTTTCTGCTTATTGAGGGTAACTGTATATAACGGATGTTGTCAAACTTGTGCAGTGAAATTAATGAAGAAGAGCTGCAGCCCATGTTGTCATCAGAGGAGATGGCTCCCAGGGGGCAGCTTGTCTTGGCTGTCGGTCTTGGGGCATTGCTGTTTGTGCCTGTTTTCAAAGCTTTAACCGGTCTTCCTCCATACCTTGGAATGCTCTTTGGTCTCGGGGTTCTTTGGATACTGACAGATGCAATCCATTACGGTGACTCAGAGCGCCAAAAACTCAAAGTACCTCAAGCTCTTTCTCGGATAGATACACAGGGTGTCCTGTTTTTCCTCGGAATTCTTCTCTCTGTTGAAAGGTTGGTGAACTACCTACTTCTTGGAACCCACAAAGACCCGTTATGCACGTGTGAGTGCTTCTTTTTCATGTAGATGTTTCTGACGCGGTGTGGTTGTTACCGACAGTTTACAGGCAGCTGGAGTGCTCCGAGAGCTAGCAAATTATTTGAATACACATATACCAAGCGTGGAGCTTATTGCAAGTTCTATTGGCCTTGTTTCTGCAGTTATAGACAATGTTCCATTAGTAGCAGCATCCATGGGGATGTATGACATGTCAGACTGGCCCATGGATTCCAAACTCTGGCAACTTATAGCTTACTGTGCTGGCACTGGAGGTTCCATCCTAATCATCGGATCTGCTGCAGGGGTTGCCTTTATGGGCATGGAGAGAGCTGATTTCTTTTGGTACCTCAAGAAGGTAAAACTCACCTAAAATAACAGCATTATATGCAGATTTTAAACATGGATTAATGTTAATGTACCCTTCTTGAGCTATATGCTATGCAGGTTAGTGGGTTCGCACTTGCAGGCTATGCAGCAGGAGTGATGACCTATCTGGCAGCCTCTCACATACATCTCGCTTTTCTACCAGGATCATAGTTTGTGGTTTTGTACTAGAATGCGGTCAACATCTCTCTCCACACTTCGATCTTCAATCATGGAACTTACAAGTATGTAACATAATCTCCACAGTTAATTTACACCAAATCTAATCTCTTCTCCAACACACGGGTCATCACTTGAAGTCTTAAGAGTTTTTTATATTTTTAGTAGAGAAGTGTTTTCTCCTCACGAGAAAGATTTTTAACATGATAGATAGCTTGGAAATTTTTAAGCATTAATAAAAGCCTTAGGGTTTTGGTCTTGTAGTAACACACTAAGAATGTATTAGGCATCTTAACCTTCAAGCGAATTGGTCCCCAAAATGCCATGCACATTGATGGAAGACATGTTGATTTGGGTGTTATCATTGAAGTGTGACATGTGGCATATATGTGCACGTGTGCATGGCTTGTGAATGATTCTTAGGTCAACTTTGCATATGGTAAAGTGGCTTGTTAACTATAAATAGCACTTGACTTCGTTGGCAGTTATTTCTCTCTCATGTCCTTGAAAAAGAAAAGTTTGCATCCAAGAAAGGCATGTATTAAGCTGATGTTTTCAAATGTGCCATTCTTGTTATAATCAATTGAGAGGGATCACTTGAGGTACATGGATAGCAATATACCTTGCCTTGAGGATACACAACATTTTAATTACAACACGAAGGGCTGTTCTTGGTATGTCAAGGGGCCTAAGGCAAAGCATAAAACGATGGATGCCTTTTGAATGCAAGGGAAAGGAAGTTTGATAATACAAGAGCATAACTTTTTTGGCAAAAAGGCTAAGAGACGGTAGTACTTTAAAGATTAGTAAACCTTGTATGGACAATAAGAGAGGATTCAATAGGGTCACAACTATTATGAAAAGGGCCTTAAATCCAATCATGATTGCCAATCACATGATTTGAAAAAATTTGGTTGTGGATATTTGTATGATTTTGGTTGATAAATATGTATGGAGCTCTTACAACATAGTTGAAGAGATTACTTGAGGTGATGGATTGTAAGTGGAGACCTGGGATGTTGACTGATGCAGGGTGCCCTCATCCACCCAAGGTATGGTAACCATTTCACGGGAAAGCAGCACGACTGTTACGGTTCTTTTCCACCAACTAACTACACAATCAGTAATGGCTACAATCCATCCCATCATCCCAAGGATGCTCTCTTTCATTGTACTTGCGAGGATCGTATAAAATTTACAAGACGTAGGTTTAGCTCTAGTATAAAATTCAGCTCTAAGGTCATATATCGAGAATTGTTTCTACCGTGGTAATGGTTGTTGCTCTACAAAATGGTGCGGGGGGGTCGGTGGCCATGTTTCACAAGATAACTCGTTGGGGCTAGCCTTGATGTCAACCAAGGCGGGCTGGGAGAATCCTAGCTCAAGATGAGCAGGTTCCACCGATGGTTCTATTTCAAATACATCGAGCACGAACAAGGATGTGATTTTGGCACCGTCCAATCATGTAAACCTTGTCCCAAGCTTTTGTGGAAGAGTATCCATGGTCACCAAAATGTGAATCCAATCCTTGAAGTTAGTAAGCTTCGGAAAGGACTCGTATTCTTGGTTCTCATGTTCATCCAGGATCTTGTTACAAGATCTACGATAACCATTGGCAAGTTTGACCACGGGCTCATAGCTATGAGTGGTGGATTTCTCCAAGCCTCTCAGTAATCCTTGGTGATTATGCTAACACCAGCACCATCCAAGATTGTGGATACCATCGTGTCTTTATAAACGATAGTTAACACAACATTCATTTCATCACTTTCAAAATAGTGTCTCGGCTTGTTCATGGACACTTTTGGCTATCCTTTAACCTAGGTAAGGAAGGCAAGTGTTCAATATGGCATGGCTCATCCTTCTCCCTTTTAGGTTCAGATGTGGACTTTTACATTCCCAATCATCTAGTTTAATAAGTCTCTCCAAAGTTGAGAATTTCCTTGTAAAAGAGAACTTATCGAGACTCAAGACTTTCGAGGGGGGGATAAGAAGGTTGTCAGGCCTTCTATGTTCCTCGTGTGATATTTTTGTGCTCACTTAGAGGTGGACTTGGACTTGCTATGTCCATCGTGCAATATTCGTAGTCACTCAAAGGTGGGTTTGGACTAACTAATGTATACGAGATATGCACTAATCCTTTCCTAGGAGGTGATTCTAGTCCTTTTGTCTTTTTAGGGTCTACTATAACGTTTAGAGCTTGTGCCTTTATAGCCTTTGGAGCTTGTGTGTCAAGCTCTTTGGCTGTTGGCTTCGAGGTTCTTAGCTACCTTGGATGTTTACTCCGCAACTGTTGACTTGGTTTGGAGCCTTGTGATGGCATTAAGAGAGACTATATGAATAAGTCTCCCTTGTACGCTTATTAACATGTTAAGACTCGCCGAAGTGGTTGATGCTCCTGTACGACCGGGGTGATTGTCACTGTGTTGGGACAATCCTTGAAGGTATGTTCAAATCCACACTTGTAATATGTGTCTCCATACATAATGACATTGGGATTTGGCACTAGATTCAGGGTACATGGTGTGATGGTTCTTTGAGGCCCTTACAATGAAAACATTGAAGAGATGGCCTACATGGCATGTTATTGACATCTCTCACCCTTTCGTGTACCATAGCTTCAAATAAGGAGGCATAGGCATGTTGTTATGGATATCCATGTGAATCATACTACTCGTCTGACTCGTAGCTTTCCTGTTCTGGACTCTCGGAGTCCATTGGCAATGTCATCGAGTACTATTGTATGGGTAAGGTTCTAAGAGGAACCGTTTGGAGTGGTAATAATGGTGGTGGGTATGGCATTGGTGGTAGTTTTATACATACCTCTTGGTATAGGATTCTGATAAATGGGCACTAGATTATGCAGCAATTGAGAAGCATTTGGTATGAGCGGTAGGGCCAGTGGTTACTTTGGCACCACGGAAGCATAGGTTATGGTATCGGATTTTCACGGTACCAACAATGAGTTGTATCATGGTTCCCATGGCACTGGCAATCAGCATAATATTGTTGTTATCTAGGCCTCATCATAATTAGACACTCCGTTCTTGTATGGCTTTGATGGTTGATAGCACACCAAACCATCTCTTTGTGGTGTCATGCTTGAGTTGATGGTTGGGGCTGGTCTTGAGGTTTCTCTCGGGGCTTGCCTAATCGATTTAGCAGATTTTCTACCAACTCATCCATGTTTATATCCTTGACTAGGACTCTAGCTGGTATTGGTGGGACACCCTTGGCCATTGAGGCTTTGAATGATGTGTCCCCTATCTCTTGGTTCAAGTGGATGACTTTTACATTCTTATCTTGGAGATTGTCTACTAAGTTTTGTTGAAATTTGAGCATAATGATGAGCTATGGTGGATCATACACTAGAATCAACATGATTAACAAAGTGATTAAGAAATGATTAAGACGTAATTAGTGAATAATTAGCAGATAGATTAATGTAGGCATGGATACTCAAAAACCAGCAAATTCTCATTAGGGCTATGCCTCAATTTATAGAGTTTACATCAAGCATCTAATTCCATTGATTTCTCCATGATTCACTCCCTGAATATCTCCACCTTTTGCCTGATTCTCTCCACCTCTTCTCTTTTCCCTGAATATCTCCCAGAATATCTCCACACTCCTAAATTCCCTCATGCTATCCATTATTCTCTCCCAGTAGATTCTTCTCACCTTTTCACAGGTTCTTTCACAATTACATCCCCTCTTTTACAGCCTCTAACCAAGAGCTTGTTTCCACACACACCCTATTCACTTGTATATTTCAACACCTCCCCTCAAGTGAATACTCCTAGTGCACCTAGACCCTATACCAAGTTTGCCTCCCCTTACTTGGTAGTCCGCGACCAGTGTCTACTCCTCCCCTCAAGTTATCTCAGCACACCTGGACCCTGTATCAAGTTTCTTTCTTACTTAACAGTCCGTGACCAGTGCCTCAAGTCCCTAAACTCCATAGTCCTTGACACTCTCTCTCTCTATGTGTCCAAGGCTACTATAAGTGCCCGTGACCTTGACTAAAGTGCTCACACATACATCTACCACGTGGCCTACATCATCGGTGGCTCAGAGGTGGTTTTACTTTATTGGGGCAGGTTACATTGGGTTGTGGGGTCTCTCTCTCTCTCTCTCTCTCTCTCTCTCTCTCAGAGATTTTTACATGGCTCCTCACTCTTTGGAGCCTCACATCTTCTCTTGTCTTCAGTCTTCTTCTCGTGGCAGTATCTCTCCACGCGTCCGTCTCTTCTTTCAGTCTTCTTGGGGCAGCTTCTCTTCTCATGGCAGCTTCTCTTCTTGTGGCAGCTTCTCTTCTCGTGTCCATGTCTTCCTTTAGATCTTCTTGGTGTGGATCCTCTTCTTGGGAAGAGATATTCTTCTTCTTTCATGGCTGGAGCCATGAGCTCGTTCGTCAGGTCATTTTGCTCCATGTGAGCAATATGTTTCAATGTTTTGCTGACAGTTCTTTTGGGCTTTTTATGTTTATTTTGTATCATTATGCAATGCAAACTCAAATTTATGCGGGAGGTCTTACCTCTTGCCTTAATCTGGACAAGGGCAGTGTCTGTTCCCATTTTTACACTGATAAAATGTGCCCAATACATAATGCGTATAGCATTCATTCTCATGCACATTCCAAATGCAACTCTGGCTGTGAATAATCTTGTATTTGAATGAGATTTACAAGCATTAACCAAGGGTTAAATGCAAAATGATGATTTTCACAAATTTTATCAGCACAATTTTTTAGAAATTACACTAAATTAAGGATAACCAATTTGTACGGGATGGTTGGAGTATCAAACCAACTCCGATTTGCAATCTGAAGTTATAGGGATCTGTATCAGATACCTAATGGTTAATTTGAACCCTCAATTGCACCAAAGTACAGTGATTAGCATTGATTAATCACTAATTAGCAAATTAATGCTCTGTTTTGTGTGCAGAAAACAGAGTATGGGGGGAGCCCAGATCTGGTGCCTTCCACTTCAAATGAGCTCAAATGCTTTCAAAGGCATCAATAGCAATGAGTCTAGTAGAGGATCAAGCCAAGAAACACAAGATTTGACCAAATAATGAAAGCTTAATCTCTGTTTTACCAAAGTCACCTGCAGATTTGATGAAGAGCTTGGATCTCTCTATAGACTTGATGAAATTGATTTCTGTCTTCACCAGCTTATAGAGCATGCTTGATTACCCCTTGGGCTAGGAGGAATTGAAGCAATTTGACTTGATGAAGTAGCAATGGCAAAATCTGCAGAGAAAAAAGGCGCCTGCAAAAAATGCGAAATCTCCTGATTCCTTCGGCGGTTTGCTGCGCCGTTTCGATGGGCTGGTAGCCAGGGGTGTTGGCTATTATGTGCTAGAAGGTCTTGCTCTAATTTTGAGTGTGCTAGATGCTAGAGACCCTCCACTGGCTGGGGGTGAAGGGGAAGAGTGAAAACTCACTAAAAAACTTGATTTTTTGCTAATTACCTACTAATCTTGATTAATCCACTAATGGGCTCATAAATCTGGTTGATTCTAGGCATGGCTCTGATACCATGTTGAAATTTGAGCATAATGATGAGCTATGGTGGATCATACACTAGAATCAACATGATTAACAAAGTGATTAAGAAATGATTAAGACGTAATTAGTGAATAATTAGCAGCAGATAGATTAATGTAGGCATGGATACTCAAAAACCAGCAAATTCTCGTTAGGGCTATGCCTCAATTTATAGAGTTTACATCAAGCATCTAATCCCATTGATTTCTCCATGATTCACTCCCTGAATATCTCCACCTTTTGCCTGATTCTCTCCACCTCTTCTCTTTTCCCTGAATATCTCCCAGAATATCTCCACACTCCTAAATTCCCTCATGCTACCCATTATTCTCTCCCAGTAGATTCTTCTCACCTTTTCACAGGTTCTTTCACAATTACATCTCCTCTTTTACAGCCTCTAACCAAGAGCTTGTTCCCACACACACCCTATTCACTTGTATATTTCAACAAGTTTGTTGCTTCGCGGTAACACTCATCAAAGATGTAATGTCTAGACCTCTAGGGATGGTCATAAAGCCTCTTGCTCTTGAGACCGACCATAAATCTAAATCAAGCATTAAGTCATCTAGTCTCTTACAAGGGTTGCATCTTATGTGGAGGTACTTGGTTCTAGCAATATAGTCCCATATTGTTTCACTCTCCTCTTGCTTGAGGTTATAGATTTGTACAATAGGGCTCTATCTGGCTCCATTGGGCAAGAATGACTGTGTGTCTTAAGACCTCATATGGTTGGCCTTTTTATGTGGGTTTAGAGACCTAAACCACTAGCCTCCTTTCCCTTTAAGACAAAGTCCAAATGAGCAGATTTTGGTGGGACTGTCAATTCTTTCCATGGCCTTGTAATTTGATTGAACTACTCTTGATATTGAATGGGATCTCTAGCTCCATCAAATTTGGTCATCATCCTTCATATGTGGATTGACTTTGTTTTGCCCAATTCTGAGCCTCTAGGTATTATGTTTGTGGCAACCCTCCTTCCCATTTCAAATGCAATCCTAAGCATGTCTTCTACATATTCACATGGCGGTGAAATGTAAGGGAGTGGTTACACAAACCCTCTATTTCAAGGTTTAGAATTTATAATTCCATGGGGTTGGGCTCTATGATTTTTAATGGTACTTATCCTACATCAGCTTGGCTTTGAGACTGCTGACTCGCTCTATGGCTAAGGACATGTTATGTGAATACCCTTATGCATCCCTTTGTTTTAAGGTAGTCCTAACCACTCCTAGAGGCATTTTTATAATAATTTTACAAGAGGAGCCCTTGAAAGAATTAAAAACCTCATTGTATAAACTTGACCCGTAGACACTCCTAAAGGCATTTTCACAATGTTTTTGTAGGAGGAGCCCTTAAAAGAATTAATAACCCAAGTAAATGATCTAAACCTTTCTAGAATAGAGGCTGAAATTAAAGTGTACATGGCAATTAAAATGGCTCAACTTTACTCACTGTGTGAACATAATCTCATGATCTTTTATTTGTGGGAATTGTTAGGCCAACTTACACTACAATCTCATCTAGATGAGTGGATTTCCTTTGTAAAAATCATGAGCATGCCATGTTTGGGATACGTTGAACAAACAATATACATATGTAACCTCACCCTCTGAAATTTCAAGTTCTTTGTACTTGAGTATGTATTAGAAGCATATTTAATTCTAGGATGTGAATGGATTATTACTGCCCAAGCTAAAATATGCTTCACTAGTAATTCATTCGCCTTGACTTTTGACACATAGAGTTAGTAGTACCATTTTATGATAAAAAATATCCAACACTAAATTATATCTATGATGCTCAACGCAAAAGGCTAATAGCTTCCTTAGCTCCTCTACTTAAGGACATGTCTTCTCCATCAATAACCCTCTCTAGAAAATCCACTATTCCTTCCACTTCAATCTCTCCATCAACAACCCTCTCTATAAAATCCACTATTCCTTCAACTTCAATCTCTCCACCACCCTCTCTAGAAAATCCACTATCCCTTCAACTCCCACCATCATAAAAAGAAACAAGCTCCCACTCCAACTCAACAACCCCATAGTCAATAATTATTCCTAAACATGTCCAAGTAATCTTGTCGATACCAATATAACAAAGATTTAATCTTACTCTTACAAAGGTAACCCTCAACATCCATGGACCCTCTTCCCAAGGATATATAGCCTCCCCAACAACTGCCACTACTAATCAAGACCTACCCTCCATGTCGACCGATAGTTCCCCATGATAAAGCCTCTACTCCCGATAACCCCATCTTTGATTAACCTCAAGAAAGGAGAAAAATGTTTCTATCACCAAAAATTCATCATCAATAGCCCAACACCCCTAAGGCATTGACAATAGGTCATCACTATAGTAGACAAAGGAAAATCCACTGACATGCCCTCAACATGCTTGACATCGATAGCCGCTCTATTATGGACCCAAGCCTCATTATTTATCAGTGTTGCCCACACCACCCATAAATGCTAGTGCTTCCTACAAGCTCATGCCAAGAAGGGTACTAAACCTTCATCAGCTTCACCAAAGAAGGTAAATCCACCATATCATTCAATTTCAAGATATTTGGAAGGCATGAAAATTTGGAAAAATAGATGCTATCTCAACACTACTATGAGGGTGGAAATCGAAGTTGGATATCAAAAGTCTAAAAAGAAGGGTACCCAAATACTAACATAAATCTTAGAAGTCTAAAAATAAGGGTACCCCAATACCAACTCTTCCAATGGAAACCCATAAGAGCCTCAACTATAACCTCTACCAATTCAAACGTTATGGGCTCCATAGAACTTGCTATAAGCTCAAGGATACTATAAAGGTAATGTCAAAATGTAGATTCCAAATAAATCCACAAGAGCCCCTAACTAAGACTACACAAAAGAAGCTACCTCAAATAATGGCACTAACTCCTAATCCAAGAGGTTCATGAAAGATGGGTGTCCATGTGCAAGGGTTCCATGTAGGCAATCCTTCATATTGGTTCCTTTAGAAATCAACAAAAACAAAGCCTCAATGATAAGAATACCAAATTTTCACATGATATGGAGGCCAAAGCAACACAAGTAGACCACAAGAACCCTCTCCCAAAAACAGAGGAGCCACAACAAGAACCTACTTGCACTCAATCTAACACCAAAGTCTCACACGATGTGGGGGCCAAAGTAGCAGTAAGCAGACCACAAGAACCCTCTCCCAAAAATAGAGAAGCCACAAGAACCTCCTTGCACTCAACTCATCAAGGGAAACCAACATGTAAACTTTTCTCTTGCCTCACCAATTGATGAGCTTCAACGTCCTTGCCTATCCCACCTATAATTGAGTTGACACTGAGTGTATCAATCCACTTTTTGAGCCAACACCCTATGTTACAAAAGCTTCGTGATAGAAACTTAAAACCACACTCTCAAAAAGGAGGGTAGCCACAAGAACACAACTTATGTGTACATAGAAGAACCTATCAAAGTGTCTATAGTACTTTGATATGCGTTAGATGATAAAGAATTTAAAATGCACAAAGGTTGAATGGGAAAATCTACAAATTTTACATTTTCATAAACATGTAGATCTTTTCATGGTCATGAAATCTTTTCACGGTCATGAAAATTTTCATAAAAGGAGGGCAATAAAGTTGATTGACATCTATAAATCATACTTACCACTCCCCAATGTCATCATTAACTTAATTCCACCCTTAATTCCACCCAAATTGAGCTATATGAGATTTTTAATCACGAGATTTTTCAAGCATGAAAACTAGACTAGTTTTTCATGCCATCGAGAAAAATAGAAAAGTGGTGACTAACAAAAATTGATGTGTTAGGGGGATAATTTCATATCTCAACTAACAATTTTCTCAAGCACCATTGAAAAACTTGGGCTTTCAAGTCATGAAAAACTACCATGGTTTTTCACATCTACATCAATCATGGAATAAATACTAAAAACACTAATGTATCACTTCTATATGACTTACTTAATGTTAAGATTAGTCGACAATCAACATGGAAAGAAATCTTAGCACTGTGAAAAACTAGACTATTTTTTCATGCCTTACTTAAGTTCATGTTTGACATCCACACATTGATCTATCATCACTAATGTGTTATACTAACATGGGATTATCAAATATCACCAAAATAAGAGAGTCGGTTCACCATGACTATGGTTTTTCATGTCATAAGGTGGTACACATTAAGCATCAAAATTGCATCTCCATGGCTATCTAGCTTCATCTTGGGTGCCAAAAAAGCCCATGACATTACAAGAAGTCAATAGACATTAAGCATCAAAAGTGCATCTCCATGGCTATCTAACTTCATCATGGGTGCCAAAAAGCCCGAACAAGCTTAAATTTAATACCATGAAAAACTAAATTGGCTTTTCACACCATTAAGTGTTATCCAAAAAATCACTATGTTGCACAAAGGAGCCTGTCTATGTACAAAGAAGCCTAAATAAGCTTAATTTAGATGTAGTGAAAAATTTTAGTTTTTCACATCATGAAAAAATCAACTGGTTTTTGACACCATAAAAGGTCTTCCAAAAAATCAACATATTGACTAAACAAGTACTAACATTAACCTCCACAAGTCATGCCATCAAGATCTGACCACATAGTAAGTATTACCATAAAAATCTCTTGATTTTCATGCCTGTGAAAAAGTTACTTAGGCAACAATCCTAGAAACATCAAATACTCGTCAATAATCTAGTAAGGTCCTAAATTATCAACATGCAACCATATTAGTGGGTGAGCTAATTAGCATTTTAGGTGGCCAACTATAATTATTTACTCATCCATTGTCCATACAATAGAAAAGTTCGTAAGCACCATAGCCTCACCATCATACATCGAAATCATTCCAAGTACATCTCTGGATGGGGAGGCATAGTGGATGGAAGCCTAGTCCATGGTATGACCCATCACCTAGATTTCCCTTGAAATGTGCAAGCACACCAAGTTATCTTTACTCTACTACCACTACTTCCTACTTCATTCAACAATCCAAACTCACCCAACAACACGCCCCCCCCTACAAAATATATTCACCATAGAACACCACATTCCACTCTCAAGAATAGTCAAGAAGTTCTCTAAAAGCCTCACAAGTCGAGTGAATTCTTTCATTTGCCTCTCCAATGGTTTTGACTTCATCGAATACATCAAGAGACTGAATAACTCACCTTCATGCTCTTTATTGTATATCTTTTTGTAAGCGCACTTAAATACACTCACCTTCATGCTCTTTATTGTATATCTTTTTGTAAGCGCACTTAAATACACTTAAAAAATAAAAAAAGAACATAGGATGAAGAATCCAAGGAGGATAGGTCCTCCTCAACTTCATTTTTTGCAAGAGGGAAAGCATCAAACTAAAGAAGCTATTACCTTACAGTACTTCAATGTATTAAATGAGGAAGTGAGATTCACACTCTCATTCTGATGATTATGTCTATGTTCCTTCGGACCACCCATCTCTTCTCCTCCATTACTAACTAGTCATAAAATCTCGTTAACCTCAACAATAAATCATTATAGCCCTACTTGTGACTGCCAGAAAAAATAAAGAGCTCACAAAAAGAAAAAAATTACAATCTCATTCACAGAGGTCCCTACCACATTTATGAAAAGATTGGGGAAGAAGAGAGAGTTTGAGCTCTTACAAGCACACACACACACACTCACACAACAATGGATAAGACACACACAATGATGAAAAGCTGAAATCTTCTTCTCCTTATTGTTTTCAAAAGAGGTCTACAAAAGATAAGTGAAAACCAACATAAGTACTAGTATACTATGTACAAGTGGTCCATAATGTGAACACGCTAAGTAGGTAAGCTAGCAAGATAAATATACCATAACTCAGTTAGGCTAGGTAGGTGTAGTCCAATTGTAAAATCACTAGAAAAGATTCGTCATGTCAGCTATACCAAACATACCAGTGGTGTAAAGATGGAACAATCACCCAGGCACATCATGAGTGTTAACTCATGTTGAACTTGACATCTTAACACCCCCTCAAGCTCAATGTCATCTCCAAGAATCCAAGCATAGTGCAAAATCTGTAAAGCTTCTCTGCTCTCCCGAGGTCTTGGTAAAAATGTCAGCTATCTCCTCTATACTGACATACACGAGATCAACATCTCTTACCAAGATCTTCTCTTGATGAAGTGATAATGGACCTCTATGTGTTTGGTCCACACATGAAACATTGGGTTCCTGGTCAACTATACGCTACTAAGGTTTTCACAATAGATGGTATCCTGCCTATCCACATGTAGCCCCAAATCTCCAAGTAGCTTACATAACCAAGCTACCTTACATACTCCCATCGTCTCACATCACCCCTGTACTCTGCCTCTGTACTTGGCTGCTTCTTGTTGCTCCATGTAATAGCACCACTCCCAAAGGAATACATAAATCCACTACTCTTCTATCCAAGATGCTACCAACCCAATCTACATCCATGTCTTCATATACCTACAACTATACACCAACCTTGTAGAAGAGGCCATAATCCATTGTGGACCTCACGTAGCATAATGTGTGTCTCACACTATCTAAATGCAGCTTATAAGGAACTTACATAGCCTGGCTCTCCAACCCAACTGTGTAGTTCATGTCTAGCCTGGTGAGATCGTCATATAGATCAAAGCGTCCACTATCTTCTTGTACATAGTCGCATTCTCCAAAATCTCACCTCTTGCATTTGCACTCAGCTTGGCATTCTAATCCAATGGTACAAAAATGCGCTTATAGCTAGCTGGACACATATCCAATGCATACTATCTCTGTGAGCCATATGCCCTCAAGCGCCCTATGATGACCTCAATGCTAAGAAAGTATCTCAGTTTACCCAAATCCTTCATGTGAAACTTCTTCTTGAGGAGACCCTTTACATTCTGAACTTCCTCTTCATTGTCACCCCCAACAATCAAGTCATCCACATAGATGGTGATGACCACAATCCCCTTATCACTCTTTCATACATAGAGTTATAAGAATGATCAGCATCTAGAGAACCAATGGTGATAAGATATTATGCAATCTTATCATGACATGCTCTCGATGCTTACTTCAAGCCAGCCTACACACATGATTTAGGTGACTTAAATCCTCATAACCTGGTGGCTAGTCCAAATATACTTCTTCTTGTAACTCACCATGCAAGAACGTATTCTTTACATCCATCTGATGCAAAATCCAACCTTTTGATGTAGCCCACTGCAAATAACATCTCTTATGGTTGCCATCTTGGCAACATGACTAAATGTGTCCTCATAATCAATGCCCTAGGTCTAAGCATAACCTTTGGCAAACAATCTCACCTTGTACTTGCTAATGCTTCCAATTGAGTTGTGCTTCACTTTGTAGACCCACTTACATCTAATAGCCTTTTTACCCTTAGGCAAAAAGGCACAAATTCCAATGTCTTATTTACATCCAATGTAGCCATTTTTTTATCCATGGCTTTCTCCCAATGTACATACCCAACATCCTCAAAACATGTGGGTTCAACCTCCTTCCATAACCTTTGCCATATATGCATAATGGTGAGCTACATAACCATCATACGTCAATCTTTAAACATGGTTTTCAACCCTACCTGACCAACGTGGTCCTAGATCTGCCCTTGGTGTCCTTGCCTTAGCCTTTCTTGCACTAGGTGTCTTGATAGCTGGAATCCTAAACTCCTCATCATCAAGGCTCTGCTCTGAGCCACTTATCAACCTTCTCTTTACCTTTATGTGATGCACTTGTTGAACCTGCAGGACGACTGATTTTGTGATGCAACCTGCCACTCCGTGGTCTATCAATAGACCCACTGCTAGAGGACTCTCTCAGTCCACTCAATGATTATGTTTGTTGACCTATATTCTGCTTAACCACTTACTCCTTTGTATGAGTCCCAATTGAGTCTTTTACAATAGCATACCAACTGCTCATCTCATCTACAAAGACAACATCCCTACTCACCATCTCACGTGTGACAGGGTTATAACATCTATACCCCTTTTGTTCAAGGAAGTAACCAATAAACACATATTTTTTAGCCTTTGGATGCAACTTACTACATAGCTCATCACGAATACAGTGTACATATATAATGCATCCAAACACTTTTAACTGTGACAAATCTGGTTTTATGCCAATACACTTCTCCTCAGAGTCACACCATACACTACCGTTGAGGGGGTCCTATTCATAATCTAAACTTCAGTTTGTAAACTTCAGCCCAATAATGTTGAGATATCGAGCTCGTCTAGTGAGGCGGTGGACACTGATGACCCGCCTGGGAGATAGGCCCCACACTTATACCACTGGCATGGTTGGTGAGATCATGGGTGATATGCGGCCAGTGGGATGACAGGCTATGTGACAGCCATTCTAGAGACGCATAGTTATAGCGCCAGCTCATTTAGTTGGGTTCACACTATAGAGAACCCTTGTATGTATTTAGTTGAGTACCTTTCATAGCATGTGTACTCTTATCTTGTATATGATGTGTTGAGTGTTGAGTGTTGAGTGAAGAAGAAGATTTTTAGCCTCTCACCTTGTGTGTTCTCTATTAGGGTTTTGTGAGTGTGTGTGTGCTTGCAAGAGCTCAAGCTCTCTTCTCTCCCTGCATCTTTTCATGGTATCAGAGCTTGGTTCATGCTAAGGGTTGACTGCAAGCAAGAGAACCACAGGAAGCGGCACGAGGGTAACAGCTCCAACTACTCTTCCCTATTTGTATTGGTGACTACACCCTTGTACGGGAGGCACCGACAAACGATCTCTGATTGAGGAGCTTTCTTCGTGAAAGTAAAGCTATAGGGCAACTATAATGTCCTATTGGACATCATTTTCTGGGCCGAAAACGCGTTTCGTGCACGTCTGGACCTCCGTTTTTCAGAAAGCAGGCGATTTCGAGCACTGCAGGTAAGTCATCGATTCTCTGCAAAAATCTGTTTTAAGAACTGCAGGAAGACAGATTGGCTGTGCAAACACTGTGAGTGCTGCAAAGAGGTCAACAGTTGCCATTGGGTGTATGTATGCACATTGAGGTCACTGGTTGTTGTGACATTTGAGAGTACTACAGTATCGCTGCAGAAATATAGCAGTTTGTGCAGGACAAACCAGTGCTGTTTCTGGTAAAATTGTGTGTCTGGCAAGATGTCAAATGATGGCATAACACAGATTGTGGCTGAGAAGCTTGATAAGAATAACTTCCATGCTTGGAGGTTCAGGTTGACGAATTTCCTGATGGAAAAGGGCTATTGGGACTACATAGAAGGTGAGCATAAAGAGGCACCAGAGATACCGGACATAAAGCCGACTGCTGCAGATGTGAAAGAGTTTAAAGACTGGAACCAAGGAGCTAGGAACGTTATGTATTGGCTCTCCATTAGTATACAGGACACCATGATTGGGCACATTCAGGATGCCAAGTCCCCCAAGGAGGCGTGGGACACCTTGGTAAAACTCTATGAAACAAATACCAAGGCACGTAAAATACAGTTGAAGAATGAACTTCATACTGTGGAGAAAAAGAGCATGTCTGTTGAATGACTATGCATTGAAGATAAAGGGTATTGTGGAATCCCTTGCATCTATTGGTGTGTGAGTAGATGATGATGATAAGGTGGAAGTCTGTTTACATGCCTAAAATGAGTGCTGTGATGTTTGTAAATGGTTCAGGAATTATTGCAGACACAGACATTTGGCATAAAAGAATTGGACATGTGAATGTGCAGAGAATGAAGTCTATGCATACTAAAGGAATTGTGACAGGGCTGCCAAAATTTAAAGTGGAAGGTATGCAAAGAATATGTGAAGCATGCCAATTTGGAAAGCAAACAAAGCATGTATTTCCACGTAACAGATATGTGAGCAGAAATGCACTAGATGTTGTGCACTCAGATGTATGGAGTCCTACGAAGACCATGTCTATGGGAGGCTGCAGGTATTATGTGACATTCATTGATGAGGGACCACACAAGGAAAGTGTGGGTATATTTCATGAAGGAGAAGAGTGAGGTATTTACTCACTTTCAGAATTTCAGAGTTTTGGTTGAAAAGCAAACAGGGAAATATGTAAAGTGCCTAAGGTCAGATGGAGGGGGAGAGTACTTCTCCAATGAGTTCTCTGAATTTTTGAAGAAGAATGGTATTCGGAGACAATTTACATGCAGATACACTTCGCAGCAAAATGGAGTTGCTGAGCGAAAAAACAGGCACATTGCCGAGATTGCGTGAGCATTGATGGAAGAGAAGAATATACCGCATAGCTATTGGACTGAGGCTGTTTCTACAGCAATATACATCATGAACAGGACTCCAACTGCAGCCATACATGATGTAACTCCACAGGAGAGGTTTACTGGCAGAAAACCTGATTTATCTCATCTGAAAGTTTTTGGATGCATTGCATATGTGCATGTGCCAGATGAGCTGAGAACTAAGCTGGTTCCAAAAGCTGAAAAATGTGTGTTTAATTATTGGATATTCCCTTGAGCAAAAGGGATACAGGTGTTATAACCCTGCTACACGTAAGTTGAGGGTAAGCAGGGATGTTGTCTTTGATGAGATGAGCAACTGGTATGCTGCTGAAAAAGAAGCTGTTGGGGCTGATGTGAGTGGAAGTGTGGTTGCATAGAATGCAGGTCAGCAATCACAGTCTTTGAGTGGACCAGGAGAGTCCTCATCTAGTGGGTCTGTCGATAGACCATGGAGTGGCAGTGTCATAATACCAGTCCTGCAAATGTGACTAGTACATCATGTAAAGGAAAAGAGAAAGTGGTTGAGCCCCTTGGTATGCTTGACATTTCTGCAGGGCATTCTCATGTTGATGGAGAGTCTAGTGGCTCAGATATGAGCCTTGATGAGGAGCTTGGGATCCCAACTATGAGAACACCTGGTGTAAAGAAGGCTATGGAAGCCATGAATGAAAAGCTGCGAAGATCTGGGAGAGTGAAAAACCCTGTGCAGAGATTTACATATGATGATTATGTGGCACATCACTATGCATATATGGCAAAGGTTGTGCAGGTTGTAGAGCCCACATGCATTGATGAGGCTATTGGAAATGTGTGTTGGGGGAAAGCTATGGATGAGGAGATGGATGCACTATATGGGAATGAGACTTAGGATTTAGTGCAATTGCTTGAAGGCAAGAAAGCCATTGGATGCAAGTGGGTGTACAAAGTAAAACATAACAGTGATGGAAGCATAAACAGGTATAAGGCTAGGTTGGTAGCCAAAGGGTATGCGCAGACATATGGCATTGATTATGAGGAAACTTTCAGCCCAGTTGCCAAGATGGCAACAGTGAGAGTTGTGATAGCAGTGGCTGCGTCAAAGCAATGGTCTTTACATTAGATGGATGTAAAGAATGCATTCTTGCATGGGGATTTGCAAGAAGAGGTGTATATGTTGTAGCCACCTGGTTATGAGAATGTGAGTCACCCCGAGCATGTTTACAGGTTGAAGAAAGCCTTGTATGGCTTAAAACAAGCACCAAGATCATGGTCTGACAAGATTTTTGAATATCTTGTCACTATTGGCTTTCGTGTAGCCAATGCAGATTTCTCGCTGTATGTGAGACATGGTGATAGAGGGGTTGTGCTTGTTGTCATCTATGTAGATGACTTGATCATTACGGGGGACCATGATGCAGAGATCTTTGATGTAAAGATCTTGCTTAGACAGAAGTTCGAGATGAAGGATCTGGGGGAGCTCAGATATTTCTTGGGCATTGAGGTGATTAGGTCACCACATGGTATTGGATTACTGCAGAGACAGTATGGCTTGGACATGTTGTCCAAGTATGGTATGACAGGCTGTAAACCTATTTTATTTCCATTGGATCAGAATGGCAAGTTGAGTGCAGATTCAGGAGAGATCTTGGAGGATCCTACTATGTATAGGCGCATAGTAAGAAGCTTGATCTACATGACGATCACCAGACCAGATTTGAGCTATGCTGTTGGGTTGGTGAGTCAGTTTATGCAGGTTCCACAGAAACCGTATTTGGATGCATTGAGACGCATACTGAGGTATGTGAGGTCTACTTTGCATTGTGGAGTATTTTATGAGACTGGGACAGAGATATGTGTACGTGGGTACACAGATGCTGATTGGGCTGGTAGTATCTCAGATAGAAGATCTACATACATCTTCAAGCCAATGTGACAAGAAAGGCTTACCCTTTTAATGAGTCACACATTTCATACTCTAATGATGATAAAGCCGATAATCTTTTTGAGGATGTTGTTGAGAACATTGAGCTACCAACTACTAGAGTTAAAGACAAAGAATCAAAGACAAAGGGAGCCTCGACATTGACAGAAGATTTGGCCCACCAAAGAGGATTCCCAGCCCTCCACTACTACCTAGTGTACAATCCATTCGACAATGATCACAATCCCTACATTGCACCTTTGTTTACTCTGCCTCATTTCCTTCTATTTCCACTCATGCAACCTTGGAGAGCATAACAGCTTACATCAACTCAAAAGTTAAAGAAGGAGAATTTTTGGACATTTCAAAGATATTGCTCATCTTCTCAACAAAAGCCACAACCTCTGTAATAACTTTTACTATGGGCACCTACAAACCCACCATTAATGCTTGAGAGGATGAAGATTACTTAATGCCATTTTTGTACCCGAATTTTGTCATGGTCTGCCAACATATTATGTTAATGTAATAAGCCATTAGAGATTATCTTGTTAACTCGTGGTTGATGTTATAAAGCCATAGTATTTTTAATGGATATCTCACCTAATGTGAACATATGGCATGGTATACAAGTGACTTTTAGACACTTACTATAGGGATAAATATTGAGATATACCTGTTGGGAAAACTCATGTGTAGAGAGAGAGAGAGAGAGAGAGAGAGAGAGAGAGAGAGCAATTCATTGTGTGTTGTGCCTTTCATTCCCTTGCATCTATGTGAGTGAGAGTGGGAGTAAGAGTGGGAGTGGGAGTGGGAGTGGGAGTGGGAGTGGGAGAGTGAGCCTTCTTGGGTAATGGAGCAGCCACAGTGAGTGATGACACACTTGCAAAGTGGATGAGAAGAGTGAGCAACCAAATGAAAGAAGCATCTTGGAGCTTGGCTCAATGTAGTTGTCTCCACGATATTCTAGCTTTGGCTACCTTGGAAAGTGATAAAGCTGGAGATTGTTGCATGAGCGTGGCATTGGTACTTGATGTCGAGCCCAAACTCATGTAAAGACACCGTGGGCAAGCCCTCTCGCTTTAAATGTATAAAAAACGTTGAGTTTATCCATTGGTTAGCTCCATGTGCAAGGGGTATAAGCTAATGTAGCTTTCCCACAAAGAAATTTACCAAAAATATTAGTGCCAGCTAACTTCTCTCAAACTTGGCCTTACCCTTTGCTAATTTATCCAAAAGTGACATAGTTAACAATATCTTAGGAGCAGACTCTTGGGAACATACATAGATTTTTAGCATTGATTGTTATTAATACTACCACACATTAATTAAACTGTGAGAAAAAGACCCTAATTACTTTCTATCTAGTGAGTTCCTTAATGTCATGAGGTTAGACTTTCTCTATTAAGAACCTGGCATATATAGCTTCACATTTTCCACCATTAGGGCTATCTCTCTTTTGGACTACATTTTTTACTAGCATCTTTTTCTTTTTGGCTTCATCTAGGGTAACCTACAACTACTTAAACTACTTGAGGTATCCTTGCCTCCTGGGGTTTATCCCAGTGGTAGCACCCTTGCCTCCCAAGATGGAGGTAGTACCCTTGCTTCCCAAAAGGGAGGCAACTCCTATGGTGGAAAGTGATGGCATGTAATTTTAGTACCCTCGCTTGAGCCATCCTCTGAGACTTGTAGCTTTATTTAAAAATTTGATCATGACATATTCTTACTTTTTGATCATGGCATATTCTTACTTTTTCTTAACCTCCTAAGTGGTATTTTAATTTGTAGCTTTATTTAAAAATTTGATCATGACATATTCTTACTTTTTCTTAACCTCCTAAGTGGTATTTTAATTTGTTGCATACTTACTCTTATCAATGTTATCATTTGTAGAATGTCATCTAAATACATCTTCTCTCCCCTTCATGTACCTCTGCTTTTTGTGTGAGTTACATTGAAATTAAACATTGGAAACAAACATCATCCTTCGGCCTTTGCCTAGATCATTTTGTTTCCACTACTTGCCTCAAGTGTTGGAAACAAGCATCGTCCTCAGCCTTTTGTTTTGCCAATATTTGTGGGCGACACTCACGGATCAAGGGGAGACTCCTTTCTTTATGAGTGTCCTATTCTCTCTACATAAATCACTTGATAAAGTGAGTGAGCCACACTCTACATAAATCACTTGATAAAGTGAGTGAGCCACACTCTACATAAATCACTTGATAAAGTGAGTGAGCCACATACCTCTACCATAAGGTCCAGACAACAAGGTAAAGAGAATTTCTAAGGGAAATTTAGAACCCTAAAAGAGAAAACAACAACTTATGATAGCTCCATCTCTTGAAAATCTAAAGGACATGTCATCACTGCTAAAATTCAACAACAAGAACAAAGGACAATAAAGGCCGAAGTAGGTGGATTTTCCCCAACAAGTGGTTCAAATGAGGTCTCGAGTCTATTGGAATTAAGAATGACAAGGACATCACCAAGGGAGCAAAGCTTCTCAATTCTTTGGCAATCTTAAAAAAAGGAAACTAACCTCTAGATCTCAAAGGAGCTTGAGCCTCACATACACAAAACTTAAACACAAAGGAGCTAAGTTGGTAAAGCTAAGAGCCACATGCAAAGCACGGAAATGCGCAATGCTCTTTGGTAAAGGCTCTTTGGTTTGGTAAAGATAAGAGCCATATACAAATTTAGGAGCCAGGAAACGAGCAATGCACTTTGGAAGTTGTGCCCTCATTAAAGAATTTACAAATATGAAGCCTATCAGCCCTCAACATCATGGTGTTGCAAATGTATTAGGCTTCAATGAGCCCGTATATCATAGGTTTTTTTATCTCTTTTGTTTATGAATATATTGAGCCTTCTTGTGGTCTATGCGGTGTATTTGGTTCCATATGCCATATTAGGCCTCTAAGGATGTTTATATATATACGCACACCCACACATAAATACATACATATGTACCTCTCTCTCTCTCTCTCTCTCTCTCTCTCTCTCTCTCTCTCTCTCTCTCTCTCTCTCTCTCTCTCTCTCTCATAGCATTTGCGTGCAAAGATGATTAACTTTATTATTATAAAATATTAAAATTTTTAGACTAAGAATATAGATAAACATATGAATCAAGAGCCAAGTGTTAGTGGGAAGAACCACAATAACATTATCATTAGAACTTTGGTTAAGCATATTTTTTGTTTGAAAAGAGCCACAACACTATCATTAGAACTTTGTTAAGCATATTTTTTGTTTTAAAAGAGCCACCACACTATCATTAGAACTTTGGTTAAGCATATTTTTTGTTTAAAAAGAGTCACAACACTATCATTAGAACTTTGGTTAAGCATATTTTTTTTGTTTAAAAAGAGCCACAAAATTATCATTAGAACTTTGGTTAAGCATATTTTTTGTTTGAAAAGAGCCACAACACTATCATTAGGACTTTGGTTAAGAATACGTTTTGTTTAAAAGAACCACAACACTATCATTAGAAATTTGTTTTAAAAAATGTTTGATTGCATTTTAGAGCTTTTAAGTTGCAATGTTGAACAATATAAATGCTAAGGGTGAAATAACTCATAACATCCTTTTAGTGAGAGTGAGAGGTGAGGGTGAGGGTGAGGGTGAGGGTGGGAGTGGGAGTGGGAGTGGGAGTGATAGTGATAATGAGAGTAAGTCGAAACATCCAGCGAGGACTGCATTTGAGCGAGCCTAGAGTTCGAGCAATGCTTTTGAGAAATGTTGTGTAAAACTCTATTTACAATTGATTTTTACATATTGTCTTCACATAAACGAAAACATAGGATGATCATTGGTCCTTTCCATTCACTCATGGAAGTTTTGAATACGTATTCAATAAAGATTAATCCTCAAAATGAACAGGAGCAAGTCATTATGGGATAGACCATTTACTCAATATAATAACACTCCATGCTAGTTCTAGCTCATTATTCCATGTACTCGATATTCCAAAAGATTGAAACATCCTTAAAACACCTCAACCACCACTGTCTTCACACTCGTCATCCACTATTAGACTAGGAATGCATGAATGTCCCTTACTATGTTGATCTTATCGCTTGTGTCTCACCATGGCTCTAGCCATTCCTTCTGCATACATAGGCAAAACACTACAAGCGACAAAAATCAAAGAAGAATAAGTTCATATTGGGAATCGAGGAATACAATGACCAAGAATATAATGATGTTAAGTTGACCATTCTCTTATACCGCAATCACAAGGAAAATCAAACATCTAGGTTTAGGGGAAAAAATGCCATGACAAGAGCCATTTTTTAATCAAACATAAATAAAGCATGTCACTAGACAATGTACATAGTACTGCAAAATGAAAGTAAAGTGTCTCACTAGTCATCAAAGGGATTAGAAGTGGGATTTGCTGAATAATCATCCTCCCCAACCTCTTTGTTATCCCTACGAGTTCTCTTGCCAACGGATGCTTTCACTAGTGCTAACACATGCGTATCCACTATAAGTGCTTCCACATCAAATGAATAACAAGATCTACCACTAGCCTGACATGACCTCATGAGAGGGAATGTGCCACAATCCATTTCCAGGACGACCTCTCGACACACATAGAAAACTCAAAATCATAGAAACAAAACCACATGAGTGCTCTAGTGCGCCCCTAGCACCCTAAAGTGGTGCACTCATAGATGAGATCCCATGAATCCGTTGCACCTCCGGCATGTAGTGGGTCCACATGTCATCGCTCGCTCGCACCCAATGCATCTCAAATAGTGAAAGGCTCTCGGCCACCATGAATATGGGTGACGTGGCTCCATTGTGACATGCAAACACCAACATAGAAGTACGAAGCTGTACAAGAGCAAACACTTCATGTAACACTAAAATCTATTCCAATAGAAACAATTTTCAATAATAGAGATGAAGCGGATGTACGTACACCGACATGTCCTCCCCATAATGTTTAACAAAGCCATGCTCGTTCTTGTCCAACACCACCACTCTTCTCACCACGTGGAGGTCCTGGACTTTGACGTACCTCTCGATCCATGTCAAGCAAGGACCTGGCAATGTGGCGCAGTATTTAAAATCATCATATAAATCAAGAAAAGAGGCATACACTTATCAATTAGCATATGAATATCCTACATTACCTGCAATGGGGCAAAGCATGGCAAGCCATCTACTATCTCCTGAACTAGAAGCAGTTGTGGCTAAACCATATTTGACATGGTCCTCTAAAAGCAAGTTCCAAGGAGGCAATGCAGAGCCGACACCCCAACTTCTCCCCAGTGGGAAATTCCAAGAAAATGAAATCTGCTGCCCATCAAACTACTCTCCTCTTCTTCTTGTACTCCCTAGTAGGGTCACATGCTAGCAAAAAAAAAATCATATATTGTGGCATACATGTCATTTTTTTTGCCACGAGAAAAGTCATGACCCATGGAGATATAGTCGCCTACTGAGCATCCAAATATGGAGATATAGTTGCCTACTAAGCATCCAAATATGGCCAATCCTCCATGGCCTAGTGTCCTATCCAGTGAGGGTGGTGACGTAATAGATAAAGGGAGTGACAACTTTCACTACCCTTTTAGCTGATTAAAAACCCAATGTGACTGCATTCAATGAAATATTCACAACAATCCATCAATAAACATATACATCTACCAAACTACCTATGTATATCACATCCAATTCAAATCTCATGACATAAAATGAGTAGTTAAATTACCATCACCGCCATCATGAATATCAAGAGTGGAATCCCCAGGTAGCGCAGATGGTTCCACTCCACATCCACCACTATCAGAGCAAGAACAAAAAAGAAAGGTTAAACACCATATAATCATACTTCTTTTGGTATACTGCACTCCATGAGCATGTTGCAAACACTGAACAAAAACCAACCTTCTTTGTAGTCCTTCTTATCCTTGTTCCGTGATCTTGACCTTCCAAGAGTATCTTGACCCTTGGGTGGATCATTGGTCTTCTTGGTGGTAGAATACCGTAGAATACCGTTTATAGAGATCAAGCTCTCATGTCAGCACATTTCCACCAGAAAAACCCAACCACCAAGGTCAATTGGCCAACTCCCACTAGGAGCAGCCATGCATGGAGGCTGGATACATGAATGTTGCAGGGGTTGCAATGTCTGTCCACCCCTTGTAATGTCGAGGAAGGTCATCAATCTTGCCTTCACTGTTCAAGTATGTGAGATATCTAGGTCATTCCAACCGAAAGAAACTATTAAATTTATGCATGGCATAATGATAATGAAACTTAAATGGACATTAGCAAAAAGAATGAATGAAGTGCTTACCTAAAGACAACCCTATGTGCTACCTGATCGAGCTCTGTCTTCTTGGCAGCTAAATTCTCAGCCTTCCCAACACCTCTTAATTCACTACTCTCTCTTATCTTCAAAGAGGTGAACAGATACTTTCTCCCCTCCAACTTGATATCTTCATAATAGTGAGTGAGAGTGTAGTCTAGAGGTAGAGTAAAAAACCACCCTATATTTGCTACAGTCTTGACCTTTGCAAGAGCGTGATTTTCTATCTTTCCCAAAAAAATCTCTTTAGCCAACCACCTTTAGTTGCAATAAAGAAATGCATCAGAAGATTGAATTTAACATAAACAATATTTTCAATGTAAAACAAAGACACCAAATACAAAGCTCACCCTCTATAAGGAATATCTGTTGAAGGCATGTAATACATATTCATCATGATAACACTAGCCTCCAACAAAGAGAGCTATCGAATTTTTTTCCCCACCTTAAGGGGAGCAAGTGCAATGCACTTAATTTTCTCTAGAGTGATGACATTATCTACAGTCTCAAAATTCAAGGAAAATAATTTCGATTTCTAGACATCTCCAAGCTGTGAGTCAAGGTAATTTAAGACCTACACAACATTAACTCAAGAGTAAGAAGACTCAAATTTCTCACACTCAACACCACTTACGAATGTCAAACATAGAGTGTAGATACTATACCTTGCCCATCCGATCATATATTTTCCATTGCACTACATCAATCTCCTTCTTCTCTGCAGTTGCTCTCTCCTGCATGGGAACTGCAGCCTTTATCCTCTCTAGTGCTTTCTTAATGTCTACATTAAACTCAACCTGCAACACATTGACAAAGTAAATAGAATGTACCTCCAAAAAATATGAGAATATACCCTAAACAAACAAGAGGCAAGAAAAGGGACGTTGCTCTCACATGAAATACAAGCCTTGCTAAGTACCCTCTACTTAAAGGGTACCAGCCTACAATTCCTTTCACCTCCTTGGTTCTTGCATTGTTTATGACCTGATGCTCTTGGGGCAGGGAGCTCATGAAAACTTGAGCGTCGCACTCACAAATGTTATTAGCATTCGTGAGTCCATCCCTCAAGCTTGGTTTAATCACCGTGTGCTCATTCAATCTACAAACATAAATTTTTAAAATTAAATAAATCAATAAGATAAAAGTAGACACAAACAAGAAAGGCAAAATAGAAAAAGGCTTACGACGAGTTCATCCTTTGTAAACCTATAAGCACCACAATTTCACTTGTCTTCCATGGGTCTATCAAAGTGCACATGACCCGAATATGCCGTGCT
This sequence comes from Cibotium barometz, assembly GCF_041138505.1. NCBI lineage: Eukaryota > Viridiplantae > Streptophyta > Polypodiopsida > Cyatheales > Cibotiaceae > Cibotium > Cibotium barometz. The sequence continues at coordinate 32,660,834 of NC_141050.1, forward strand.
CAAGACTCCGCAATCACGGACATCCAAGCCATGGTTCTATGGTTACCCTCCCACACATAGGACATCTTCCCAGAAAGGTATTAGAACTCCGTCTTAACTTCTAACTCCTTCTCGAATAGTTCATCCACCTCCCTCCACATGGATGACCAAGACTCCCTCAATGTTGTCGTAACCTGGGTCTCCTCCCCACTGCTTGTGCAGATAAAAATTATAAATGCACCCTTTTTTGGGAGGTATCCCTCATACTAGAATGCACTCTTAAGTGCAGCAACATCACTTCTCAATCCCCTTACTCTAGCATAGGTAATGAGTCTACACAAGGGGATTCTAGGGCACTCATCTGAACTGAGTATCCTACATCTAGAAATGATGTCACCCCCTCCCACAAGATCCAAGCTAATGTCCTCAATGAAAGACTCTGTCTCATCTCCCCCTCCATCTAAATCATGGACATCTGTAGATGTGTCCTTTGTGCATGTAGGAGTCTCCATCTCGGATCTATCCCCACCATGATCACCCTCCTTAGTGTTTGCACGAATTGGAGGCTTTCTCTTTCTCCCAATCTTCTTTGGAGGTGTTGAGGCTTTGCCTTTGCCCCTCCCTTTAGTCTTTAAAGGAAGAGTTGTACTTTCACCCATATGCATCTGTAGAATTACATACGAAAAAAAGCCTTCATTTTTTTCCCTTCAAAGGGCTCAAACAATGCCTCAATTATGCCCTAATATTTTTCATCAATCCTATGTAAGCCTCTTTAAAGGAAGAGTTGTACTTTCACCCATATGCATCTGTAGAAAAGAATTACATACGAAAAAAAGCCTTCATTTTTTTCCCTTCAAAGGGCTCGAACAATGCCTCAATTATGCCCTAATATTTTTCATCAATCCTATGTAAGCCTCTTTGAATGGCCCTAAAAAATGAGCAAAGGGGCCTCTCAACAAGAGGCCCCTTTGCTCATTTTTTATGGCCATTCAAAGAGGCTAAGAATTTTATACTTGATGCTTAAGTTAAGCCCCATGAAGGTTTTAAAAAATGGGCAGAGGGGGCTCCCAAGAGGCTACGATATCGTGGCCTCCTGGGAGCCCCCTCTGCCCATGTTTTTTTACCTTCTCAATGGGCTAAGAGAAGACAAGGTTGCCAAGGATTTGAAGGTAAAGTGGGTGAGAGAGTGGGTGCTTATGAGAGCGTTATTGAGAGATAGCTAGCACCACCTTCACCTCCTCTTGGTTGCGCCTCATGACTCGACTACATGTTCTTCATTTTCTTGGCTGAGTTATGTCACCATGTGCTTATGAGAGCGTTATTGAGAGATAGCTAGCACCACCTTCACCTCCTCTTGGTTGCGCCTCATGACTCGATTGCATGTTCTTCATTTTCTTGACTGAGCTATGTCAGCATGCTATAGTGTTGCATGGTGACATAGCTCAGCCAAGAAAATGAAGAGCAGCCATTGTAGCATGCTGTAGTGCTGCATGCAACAATGGACATATGGTGCCATGTCAGCCAGTGTCTACTGTTAAGCTTGGCATGAGTCACCTTCTTCTCTCTTATATTGGCATAGCAAAGCCATGCCTTGACAAAGTTGGCCCTAACTCACTTAGCCATGATGGCCCACCTCCACCTTGCTTAGCCACGATGGCCATCACTTCTTTGAAGGGCCCTAAGAAATGAGCAAAGGGGGCTCCTGAGAGGCCGCCATATCGCTCATTTCTTAGGGCCCTTCAAAGAAGTGATGGCCACTATTGAAGTGAAGCGTAGCCAGACATCACTTCAGACAATATTGAAGTGAAGGGGATTGTTACTAGCCGACTAGTGTTCCTCAAATATATATAGCCCCCTTAATGTGGAAAGTAGTGTTCCTCAAATATATATAACCCCCTTAATGTGGAAAGGAGATCATGTAATCACATCTTAAGGTGCATATCGCGGCCTCGTGGGAGCCCTCTCTGGCCCATGAAAGGACAAGGTTAAGCACCTTAAGGTTTTTTAAAAATGGGCAGAGAGTGCTCCCAGGAGGCCGCGATATCGCGGCCTCCTAGGAGCCCTCTCTACCCTTTTTTGGCACATTGTAATTCAGAAAAAAGGTTGGAGTTGGAGAAGACTAACCTAGAGGATGTGCGACCCGGACCCGCTCTGTTGGAGGGCACCGTGTGACCCGCCCAGATATCTTGCGATCCGCGACCCTTGCTGCTGCTGCTGTTGGAGGATATCGTGGTGCGACCCACTCTACTAGAGAAGTAAGGGGAGTGGAGGAGTTAGGGGCGAAGATGGGGAGGAGTAAGGGAGGGTATAGAGCAGTAAGGGGAGTGGAGGAGTAAATAAAATGATGGGAGGCTGAAGACTAAGGGGAGGGAGGAGTAAAGACTAACTAAACTAAACTAAACTACTAACTAAAGACTAAAGACTAACTAAACTAGAAGTAAAACTAAACTACTAAACTAGACTAAAGACTAACTACTAAAACTACTAACTACTATTACTAACCTATATTACTACTAAAGAGACTAACTTACAAGTACTAACTAGAATCAGCTAGAATCTAACAAGTAGTAAACTTATGTGACATATGGTACAACATTATTCACAAAGATCCGATGTGATCTATATTGGGTTAGTGGCAATTAACAGGCCATAAAATGGCAACGCCATTCTATGGTCCCCAATAATCCATTTAGTATAGCCACCATAAATGGTAATTAACGGGCCATAAATGGTAAAGCCATTCTATCCCTTTTTGAGGGGTTGAGGAAATCCTTTCTCGTCCACTAAAATATTCCATGACTTACAGAATTAATAAACGTTATGGAGCACAATCTCCTCACAATGCTCATTGCATTAGATGACGCATACTAAAACATAATTGTTTATGCCTGCAAATTATATGTGAGCCAGATAGCCACCACTTCTTGATGGAGCATTCAATTCAGAATATGGCATTTGTTATCATTATTTGGCCACCATATCCGTTTGTGACATTCAAGTTGGACTATGCCATATCAGCACTTCTGGATACTATCTCTCTTTCTTGGTTTCGTTTGTGACATTCAATTCAGAATATCTGTTTGTGACGTTCAAGTTGGACTATGCCATATCAGCACTTCTGGATACTATCTCTCTTTCTTGGTTTCTCTTCATTGTGTTTCTTTCTCCTAGCCATCCTTGCCTTAGCATTGTTCTTCTCTGTCTCCCTGACATTCCTCATCTTTTTGGATTTCTCATTACTCAGCTCATAATGTCGTCCTTCCTTGTAATCAACCATGGTGCTCAGACTTTGGAAATTAGATACGACAGAACTGTTTGTGAGGTTTCACTGCTATAACTCACTCATTTCTTTAGTTTACAAAGTAGCAACATCGTCCTCCAAGAGGAGATAGGACTTCAAGATGTAGGGATCATTCATCAACCACTTGAGCTGGAAGCTAGAGAATTCGGATTCAAGGTGGAGCCAAGGTATGGTTGTGTGTTCTCTATAGTAACGACACGAGAGGCTACACCTTCTGCCGAATCAAGGGACATTGTGAGTGTGATCAACTTGCTTGAAATGCTCCCACTTAATAGCTCATTTCATGTTGCTTTCTTGAGTGCCACCACTATAGAGCAAGTTTCAGAGTTGCCACGACACTATAATGTCTATATTGTGTTTGAGCTTCCACCATCTCCTCTGGGGTCTGGAATGTTTGGGATGGATCAAAAGTCTGATGGTCAGGTCTGGATGCTATACTCTACAAGCTTGCAAGGCTCTTTCAATGGAATGGTTTGAATACGTAGGTGTGCGGGCTACTTGAGGTTTTGCAATTTAGATTGTCCTTATATCGATCAGACAAAACTATGGAACGAAATGCAATGGAAAGGAAATTTGAGAAAAACATGTCAAGTGGGTCCAATTGATAAAGAGTGTGGTTCCCTGGTATGCATTCATTGTGGTGAGACACTAATATGTGTTGTACAATGTAAAGCTTTCATTTACTACTGCATTCCGCATGATCATGAACATACTTCAAGATGTGCAGTGCATGTGGGAGTTCATGAGCATCCTGTTGATGAGGGGAGCATTGGAGGTAAAAAGAAAGAAAGTAGATGAAATGGTATCAGACCATGCAAGAAAGAACCCTTTCATGTCCTACAAAAATATCGAAGTTAGTGTTGCCAAAGATATTGTCATGGACATGTTGATTGTTGGTAAAGAGGAAGCCACCCACTGAGGAGTTGGTGAGCTTGGTGTTCAGCAGGTTCTTGAGACAATCACACCATTGACATAAAGAAGGAGGATTCAAATATCCGTGCAGTCAGCTAGATATGGATTAGGAGTGGACTGTGGGCTTGATTCATTACTAGATTTGAAACATCAGTGCAGATATCCATTTCTATAGAGTATCCTTTTTCATGGACAGCTCTCAGATGATCAGCAACCTTACGTCTTCAGCATGTCTACTATTGGTCTAGGTTCAGGGCTTGACTCGGTGAATAGAATGAGGCCAAGTGCTAGCTTGGGGCAACAATGGTTGCACTTTGACCATGTCCACCGGGTTAAGGGATGGTCTACCATGGGCATGTGTATGACCCTTTCATCAGAGAGATTCTCACAATTGCTACATGTGAATTTAATCTCGAAGACATTGGTGCACAAATTAAGTTATGACAACTCATTAATGATCAAATATTAAAAAATAGATTCCCTTTGCCATAATTTAGAGGCTTTATGGCAGATGGAGCAGGTGCAAATTGTCTTATAGTTAGAACAGTGTATAATGGTGGATCTGATAATGTGATGGAGGGTAAAGAGAGAACATGTGGTTTTCATTGGGAAATGAGCATGATAGAGAATACAAGGAAATGCATTAGGCCTCCTTTTCAAGAAGAGCATAAGCAGCTGTGTAGAAACTAGAAGAGAGTGACATTGGACGCTAGTGCAGAGATTTGTAAGATGCTTTAAAGAAGTGGTGGACACCTATGGATGTAAAAGATGGTGAGTTGTCTGCCCTTGAGACATGGTTGGCATGGTGGGATATATGGGTTTCCCAATGAGGGGATCATTCATGCAACAACATAAGGACACATGATTTGTTCCTTCTGTGAATTTATCAGAGTAGGGTTGCTCATGGATATGCTAAACACATAAGCTTATATGAGGCCACTACTTCAGACCTGGCATTGTCTGTGCTTCAAAGTACACACTATAATGGCTACACGAATGCCTACATGTCTAGCAAACATTTGGGAATAGGACCTACTTAGGACAAACTAAGGGAGAGGATTATGACAAGAGATTCAAGCAATGTGTTGATAAAGAGACTAGCTGATGTTGCCCATAGTGTTATAGAAGAGGCTGGTGGGCTTGAGACACCTGAAATGCAAAGGCCATCAATGGAGCAAACCCAAATTAGAAGGAGAAGAGGCTCTACCACTCCTGCTGCAGTGATGGAGCATGACAGTCATAGGTCGGAGTTCATTTATGTTACAGGTAAGCGACGAGTTGGTGGGAGGAGACCTACCTCTTCAAATGTACATGAAGAGGAGATTCTATGTAAGGAGAGTGTTGTTCATGACACTGATTGGGCCATCAAAAGAACAAAGCCACGTAGTGTGGTGACATGTTTTGGGTTCATTGCTGCCACAAAGGCTAGATGTGGAGCACTCATAAATACATTAGGTCGAAGTGCAACTTAGGGTGTCCATGCACCTTGCTTCAAAGGGAGAAGACAACATCCTAATGGTATTAAAGAATAGTTTGTGTGGTCTATAGCCCATACATAGAGTGTGACTAGTCTATCCTTGGTGTGCCTGGCCATTCCCCTAGGGTGTGGAAGGTTTCTGTTGGGACTTCCATAAAAAAACATGAAAAGGAGCAATTGTAGCATGCAGGTTTTATGCTTGAGGAGGATGAGAATTTGCATGTGCAAGGACCAAACATGTAGAGGAGTGCAGCAGCATTCAGTCATGTTCAGGCTAGTCGAAGGTATAATAGGATCGTGAAGTGGAGATCCAAGCTAAGTAAAGATTTTCAAGAGAGGATTCAAAAGGCTCAATGTTTGAATGTTGAAGTAGTGCAAGAGAAGATAATAAGTCCAAATGAAATGCATCTTTTCTATGTGCGTACAGAAAGTTCTTTTACAAAGGGTCTGACATACACAGTGACAATATCAGAGTTTCTATGCTGCTCCTACAAGGACTTCATGCAGCGAGATGCAAAGAAAGGGATGTATATTCCATGCAAACACATCTACTTTATCTTCATTGGTGTTTTGGGATTGAGTGATAAAGTGCACGAGTTTATGCACCAATTAGCTCTTACAAAGGTAGAATTGTTCCAAGCACTAGCTAAGGGGAGACTCCTTTCTTTATGAGTGTCCTATGCTCTCTACATAAATCACTTGATAAAGCGAGTGAGCCACGTCTCTACATAAATCACTTGATAAAGTAAGTGAGCCACGTACCTGTAGCATAAGGTCCAAATGTTGTAATAAGAGAATCATGCATTTAAGGAATAGCTTTGTATTCAAGGACAACAAGGTAGAGAGAATTTCTAAGGGAAATTTAGAACCCTAAAAGAGAAAATAACAACCTAGGCTAGCTCCATCTCTTGAAAATCTAAAGGACATGTCATCACTGCTAAAATTCAAGAACAAGAACAAAGGGCACTAAAGATCAAAGTGGGTGGATTGCCCCCAAGAAGTGGTTCAAATGAGGTCTCGAGTCTATTGGAATTAAGAATGAGGTCTCGAGTCTATTGGAATTAAGAATGAGGTCTCAAAGTGGGTGGATTTCCCCCAACAAGTGGTTCAAATGAGGTCTCGAGTCTATTGGAATTAAGAATGACAAAGACGTCATCGAGGGAGCAAACCTTCTCAATTCTTTGGCAATCTTAAAAAAAGGAAACTAACCTCTAGATCTAAAAGGAGTTTGAGCCTCACATAGACATAATTCAAACACAAAGGAGCTAAGCCGGTAAAGCTAAGAGCCACATGCAAAGCACGGAAATGGGCAATGCTCTTTGGTAAAGGCTCTTTGGTTTGGTAAAGCTAATAGCCATATACAAATTTAGGAGCAAGGAAACGAGCAATGCACTTTGGAAGGTGTGCCCTCATTAAAGAATTTACAAATATGAAGCCTCCCTCGACATCATGGTGTTGCAAATGTATTTGGCTTGAATGAGCCCGTATATCATAGGTTTTTTTATCTCTTTTGTTTATGAATATATTGAGCCTTCTTGTGGTCTATGCAATGTATTTGGTTCCATATGCCATATTTAGCCTCTGGCCATGTTTATATACACACACACACACACACACATAAATAAATACATATACCCCCCCCTCTCTCCCTCTCTCTCTCTCTCTCTCTCTCTCTCTCTCTCTCTCTCTCTCTCTCTCTCTCTCTCTCTCTCTCTCTCTCTCTCTCTCTCTCTCTCTCTCTTGTCTATGAATATATTGAGCCTTCTTGTGGTCTATGCGATGTATTTGGTTCCATATGCCATATTTAGCCTCTGACCATGTTTATATACACACACACACACACACACATAAATAAATACATATACCCCCCCCCCTCTCTCTCTCTCTCTCTCTCTCTCTCTCTCTCTCTCTCTCCCTCTCTCTCTCTCTCTCTCTCTCTCTCTCTCTCTCTCCCACATAGCATTCGTGTGCAAAGATGATCAAATTTATTATTATAAAATATTCAAACATTTCTATTTTAGACTAAGAATATAAATAAACACATGAATCAAGAGCCAAGTGTTGGTGGGCTTTTTTGTGTTTTAAAAGAACTACAACAACATTATCATTAGAGCTTTTGTTAAGCATATTTTTTGTTTGAAAAGAGCCACAACGCTATCATTAGAACGTTGGTTAACCATATTTTTTGTTTTAAAAGAGCCACAACACTATCATTAGAACTTTGGTTAAAGTATATTTTTCTTTTGAAAAGAGCCACAACATTGTCATTAGAGCTTTCGTTAAGCATATTTTTTTGTTTACAAAGAGCCACAATATTATCATTAGAACTTTGGTTAAGCATATTTTTTGTTTGAAAAGAGCCACAACACTATCATTAGGACTTTGGTGAAGAATATTTTTTGTTTAAAAAGAGCCACAACACTATCATTAGAAATTTGTTTTAGAAAATGTTTGATTATATTTTAGAGCTTTAAAGAACCATGGCATCAAATCATACTCTCGATCCTTTAAACCAAAGATTTATAGCATTCTAGAGAACTGTGCTTAACAAATGTCCAACCATTGGTAAATTTTATCATTGGCCCTTTCCATAATTAAAAGTTGTTATATCACTTCCTATAAACTAGTTTTACATTTATGATGGTTTTTCCTCCTTTAAATTAGCTTTAGTTTTTTTCTTTAGTGTGAAGCATCTCTTAACACAAAAGCAAGGAGAGGGAGGGAGGGTTTGAGTTAGCTAGTTACATTGAATCAATGCTCCTCCATTTGAATGTTTCATTCACTCTAGGTGAAAAGGTCGAGTGCTTAAGAATATGCATAATTTTACCTTTCTTCGAATGAAATTTAAATAAATATAGAAACAAGGTAGTATTTTAAGAAATTTGAAAATCTAGAATCACTTGTTTGAAAATTCTTTAAGAAGAAATAGTATTTTAAGTGATTCCAAAATCTGGAATCACATGTTTGAAGATTATTTTTAAGAAGATATCCGAAAGATCAATGCAACCTAGGGGGGGACAAATAAAGCATTGTTTTTATCAAGATTTTTTTTCTTTAAAGTTTGCTTATAATGACTAAATTGAGGACAATGACGTGTTAACAAATCCTATTATTGTTAATGATTGGTTCTTTTGGAAATATCGCTACACTAATAGCAAATGAGAGGTTTGAGAAGCTCTTTACTAATAAAAATACGAGAGGCTAGATTAAGAGTCAAACTACTACATAAATACTCATTATCTAAGCTATAGATCAAGACCCTCGTGATTTCCTTAACAAAACCATCACACAATTTTAAAAAACCATTCTTAGCAAATAATCTAAATGAAATTTTGTGAACCTTACATTACTTAAAAGTTTAAGAAGTGCAAGTATTTTTGGTAGAATGTATAAGAAACCAAATCCTTTAAAGGAGTTTCAACAACAACAAATTAAAGTAAACATCACTTGCCATGACCCTCTTTCTTTGAAACTTTGTGCTTATTGATGTGATGTTGCATATAGGGAGCATGGTGGTTAGAAAGGTAAGGTTAAGCTGGCAATACAATAATGGTAGGAAAGGTGTCAGGGACACATATTCAATGCACTTATATTTGAGAGTGTAAAAAGTTATTTTACAAAAAGTTTAAAGGCACCGAAATTTTGTTAAAAGCCATAATTATAGAAAGCCTTTGTATAAAATTTTCTCTAGACTTATTGTGTCATGTTTGACTTAGGAGTAAGGACATATCCATGAGATGAGCATTGTAAAGTGACAAGGGGAAAAAAACATCGAATATAACATGATTTGATAGATGAGTGCGTTGTATAATTTCAAAGGTAGACAAGTGATGCTTTCATGGGGCCTATTAGATCATATAAACCTATATGGCCAATCAACAACTTACACAGGGAAAGGAAATGGGAAACTAGAAATGAAAAACCCAAAATGACGTTTTGACCTTTTAAAAAAATGTTTATGCCATTCTCTCACAATCCCATCTTTAAAGTTTAAAACTATGCTCATATTTGTTACCAAACACAATTCTCGTTGAAAAGGTATAAAGAAGCTATGCATAAGAGCTTCATTAAGCTTGAGAAGAAGTGGGCAAGAAGTGATAAATGGAATTTGTTATTTATTACAAGCTAATGTCCAAAAGATAGAGGAGTGTTAGGAGATGCTTACGAGGTGAAATAAGTGAATAGAAGTTGTGGGTCACCTTTTTCTATCAAACACTATTGAAAACATAAACAAAGACATGCATAGGTTTTATAAGCATGCTTTGATGGTGGATACAAGTGGACAAATTATGTGGTGAAATGTAAATATAGGTCTTATGTGACAACTTTAGAGGATAATGAAGAAGTTCACAAACAAAGGTAGAGGAAGTGAGGGAGGATCGAAAGTGTCGATGCATATGTTTGGGTGGTAGATCTTGGTAGAACCTCCTTGATGAATGCCTTTTCTAGACACATCTTACTCAATGGCTTTCCCATCTTGAGGTAGTGGAAGAGGCATTCATTTTGAAGTGAAGTGTTGCTGTCAATGTGTCCACACCCTTCCTAGATTGCTTTTCTTCACCCCCCCACCCCCAACCACAAAAGAGAAGTGTTGTGTCAAGATGGGCCTAGAAAAACAATTTATGTACTTGGACATGCATGTAAGCCCACCACATACTTGAAAGCTTAAGAAACTAGGGTGGCTCAAAACATATGAGCAATTTCATAATTGGATAATAGCGTGATATACACTTAATTAAGATAATATATATTCTTGGAAATGCATGTAAGCCCACCACATATTTGGAATCTTAAGAAACTAGGGTGGATCAAAACAAATGAGCAATTTCATCATTGGATAATAACATCTTATACACTTAGTTAAGATAACATACAAGTTAATGGATAAGATTGAACTCAAGGCACATGCATAATTTCATTGCTTCACTCACAAATGTGAACTCCAAGTACTATTTACTCTATCAAATCCCTTGATTCTCTCAATTAGCCATGGGACTTTGGGATTCTACCCTTCTTGACTTCTTCTAGATTCTTCTTCAACTTTTTCCATGCTACAAATCGACTTTTACATTTTAACCACCAATAACCAATGAAACCAAAGGTCTATGGTCCCCCTCAACCACATAACATTCCATCACCACAAATTATAACACTCCCCCCTTGGTGATGGAGTTTACACTCATGCGTGCTCACCACCCCTTTACTCCAAGTTATAGCTTTAGTAGACTAGGTGAGTTGGCTCCAGTTGTAGCATTCCTCAAAACTTTGACCACTGGTATATAACAATATCAACCCTTACACTTAGGCGATAGACCAGGACATAACGAGGGTTGAAGCTATGTGACAAGGTCTCCCCCCCCCCCCAAAAAAGAAAAGAAAAGAAAGAAAGAATAAAATATAATAGCGAAGCTAGGGGAGGGCTTCGCTATGTAACAAGGTCTCTCCCAAAACCCCCCACCTCCCCCTGCCCCCTCCAAAAATACATCTTGCTAATCTTTGAAATGGTGCCTTGATTGCTGCTAATAGAGCTCAACATTCTTGTATGCTACAACTTGGGCTGCCAAATGAGCTCAAATATGTGCTAGAGGAGCACTGCCAAATCAATGATTTGCTCATTCATTGATGTAAATGCAAGACGTACTTACAGTCATTAAGCTCAAGTGTGTGCTAGAGGAGCATTGCCAAATCAATGATTTGAGCTAGTAGAGATGCTCTTCATTGATGCAAATGCAAGAGGTCCTTACAGTCATTCAACATTCTTGTATGCTACAATGTATGCTACAGCTTGGGTTGCCAACCAAATCAATGATTTGAGCAAGTAGAGATGCTCATTCATTGATGCAAATGCAAGAGCTAAATATTGGGATATATGTCTACCTCTCCCTAATCTTTATAGAGATGAAGAGAAAAAACTTAATCTAAGCATTAATCCTAGCCTCGAAAACCCTAATGTTTTGCTTAGATTAAGTCCAAGAGGCTCCGAAACCAATTTGGAATCCTAAGAAATTGCATAATAATGTGATCAATACTTAGTTAAGATAATAAACAAGTCAATGGACACGATTTAACTTAAGGCACACCATTACAAATGTGAGATCCATAACTCTATCATTTACTCCATGAAGTATCCTTACGACGTGTATAAGGTCTACATATCCCGCGCCCCCCGCCCCCGCCCCCGTGCCCGCCCATTCGCGAAACGACATCGTGGAGGAACAATGCACAAATTATCAAAGGCAAATATGGAAACCCCTTAAACCTAGTAAGATCAATTGCTTGTCTTCATTATTTATGCACATCAGCTGCTCTTAATCAGTCGTATTTCTTGACTGGCCGGACTACCAGTGTCCGTGACGGTGTGAACACATAATATGCATAGGTGATTCCCTTATCTTTTTAGTACGGAAGGATAATGTTGAAAATTGTGGCTGGTAAAAAAAGCTTAAACAGTAGGTAAATCTCGTACAGTTTTTAATTTGAAAATATAAATAAGCTTCCTCGCAGACTACGCATTTTGTCGCGCCTTCGCCTGCAGAAACAAAAACCCTTTGGGGTTCAGCCGTGCACCCTACCTTGGGCAGAAGAGAGCTCGGGAAAGCTTCATATTCCTAAGCAGCTATGGCGGCTCTGCTCCTCTCTCGCTCCCCTTCTTCTTCCCTCTCTCTGCAGTCCCCGCAGGAGCTTCGTCATGGGCCCTTCAAGCAGCCTCACCTGGCGCTCGCATTCTCTCCTCTTCCAGGTTGTTTTCTTCTTTTAGCTGTCCATTCACTACGATTTCAACAGTGTCTGTTTAAGTCGTTCTCGCGTGGGTTCAGCAGGCTTTTTAGGGTTTCGATAGATTCTGCCAGGTCTAGGCTGTTTTTTCCAAGCGTTCTCTTTTAGGTGATTATTCTAGGGTGAGACTAGTTTTTTTAGCAGGATTACTTCAGGGTTGGATTGTCGATTTAATCGATCCCTGCTAAGGTTTCACCAGAATCACCCTAAATCTGTGCAGGAATATCTTACCCGAGCTCTGGAGGCTATGACGGTGAGAAGCTGGGGTTTTCATCGAAGGAAATGCGTCCCCTGTTTTCCCTTTCATCCAGGCAGGTTATCTGCTTGGTTAGACCAGATTGGATATGTCTTTATGGTGCAAATACATTGAGTCATTAGCTTTGTTGCGGTGTTGTAGTATATGAAGCAGAAGCTAAGGTTTTGGGAGTACCACTGCTCTTTGATATGCTCTCATTGTCTTTTTACATGTGACTCTAAGATCTGCTGGCATTTTTGAGTAGGAGTAAGCAATTCTTATGCAAGGCAGAAGCTAATGCCATCGGAGAATATGGTGGGGGTCCCCCTGAAACGTCTTCTGGGGGTAGTCAGTTTGAGAAAGTAGTTGAACTGCTGACGACGATGTTTCCTGTCTGGGTTAGTATCCTGATCATGAATCTCAACATGTTGGCTTGCTATGATAGCTTGAGAAACAGATCCCGAGTTCTTGAGTTTTGAATGATGGCACGAGTTTGCATGCAAAGGTAGATCTAACAACTGCTCTTATGCCCATGATTTTTTCCAGGTGATTCTAGGTACAGCCATCGGCATTTACAAGCCATCTGCGGTAACCCTCCTCCTTCCCCCTCCCCGAAAAAAAATTAAAAACAATTAAAGAAATCCTTACATGCATGTGTGCTCATGCACAGAAAAGCACACATGCACATGGCAGTGCTAAGGCAATGTGTGATCAAACATGCACTTGAATGCACCCATATATGGGTTTCATGCCTCAAGCCATGCATCAACACATCAAAGCACACAAGTTGTTTAATCCCACTCTATTTCAAGGCATGTAGTACTGAGGGCTCAATGCCTCATGGTCAAAGTACACAGGTTATATCACGTCAAGCTGATCACAACTTGTTTGAAGGCATGAGATAGGTTGTGTGAGCTTGATGCATCAAAGAACAAACTTCATTGCATTAGTCACAGCGTGAAATCTTTTAAAGGCATTCAGTGTGGGTGGATACCTGCACACTTGCTACTTGCACGGGAGGCAGTCCCACATTTTTGCACTCGGACACATGTGGAGGCGAATGCTTCCTGCTCTCAACATGAAAAAAAAAAAAACTATTTTGGTTAGATCACTGCTATTTGAATGTATGTACTCTTGTTGTGCCTAGCTCAACATAAATAGACTATTAAAACATTAAATGGTCTATATGCTACTGTGTCACTGCTTGTGTTGTAGGAACATTGACTTTTGCTTGCTGATGGCTCTACAATAATCAAGTGGTAGTTATTTTTGCTACGTTAACCATAAGTTTTCCTTTTGTCATGTTGCAAGCGGGCATTAGGTGTGGGCTGTTTACCTGAAAAGGTTTATTTTGTATAGCATTGTCTCACAAACAATTTTTCTGTTTGCAGGTAACGTGGTTAGAGACAGATTTGTTCACTGTGTGTCTAGGATTCTTGATGTTGTCCATGGGTTTGACTCTCACGTTTGAGGATTTCAGAAGATGCTTGCGAAATCCATGGACGGTGAGCTGCAGGACTTGCTACATGCTTCTATTCCAAGTCATTTTTAAAAGACTCAAAACTGCAATGACATAGCTTTGATTCCTAAGGAAAAAATTATACCGGGGACAGCATACATTCCATTTCAGCACATTAGTAGGATGGTCTAAGTTGCAACCCCTTCTACAGGTTGGCGTGGGCTTTTTGGCTCAGTACATGGTCAAGCCTTTGCTTGGGTTCCTTATAGCCCTGGTGAGAACATGGCCAAATTTTTTGGATGGTCTTCATTTTATAAAGGAAAGGTTGAGTTTGCTTACTGATATCTTTTGTATGAAATTTCAGTCCCTGAAGCTATCTGCTCCTCTTGCAACCGGTCTCATCTTGGTTTCTTGCTGTCCTGGAGGCCAAGCATCAAATGTGGCGACTTACATATCTAAAGGCAATGTTGCATTGTCTGTTCTCATGACAACGTAAGCTATATATCTAGGGTCTGAGCCTACCACTCATTGTCTGCTTGGATATCAATGTGTTGTTTGCATATTTTGTACTTTCCGAAATTCCGCAAGTGATTTGCATGTCTCAAGGTTCATGAGTCCATTTATAAATTACTTGTTTTGGGATTATGGTGTCGTATGAATGATTTTATGGAGAGGATCAATCATGGCAAACATGCCTTTTTTGGTTAAGGTAGTGATCCTAGCATTTAAAAAAAATGCCTTTTATTTTTTTAAACTGCGTGCCTTCATTGTGGAGCAAAAGTTGCTGGTGTGGTGACCATAGGAATCTTAGGAGGAAAGTTATCACAGGAATGCTCATCATCTCATCATTTGGGGGCACATTTTGTGCTATTCTTTGATAAGTAGTTCTAATATGGGTTGGAGAAGAGTTCCAAGTTAGGGCTGGACTGGATCCTAGGTGTGTGTGCTACCATCCCATCAGTTGCAATTCATTTTCGAGATGCTGCTAAATGAACTATTTCTTACTGTCAGATTGCAGCTTTATGCATATGAGGATATTGGATCTCATATATGACGGCCCTAGAAGGCGCGTGGAGGGGGAACATTAAATACTGGCATAACTCTCAATGAACTAGCTTTTTCTGCTAGATGTTTTGTCACGTGCATTCGTGGCTAGTGATTTTGGGGGAAGGGAGAAACAAAAAACGTTACATCCTATGTGCATCATTATGTAGAAGGTAGGCATTTTTTTGGTCCAAAATGTTACATCCTATGTGCATCATTATGTAGAAGGTAGGCATTTTTTTGGTCCAAAATAGGAGAGAAAACAAGCCATAAATGTATGCAGTAATAGGAAATATTATTGCTGCTGTCCAAGACATTAGCTACTCGGATCATTTTCTATTAGCTTTGGCTTTTATTAAATAATATGAACTTTCCATTGGTATATATTTCTTAGCTCTACTCCATTTAGTAAACCATGTGAGACCTAGACAACTACATTGAAAGTTGATTTTTTGTCCTTGAGTGTCTGTAATATAGTTACATGATGTTTCCAAAACCCTAGTTGGGTAGACTGATAGATCAGTGAAAATGCGGTCTTGTCAGGAATTGATCACTGAAAATGTGGCCTTGTCAGGAATTGACCATTTGAAAAGGTCTCCCTTACTAGTCTTAGAAGCACGAGGCCAAACAAGACACCATTATTATAGACTACTCTTATTAGAAAAAGATCTCCTTTTGAAATGACAATTTTAAGTATCTTAGATGTAGCTAGTGTGCGTTTGAGCAATTGCTTGAGAAGGAATGGAGATTTAGAAGTGCAAGGTTTGTGCATGGAAGCAAAGACATTGAGAGTACATGAGATGATCACAAAAGGGAGTTCAATGCTTAGCAAGATATGCCTAGGGTGCCTTGCAATATTCAGAGGAATTTGACGTGAAGGTAGTTTCATCGAAGTATGTGTATTCTTATTGGGGGTTTGTTGTGACCAAAACCTCTCCAATATTCCCTAAACATAGGTTAAACACATGAATTGAAATTAGATTCGGTAGCTTAGGCTTAACCTTGAGGATAGGAGTTAAGGCTCCCATCCATTCATACAAACCATATTGCTAAGTTGTGGTGTCCCATACCACCCAAGCCCGCCCTAAAGGGCCATCGATACATTGATTGCATCACTTTTGATTGCCAAGAGTGGGTTAGTGCTCTCGTGGCCTAGGTATTGATCAAGGCTACAACAATACAATAACCCACCGATCACATTACCCTCACTTATATAGCTTTTATAAAACAAAGCCATACGTATGAGATTATGCGGTAGGGGCAGATTTGTTCTAGGAGGGAAGGCCTCTTGCTTTTGAGATCAAGAAGCTCAATGAAGCGTAGATGAGATATTCTATTAAGAGGAAAGAGCTTTGAAGCTTTGGAGAAATCATTTGTACAACTCTCAATTTGTTGTCTTGATCGACCTTGTATCTTTTAAGTATGTGTGTGACCAAGTTGATTTGATAGAAAGGAGGGCAAAGTGGATTGAACAAATGCAAGCTTTTAATTTTGAAGTCATGTACATGAAAGGTAGTTAGAATCGGATTGCTGATATCTTGAGTAGGATTAGTGAGGTGAACCAGCTGAGTTTTAGTGGGATTGGGACTGACTTGTATAACTCTGTGAGGAGAACATTTGAGATCGACAGGCATTTTTGTTAGTATTGGCTGCATGTTTAATTAGGGAGCCCCTAGAATCTAACTCTTTCTATAGGGTTAGGCATCAATTCATTATTTGAAATGGGGTGTTGTTCTTTATTGAAAAGGTTTGTGTGCTGTATGTGCTGGAGCTGAAAAAGAGGATCTCCTTGAGTTGTCATGATACTCCATCGGTGGCAAGTCATCCTAGGATACATCAAATCTATGATATGTTTAAACGCTCGATTTATTGGTTGAAGTTGAAGACATATCTAGGACTATGTAGATAAGTGTAAAAAGTGTAGAGTGAATAAGGACGAATATCTTATGATTGGAGGATTGTTACATCCTTTGGATATTCTCGGTGGCAAATGAAAACTTATTTTCATGGACTTTATAGTGGGATTATGTAACATGCAATTGGCTAGGTTGTGTAATGCAAAGCAAGACCTTTATACCTTTATGAAATGTCACATGCACTTTGCACTCAGTGCATGGTGACAAACTGGCTCATCATCAGCAGTGCAACATTTGTACATTATTAGAACCCAATAGGAGGATATTTGTCGTATGCCGTGATCCCATTGTACATCCTGAGTCTAGGATAAGTCAGGCACGAGCTACGTAGGTCATTCCTCAGCCTTAGCGGGTCAGTCCGTCAGTCAAGTCCCTTAACCCATTTGGAGAGAATCATTAGAAAGCACTTTGCATCCGGCATAATATTCATTCATATGCCTGTGCATCATTTAGAACATCCCAAAAGTCTTAGGGAATTTACTAAGATTTATTTGGTATTTTTTTTATATTTATGGTATTTATTTAGCATTTAATGTCATTTATAAACATAAAGTTTATTAAATTATGACCAGCCAACTTGACCAACCCCTATCTACTATAAATAGGCTTGCATAGGGCTTAGTTTCTCATTCAGTCTTCAGTGTGCTAAGAGCTTTCCTCCTCAGCCCTAGGAGTACCCTTGCCTTCAGCACGAGACTAGTCTCATCTAGTCCTTGGAGTACTTGAGTTTGCTTCAGCCAGCCTTGGTTCTCCAACGCATGTAGTTCAGCAGTCCCTACAACCATAAGCGCAGCCATACAGTACATTTACAGGTCCAAAATAGCAAATATACCTGCATTTTTTGCATATAAACCAGCCGCCTGCAGTTTAGTCTCCTACAGTCTGTGTTTACAGATCTATAGCAGCCTACAATCTACGTTTCTGTCCAGCATCAGTCCCTGCAGTTTGCGTTTTAGTCCAGCATCAGTCCTACACCACTATTCAGCCCTACAGACTTGTGTTTGCAGATTCCGAGCAGTTTCAGCCTTGATTTATCAGTCTACATCAGTATCCAGCATTCAGTGCATCATCCAAGCATACACCAGTCATCTGGTAAAGGTATTCTGTCATTCATAAGCATTTACAGCATTCTAACATAGCTTAGAACAGTCCACCGTCTTCTTTTCTCAGCCTCAGGTGTGCAGCCCTTTCTCATGTCCTTGGGAAGAGTGCATAGGCTCGAGATCAATTCATCGAGGTGTTTCTACAGCCGTGTACAGTTCAGCCAAGCTTTCGATCCTCCGAGATCTTGCGTTTGGCTTATCTACAGTCCACAGTCATTCTCTCTAAAGTAATAAAGCAAATACTATCTCATTATCGGGATAGGGGACCCTTCAGTGGGTAATTTGGGACCCAATCTAGTGTACAGTTCTCATATATCTTTCATATCTCTTTAAAGTTTGAAGTATTAAAGTGGATTGCTAAACTCGCGAAACTCAGGATGATACAAAAGACGGTGTGAGCATTTGTGTGACAGGATCTTTCAATACAAAGACTTCTGCTGCATATCACATGAAATGAGCATGAAGCAATCTTTTGTACACAAGAGGTAGAGCTAGAGTTAGAAAGAAGTAAACACCAGATTGGGTCTCAATTTATCCACTGAAGGGTCGCCGTTGCAAGTAGGAGTATAAATGTTGCCCTTTGATCTTTTGTGAGGTTCTTGTTGTTGTAAAATCTATTGATGCTGAACGATTGTTGTTTCCAATTGGTCGACAGGTTTCTTAGTGCCATACAAGCTGTGGACTTGTACCTAGGGCACTCCCATGGGTTGGCCTAAGTACTAATTTAATTACATGCTGTAACTTGCTCTATATATGCATCTAAGAGATTGACTTTTACCATGCCTAACCTCAGATGACCTAAGTGTTTGTTCTCCAAGTGGGTCAAGGGGTTGACTTTGACATCTAAAGTTGGGAGATTGACCTATGTAGCTCATGTTTGACATGTCGTGGACTTGGGTTCTAATTACACACTGAAATATTTTGGGTTACCTTTTGTAATTGATGGGTCCAGTACTCTATTCATAAGTGTGATTGTCACACGCTCAATCTTTTTCTCTTTAACAATTTCACATTCATCCAGTTTTATAACAAACTTCAAATGTCCTTAGCACATTCCATGTCAGTTTGCTTAAGAAGTATGTACCCAACTCGAGTCACGTGCTTGATGATGAACAATTGATTTCTCCGACTCAAGGTCAGATGGTGCTCCAACCTAAAGAAATCCTTGACATTCGGGAGAAGGTTCTAAGGAGCAGATTCCTCAGAGAATTTTTGGTCAAGTGGAAGTTCTTCCCTTTTGAAGACGCCACTTGGGAGAAAGAAGAAGAGTTGGAAAAAGATTATCTCCACTTTGCGAGACGAGGACATCTCGCGTTTTTCAAAATAGGAGAGGATGTAAGATTCCTCCTCAGCTTGAATAATGAATAAGCTTTACCTCAATCTTCTATAATCATCTCCTATTTTAGAATGCAAGAAAATATTGTTTTTTCTTGTTTTGGCCTAGAGAGAAGAAATATTCTAGAGAGAGATAATTCAATATATTGAGATATTTTTGGATGTAAAAATTCTCCTAATATCTAAGATATATTTTTTTGAAATAGAAGTTCAAAATAAATTCTTCAATGTGTACTAGGAATCAATTAAATATGTGTATTAAAGACCTTAGCCTGTGGGTCCACATTTCAAAAAAAATTAGATTATGGTCCAATTAAGGTTCCTATGGGTCAGTAGTCTTAACGATAATTAATCCTCAGGTGTGCAGTCCTTCCTCATGCTCTTGGAAAGAGTGCATAGGCTCGAGATCAGTTCATCGAGGTGTTTCTACAGCCGTGTACAGATCAGCCAAGCTTTCGATCCTCCGAGATCTTGCGTTTGGCTTATCTACAGTCCACAATCATTCTCTCTAAAGTAATAAAGTAAATATTATCTCATTATCGGGATAGGGGACCCTTCAGTGGGTAATTTGGGATCCAATCTAGTGTACAGTTCTCATATATCTTTCATATCTCTTTAAAGTTTGAAGTATTAAAGTGGATTGCTAAACTCGTGAAACTCAGGATACAAAAGACGGTGTGAGCATTTGTGTGACAGGATCTTCCAATACAAAGACTTCCGTTGCATATCACATGAAATGAGCATGAAGCAATCTTTTGTACAACAAGAGGTAGAGTTAGAGTTAGAAAGAAGTAAACATGAGATTGGTTTTGAATTTATCCATTGAAGGGTCGTCGCTGCAAGTAGGAGTATAAATGTTGCCCTTTGATCTTTTGTGAGGTTCTTGTTGTTGTAAAATCTATTGATGCTGAACGATTGTTGTTTCCAATTGGTCGACAGGTTTCTTAGCGCCATACAAGCTGTGGACTTGTACCTAGGGCACTTCCATGGGTTGGCCTAAGTACTAATTTAACTACATGCTGTAACTTGCTCTATATATGCATCTAAGAGATTGACTTTTACCATGCCTAACCTCAGATGACCTAAGTGTTTGTTCTCCAAGTGGGTCAAGGGGTTGACTCTGACATCTAAGGTTGGGAGATTGACCTATGTAGCTCGTGTTTGACATGTCGTGGACTTGGGCTCACAATGGGCCATGGCATATGATAATTAATCCTCAGGTGTGCAGTCCTTCCTCATGTCCTTGGGAAGAGTGCATAGACTCGAGATCAGTTCATCGAGGTGTTTCTACAGTCGTGTACAGTTCAGCCAAGCTTCCGATCCTCCGAGATCTTGCGTTTGGCTTATCTACAGTCCACAGTCATTCTCTCTAAAGTAATAAAGCAAATACTATCTCATTATCGAGATAGGGAACCCTTCCTCAGTGGGTAATTTGGGACCCAATCTAGTGTACAATTCTCATATATCTTTCATATCTCTTTAAAGTTTGAAGTATTAAAGTGGATTGCCAAACTCGCGAACTCAGGATACAGAAGACGGTGTGAGCATTTGTGTGACAGGATCTTCCAATACAAAGACTTCCGCTGCATATCACATGAAATGAGCATGAAGCAATCTTTTGTACACAAGAGGTAGAGCTAGAGTTAGAAAGAAGTAAACACCAGATTGGGTCTCAATTTATCCACTGAAGGGTCGTCGTTGCAAGTAGGAGTATAAATGTTGCCCTTTGATCTTTTGTGAGGTTCTTGTTGTTGTAAAATCTATTGATGCTGAACGATTGTTGTTTCCAATTGGTCGACAGGTTTCTTAGTGCCATACAAGCTGTGGACTTGTACCTAGGGCACTCCCATGGGTTGGCCTAAGTACTAATTTAACTACATGCTGTAACTTGCTCTATATATGCATCTAAGAGATTGACTTTTACCATGCCTAACCTCAGATGACCTAAGTGTTTGTTCTCCAAGTGGATCAAGGGGTTGACTTTGACATCTAAGGTTGGGAGATTGATCTCTGTAGCTCGTGTATGACATGTCGTGGACTTGGGCTCACAATGGGCCATGGCATACGATAATTATTGACTTGCCAGGTGTATGCTTCTTGTGCTTGGGGAAAGACGAGATGCACAAGCTCACCAGATGAGGCTAGTACCGTAAAACATATGGCCATATTGAGAACATATGGATATATTTGAAACATATGGAAGTACATGTACTTGGAACACATGGATATACATGGAACAAATGGATGTGCATGGAACACTTGGCAATCCGCAGAGCGGAGGACAATTGTGATATAAGAGAGGGAATGTAACTATTTGGTTTTTCTAGCTCTATTTCACATGATGAAACCCATGTTTGGATACCAGACAGGTGGAAGAAGACATGGGAACAGGGTCCATAAGGATTGATTAAGAAAAAGCACCATTCTTGGTCAAAAAGCAAGAAGGAAAAAGTCACACAGGATTGACTGCGAGCCAAGGGTACCATTGGAAAGAGAAGACTAAGCCGAATGAAAAAGCAAAAAGTTGCTTTTCCAAAAAGCAGTTTTAGGGTCAAAAAGCAAGGCCTTGAAGCTAGAAAAGCAAAACAAGAACTTTTGACTAAAGTCCAGTAATATTTTACTGTTAAAAAGACCAAAAGTAAAGTTAAAGATAAAAGCAAAGCAAAAGCATCAATTTTTAGTAAAAAGCAAGGCTTCGCTAAGTATAAAAGAAGCATGAGCCTCTCTTGAGCATCAAGTTGAAGAACCTTTTCATTGCGTTGCCATTTTCATTGAAGCGTGTGGAGACCATCTTCTCCATCATTATCTGCTTGATCATGAATCAAATCATGAAATTTTTCATCTTCGCCTACTGATTCAGAGTGCCTCCATCAACTATTGTGCCACGTCCTCACTTGTCCGTACGATCTATGGATCCGTACAATCGTACGGACATGTATGGAGCTTCACGGATTGAAAATTTTAGAAACCCTAAAAATTTCCAAAACCCTAAAATTGCTCTAAAAACTATCGTTTGGAGGTTTTATCGCGCGAAAATCATTTAAACAGATTTTATATCAATTTTCTTGCGAGAAAGAGCTTTTCATGGTTTTCTTCACTGACAAGGCTGTGGGAGTTGTGGAGATTACTCACGGGATGAGCGAGTGAGACTTGGACTTGGATTTGGATATTTGATCTGGTACTAGCCCGGTGAGAGATACTTGTGGGTCATTCCTGTGGTGTGCTCAGCATTAGAGATCTTGTGTTCTTGACACCGACTTCAACTTTGGGATTTTACATTGGCATATTTGTTTGCTTTTGTATTCATTGATTTTTGAAAGGGGGCGAGGCTTGTTTCTCGTTCAATGTGGTGTATTGTGCAAGATCCCTATTCCCTTCTCTCTCTCCTCCCTCTCCTCTCTCTCGTATATCTTTATCTTTTGGATACGTAGTTGAGTCTGTCACAGCACGCCCCGCTGGGCTTACTTGGTTGTCCTGGCCCTTGAAAACCTTTAGCACTTTGTGAATTATGAGATGGTTAAATGACTTTCTAGGTAAGGCTATACAACACTTTCTATGTTGGTCATCTATCAATCTGGCTGCCCACGGACCGGCCAACTAGGGTGACCCACAAAGGTTACCTCCTTAGGCAAGGGTACTATCCCTTTTATGGGTGCATGGCTTGGTATTTGGCTACAAGTCGAACACCCGGAACACCTGTCATCTGTTGGGGTAAAGGCGCTATGCCCACCCTTATAGTGTGTACAAGCCCATAAGTTATAGTACATAGTACACTTAGTACTTTTAATGTACTAAGTGCACTATGTGTACTAGTGCAATATACATGTGTGATAGGGGAGTCACACACATGCATGATGAGTTGACTTATCCCCACAACTCTCTCTCTCTCTCTCCCTTGTTTCTCTGTGTATGTCTCCCACATGACCTAACCCTAATTCTCTCCCATCAACTGGTATCAAAGCCATGAAGAAGACTCGATAAAAAGCTTGTGAAAAAGCTTCTTTCTTATTATTAAGGTTTTGAAGCCTTATAATGGGCGCCAATAGTGAGAAGAGCGGGCGTTGGTGATCGCTTGAGCAGTGCAAGCGTCGGTAGCGAACAGAAGCATCGCTGGTGAGAGCACATAGCAGGTGGGATCGCAGGCCAACAGCGAGCAGCACATCAACAGAGAATCGAGTGCGCTAGCAAGATCGGCCATCGCTGGTGAGCAAGGAGCACCTGGCAGAAGTGTCAACAGGCGTCGTATCATCATCATCAACACAGTGTCATCATCAGCTGCAGACGGAAGGTTGTAGACGAACAGCGCCATTCATAGCCTTAGCAAACATCCGACGTGAGCGAAGAAGCGTCATCAGTAAGCGAAGGCGCTAGGTGACGAAGGCAGCAGCCTTTGAAACATTAGCGTCGGCTGGGCGTCAACCGAGTAGCGCTGGGCGTACACACCTAGGCGTCGGTTGACAGCATAGGATAGCTGGCAACTATACCACACCTTGTGACTTTACGCCTGCAGCAGCCAGTCGGAACAGGCCTTCAACGCTGGGCTTCGTGGAAGAGCTCTGCAGCGTTTGGATCAGCGTGAGCGTGTAGCAACATCAGCAAGAAGCCTCTCTCCCTTTTCTGCAATAGCATCAAATTTTCTGCAGCAACATCACCACCCTCCTTTCCTGCAACAAAAAATCAAAAATTACAAGGTATTTTTCTCAAGTTTTTTTTGGGATTTGCAATTGAGCAAGTACAATCAACAATTGAGCAGATACAGGTGTCGAATTGCTCAATTTTGAGCAAAATTGGCAAAATCGGGTGACATTGGTCACAATCAGGATAAATTTGCAAGAAATTGGTCAAATCAGGATCAATTTGCAGGAAATTGGATGTCGAACTTTGGGGCTTTTGATGTAATTGTGCAATTAAGCACTCATACATGCTGTATGATGTGAAAAATCGCACATTTGGGCAAAATTGCAGCAAATTGCAGTGCAAATCAAGGGGCTTTTGTGCCGATTTGGTTGATTTGCATACAGGCAATCGCATTTGATGCTGTGGATAATGTGTTGATGCCTTACAAGCACTCAATGTGCCTGTAAATCAAGGGGCTTTCATGTATTGGATGTATATGTGGCCAGGGGGAAGCATCGTGAATACTCTGGATGCCTTCATGTGCGTCAATGTACCATGTATGATCAGAAATTGATTTGTAAATCAAGGGGCTTTTCAAGTTTGTATATGCTTGTTGAGCTTGGCAAAGCAGCAGGCAAGACATTTATGCCTTGAATCCTCAAAAATCAGCTTGCAGTCAAGGGGCTTTTGCCCAATTTCTGTTCGGGACTGTTGTATGCAGTGTTCGGGACTGTAAAAGTTTGATTTTCACTCATTTGGACAGCCAGGAGAGCATTTATTGCTATTGTACCTGTTGGTACAGATTTGGCACAGCTTTGTGCATGTTTTGGCATGGCTGTACATTGTTTTGAGTGACCAAAAGGTTCAATTTCAGCTGCTGAACTTGCCGGTACAGGTTTGGTACATCATTGGTGAGCACTTGGTACTGCTGTACAGTACTTTGGAAGGGCAACAGAGCACATTTAAGGTGCTGTCCAAAATCTGCAGCAACTAGATTTTGGTGTATTCATCACATAAAGTGGGAGAAAAGTTGCATTTGTGCTTCCGCAGTGGGAGATAAAGCTTGGGAGAAAAACTGTGAGCACTTTGTGTGCTTTTGGTGCAGTGTTTGCACATTTTGCAGGGAGTCAGGCATTGACAGGTTGCATTTTGCTATGGCAACCACAGGTGAGAGCTCTTCATTGCTTCACATCAAGAAGCTTGAAGGCTCGCATAATTATGATATTTGGCAAACCCAGTGCTACAATGTGTTGCTCCAGAAAAAGCAGCACAAGCCTATCAAAGAAAGGGGTGTAATGCCCGCTTCTCTTACCACTGAAGAGTGGGAAGATATGGATGAGCTGGCAAGATCTACTATCATGTTGTTTGTGTCAGATTCATTACTTTTCAGCATTCGTGAAGAGAAGACAGCTTGGGGAATGTGGCAGAGATTGCAGGACTTGTATGCCCAACAAAGTGCCTCAAGCAAAGTGTATTGGTTGAAGAAACTCATAGGCCTTCAGATGAAG
The DNA here is from genome assembly GCF_041138505.1 of Cibotium barometz. Lineage (NCBI taxonomy): Eukaryota > Viridiplantae > Streptophyta > Polypodiopsida > Cyatheales > Cibotiaceae > Cibotium > Cibotium barometz. The sequence goes on from NC_141050.1 coordinate 32,686,494, forward strand.
GAAGGGGCGTCTATGACAGCCCATCTAAATGAGTTTAATGGTATTGTCAGCCAGGTCATTAATCAAAAGCTGGCAATGGACGATGAGTTCAAAGCCACTTTTCTGTTATGCACTTTGCCAGAGAGTTGGGACACATTCAGGACAGCCACTAGCAATTCGCATGCTATGCTGTCATATGCAGATGTTGAGGGTGCTCTTCTTCAAGAAGAGATGAACAAGAAAAACAACTCTGTTGGAAAGTCCAATGCAATGAATGCACGTGGGAGATCCCAACAAAGGGGTAAAAGCCAAGAACGGGGAAGGAGCAAGTCTCGCTCCAAAAAGGATTTGGAATGCCATTATTGTGGCAAGAAGGGACACATTAAAAAGCAATGCTACAAATGGAAAAATGATCAAAAAGAAAAGAGAAAAGGCAAAGACAAAGAGAAAGATGAAGCCAAAGATGTAAAGCCAAAGGGCAAAAGTGGAGACAAGATTGAAGAAATCAATGTGTCACATGCAGGTGGCAGTGAGGATGAGGTCCTCTTTACGTCTTCACTTGATGCCCATTCACTTCTTACAGGTGGTCATGGTATGCACTCATGGATCATTGATTCAGGTGCCTCCTTTCATGTCACAGGTTGCAGAGACTTGTTTGTCAGGTATACTGCTGGCAATGAAGGAGTGGTTTATTTGGGTGATAACCATGCATGCAAAATTCTTGGCAGAGGTGATGTGAGGCTTGTATTTTCAGATGGCTCACAACTTATGCTCCATGATGTCAGGCATGTGCCTGAGATCAAGAAGAACCTGCTTTCTACTGGACAGCTTGATGATGCTGATTATGTTACCACATTTGGTAGTGGAAAGTGGAAGATTAGTAAGGGCTCATTGGTTGTTGCCAGAGGCTCTAAGGTGGACACTCTTTACTTTATGCATGCAGGTGTTTGTCACCATGCTAATGTAAATGCAACCTAGCTGCCGGAAATTTCTATGTGGCATAGCCGGTTGGGACACATGAGTGTCAAGGGAATGGAGCAATTGTCTCGTTTGGGTTACTTGCCTTCTCTAAAGTTTTCAAGTTTTCAGTTTTGTGAGCATTGTATATATGGTAGGCAACTACAGTGCCCCCACAAGAAAGCTCTTGGACAGAAAGATGCTCAGTTAGAGCTTGTGCATACAGATGTATGTGAGATGCCTCAGCTTTCTTTGGGAGGGGCAAAATACTTTGTCTTTTATAGATGATGCCACACGCAAGGTGTGGGTTTATCCTCTTCGTTTGAAGAGTGATACATTCTCAGTGTTTGAGAAGTTTGTTGCTCATGTTGAGAATCAAGCTGGTAAAACACTGAAAGCTTTGCGTTCCGACAATGGTGGAGAGTATATGTCCAAACAGTTTCAGGACTTTTGTGATGCTAAAGGCATCAAGAGGGAGCTCTCTACTCCTTATGATCCTCCACAAAACGGGACAGCAGAGAGGATGAACAGGACCATTCAGGAGAAGGTCCGTTCTATGTTGTCACATGCTGCATTACCTCATGGTTTTTGGGCTGAAGCTGTTATGACAGCCGTTCACCTTATAAACAGGTCACCTAACACGAGGCTTGGTGGGAAAGTGCCAGAGGAAGTATGGACAGGGAAGCCTCCGTCATACAAGCACTTGAGAGTGTTTGGTTGCGTTGCGTACGTGCACATACGCAGGGAAATGCGCACCAAACTTGATCCTAAGTCTCACAAATGCATATTCCTAGGATATGGTGACAGAGGTGAAATGGGGTATAGACTTTGGGATCCCATGAATAGAAAGATCATACGCAGCAATGATGTCATTTTTGATGAAACATGCATGTATAAGGAGCCTGCAAGGCAACAGGAGCCTGGCAGAGTCATCTTTGATGATGATGGACATCATGGACAACAACAAAGGGCTGTAAATCAGCCATTACAGCAGGAAAACCAGCCCTTAAATGGTGCTGAAAATGGTCCAAATGGACAGCCAGAGATGGCAGAAGATATCCCTATGGATATACCACAGTTAGAGGAGATACCGGGCTTTATATTTCAGCCTTATGGCATGGAACAGGAGCCACCAATAGGTGATATGCAGGCTGGACAGCGACCTGCAAATGATGGTCATTGGGTACGGAGGTCCACAAGACCCTCCAGAGCCCCTGACAGGTTTGTTCCAGGGGTTGACTACTTGATGCTTACTGACTGTGGAGAGCCCTCATGTTATAAAGAGGCTTTACAGAGGGCAGACAAGGCTCTATGGGAGCGTGCCATGAAGTCAGAGATGGATTCCAAGTGCCATTCTGTTCGATAGCATCGAGCTCTGCTTGCATAGCACGACGCCAAGGCTCATGTGAAAGAGCCTCGTCCACAGAAGTGGGATCAAAAGGACCATTAATGATAGAGAACATAAGAGCATAGTTAACAAATATGTTACCCTCATGAATTTGTTTCCCTCTAACTTTGGAAGAACGCCAGAGAGAACCAAGCGAAGGAGCAGAAGGAAGCTCACGTAACCCAGAATCACGAACTGTCTGATAATACCATCCAAGCACATATCTGCCCGAACTCGTTGGAGGAGGAGCAGAGTCATCATCATCTGACTGAGAGCAGAAGGAAGCTCACGTAACCCAGAATCACGAACTGTCTGATAATACCATCCAAGCACAGATCTGCTCGAACTCGCTGGAGGACCTCATCCTTGGTCTTCAGAAAGAAAACCCAAGTATATTTGGAAAAATCATCTACCATCACGAGCATGTACAACGCCTTACTCAAAGACGCGGTACTCATAGGACCTCATAAGTTTGCATGAATGAGAGCAAGTGATGTCGAAGATTTGTGTCGCCTCCTTCGGAAAGGCGGCTCGGTGTTGCTTCCGTTGTAAACAAGAGGAACAAGCAAAAGACGAAGCCTTGATGGTCGGTAATCCCTCAACCAACCCATCCTTTGAAGCTCGTTGCAGAAGTTGATAGCTCAAATGGCCAAACCAAGCATGCCAAAGAGTAGAAGAAGCACCAGAAGAAAGCAGAGTGGTCAACTTGTAGAGACCACTATCTTGGACTCCATGAGCCAAGATGCTACCAGTCGCCTTATCACGAATGGTAATCTCATAACGAGAAAAGATCACCTCCGCATCTTGAGCTGTAAGAGCACTCACTGACAAAAGGTTAAAAACCAAATCTGGAATATACGGAATGTCAGAGAAGTACCTCTTGTCCTCGAAAGAGCGGAAGATGGGGATAGTGTCATGTCCATGCACTGGCACGGAAGAAGAATTGCCCAGAGTAATCTCGCCTGACCTAGCAGTGAAGTCCTCGAACCAATCTCGATGGGGTGTCATATGAGCAGTAGCACGTCTATCCACAATCCAAGACCATGACTGAGAAGTCAGAAGAGCAAGTATATGCCGCCGAGTACCTGCTAAGAGAAGGATGCCATCATCCTTCTTGGGTTGAGACACTGCCGTAGAGGAAGAGTTCTTTGTTGCTTCATCACGCTTCTTCTTGTGACATTGGGGTGACTTATGACCCTTCTTGCCACAATAATGACATTCAATGTCCTTATTCTTTGAAGATTTGTTGTTGTCTTTATCCTTGTCGGAATTCTTCGAGTTCTTGTCAGAACCCCCTTTCCCTTTCTTTTGTTGATTCTTCCCTTTGTCTCGCGTTGCCAAAGCTCCATCAGGGCCACCAGAGGTGCTAGTCCGCTCCTCAAAGCGAGACTCAATCTACATAACGGAGGGGAGAACCTCCTCCCAAGTAACTGGAACAGGACGAGGAGAAGAAACAAGAGATGGAAAGTATGCATCAAACCTCTCGGGAAGCTTGGAGGAGAGAAGCCGAATAGCCATGTCCTTGCCACAAATAGCAAGCTCGTCCCGGAGATCCTTTATCTTCGAGATAAAAGCAGATAAAGATGGAAAGGTAGAAATTGATTAGTTCATAAGTTGCTTTTCCAACGCCAAAATCCGACCTAGAGACTTGATCTCATAGAGATCTGTAAAAGCCTTCCAAACTTCATGTGCAGCATATGCTGTACGCACATGAGAGAGAACAAAATCTTGATAGTTCAACATCTGAAAGGAGAAAACGCTTCGATCATTCGATCGCCAAATATCAATCTGTGCCTGAGTCGCACCACCGGAAGCAAGGGTGGGAGGGGTGGCATTGGCCGGTGTAACAAGCCAATCCCAAAGATCCACGTCACGCAAGGCCGATTTCACCTTCACCTTCCATAGGGTGTAGTTGGAACCATCCAACTTTGCAAACTCAGAGAACATATGAAGAGAAGTTGGTGCAGCCATCACAAAAGCTTGGGCTCAATCTCAAGAAATATGCGCAAACTCTAAAGAAGAGGTGTCCTCCACAGGTACCAAGAGTGCCACCAAAGCCCAAAACACCACAGACCCTCTCTGTAAAGGGAAAAGAGCACTGGAGAGGAAAACACAGCACAAGAAGGGCTGCTGTCCTGAAAAAACAGGCCGCCTATGTCCAAACTCCACGTGAAAAGAAAAACGCTGATCAAATAATAACTGATGGCTGCAATCGGTGAAGCCAATCTGTAGGAGAAGTGACCAGCAGGTGCTGTCCAGAAAACGCAGCAGCAAAGGGGCTGCGAATCTGAGAAAAACGCAGAGGAGAGGGTGCTGAAGATAGGGCTGAATCTGGGGCAGCAGAGAGGTTGCTAAACCGGTAGCGATGATACCATGAAAGAGTGCACAGAGCGGAAGCAAAGGAGCACTAGAGTGTGCTGAATAGAGAGTGCAAGAGAGACAGATATGGACCAAACTATGCTGAATATACTGAAGCAAAACAGTCCCAAGCAAGAGACACTAGAAGTCTCATAAGTGAGGGAGCAAATATGTACAAGACCGAATGAGAAATGAGAGGCCAGCACCTCCTATTTATAGGTGAGGTATACTAGCCGACTGGAGCATGTATGCTAAAATGCCAGAAAGGCTGGGAAAAATCCTAGAAAAATAGGAGAAAAAAGGGGTGGCCAGCCCACAATCAAGGGCCGTACAAAAGGGACCAAATGGGAACCAGAAGTGAGCAGAAACTGGGGATGAATGCGCTAACAGTATTTGCTTTATTGAATGATGAGAAAAGACTCAAATCTGTAGATCTTCGCATGGCTGTAGACTTTGAGCCTATAGATGATCTGACTCTTGACCTTCAAGCTTCACCTTTGCTTAGGAATTTCCTTGGCTGTCTTGGCCCTTGAATACCTTAAAACACTTTGTGAATTATGAGATGATTAAATGACTTTCTAGGCAAGGCTTATATAGCACTTGCTATGCTGGTTGGTGGGTGCAAATAGGCTATCGGCTTGTTGGATAACTCCCTCCTTGATCTGAATAGTATACCATTTATATATGCACCTTCTTTCTTTTGTTGGCCACTTTTGCTCTTCTGTTGGCCAAGCTGCTTGGCAACCTTTGTGCATTGGTAGCCTACCAGTCTGGCTGTCCAATGGGACTGGTTGACTAGCCACAGGGGCTGGCCGCCTTGCTGCTTAGGTCTTTTAGGCCTAGCCGACAGCACACGTCTCCTTGATCCTAGGATGATGCAAAGGTCACCTTCTTAGGCAAGGCTACTCTCTCTTTTCTAGGGTGGCCCATAGGGTTGTCCTTACCTTCTACATGCAACTACATGCTCTACTCAAATGCTTGTTATCCGGCTACAAACTGAACTCTCAAAACACCTGTCATCATTCCAAAAGGTGACTCATAGTACGGATTTGCATTGCTTCATGTGCGGGACTTGCACACATGAACAACAAGACCATGTATTGGACTTGTACACTTGACCTTGGACGCTTTGAGTTGAACCTTGGCTGACTTGTCTCGGAGTGGGACTCACAAGGGACTGGTTTCCACTCTAGGTCTTGCACCTGCTTGTATAGATAAGTCCACGTGGTATCCAAGTGCGGGATGAATGTGAGAAATTTAGTCCCAAAGTTATTAAACAATCCTCTCCAAAAATGAGAAGTAAATTGTGGATCTCTATTTGAAGTAGTTGTCCTTGGCAAACCACAATCTGGATACCAAAGATGAATGAACAAGTGAGCAATATCTTCAGTTGTGACCGTCTGTTTGCATGGAATGAGCATGCATCTAGGGCTCCTGAGCAAAATCTAGCTTTTGCGAAATCCCCTCTATCTTGCTGCGAATCTCCGGGTTTTGAATGAGGCTATCTGGAATCTGGGTAGTCGTTCGTGCCTCTAGGGGTCATCCAGGGAGAGAATAACTGGAGCGTGGTCGCAAAGAGTAGTGCCAACCAAAATACCAATCATGCCGCCACACCCACAAGCCCGCACATCAACATAGAACCAATCGAGTTTGGATAGGTTAGGCCAAGATCAACTTCTCCCATGCGGTGTACTCTGCACTTGATATAGTGGCCATGCCACCTCCGAGTTTGTCACCGGTCGACTCCAGCATGTAAAAGTCCCTGCCCATACACCAAAAATCTGCATGTGGGCAAGGATTGATGGACTGTACTTCAGAAGGTGGCTTTGTCGATTGTCATGTTTGGTGTGTAGACATTCAAGAAGCCAACACTGTCCTTCCTTATCCTGTTGGTAACCCACTGAGCCCGTCTAGTGACAATGGTGCGTGAGTTCACTACTGCCAACAAAAGCTACTCGGCTCACACCCTTGCGGAGGCTGTGGTTCAAGCCTCCTTGGTACGAGTACACAAACAGGTATTGGTATGCGGTGTCAACAGTAGGTACTCAAACACACACACACTTGGTGCCGGCTCGCAGCATGTACATCTGGAACTCTCACACACACACTTGGTGCCGGCTCGCAGCATGTACATCTGGAACTGTAGATGTAGGATGATATTCAGCCTGTACTTGTAGGTACAGTAGGGTGTTCAGCTTGTACTTGCAAGTACAGTTAGGGTTTCAGCTTGTTCTTGTAGGTACAACTGCCTCCCTGGAGGCACTCGGCATTATGGAACCTCACTCGCAACGTGGGAGGCCTAACGTGCCTACCCGGTGCATGAGTGCTTTTATGTGCCTAATACATAGTCACAGGAAACGATGGACCGGGAGGTAGAAACGAGTTTCTACATATCGAAAATGCAAAAACGGGAGGACGGGTGCAAAAAAAGGCATCTCCCAAAAAAAAGCGGCTAGCAAAAAGACGACTTGGAAATATTAACGTGGTTGGGCACTTGCAAAAAAAAAACGGCCACCTGCAAAAAGGCGACTTGAAAAAATGATGACGTGCAAAAAGGTGGCGTGCAAAAAATGGGACCTGCAAAAAAAAATCGTTGGCCAAGCCCAAGCCCGTTAGGAAAAAAAAACCTTAGCAAAATATGCCCATCAACAAAAGAAAACGTTAGCAAAAAATGCCCGTTAACAAAAAAATGTTAGCAATAGTTTGTGTATGTTTAATTATACGAGTCCTATGGGCCTACTGAAGTATTTGTTTTTCGTGCATTAAGTTTTACACTCGTCGTTTCTTGGCGTTTCCGTTTCCTTTATTTGGCCCGGTCTCGTTTCCTCTACCTGGCCTGGTCTCGGTCCGTTTCTTGGTCCGGGTGACTAAGGCCTAATATGGGTCCGTGCTATGCCGCTCCCTTGCACCTCATCCCATATAGATGCATACTTTTCGGCACGGGCTAGCATACCTCCAAGGCACCATGGGGCCTTGGATAGTATTCCCACCATCACATAAGGGTTTCAGCTGGTACAGTAGGTATGGAGTGTGCCCACAGCATGTACATCGGGTACAGCAGGTACACATTAGGTACACTAGGTGTGCAGAGCACATTTACATCATAGGTGGGTTTGGTAGCAAGCACCGACACATCTTTGCCATAGATTCTACACTGGACTACACTAACTAATCAAGGTGATTGGGAAAGTGCCAAAAGTTTGACCAAGTTGACTGATAAGTTGGGGCCCAGTTGCCCGTCTGTACAATGTGAAGTTTGAACATGCACCCTTGTTTTCTAACAAAGGCTTTCAAAATAGCTGCCCACCATTGTCCATGCCACCTGCCTCTGCTTTTGTCCAGTCCTGTTATAAACATGCACATATGTTTCAACTAGAGTTGCAAGAAAAGCAAGAATTGAAGGTCCAATTTCAAGGCTGAATTACTTTTTCTCAGAATTAGGATTTGAAGTACATGTTTGATGGGGTAATGTTATGCTTCTTAAGGTTGGTGTTAATGCATTGAACTGTTTGCAGATGCTCAACAATTGGTGCGATTGTGATGACTCCTTTGCTTACCAAAGTCTTAGCTGGGCAGTTAGTACCAGTTGATGCAGCTGTGAGTTGTACCACCCACGTGCCTTTCACGATTCCCTACCTCTAGATCTAGTTGGTGCTAAGTAAGATATCTTTATTTTTGATAGTCTAATGGATTTGTGAAAACCAAAACAGGGCTTGGCTCTCAGTACATTTCAAGTGGTTCTTCTACCCACAATCATTGGAGGTCAGTTCTGATTATATTGTTTTCTATGTGTACCTGCTTTTGATGGTTAAGTATAGAGGCTCACTGGCCATTGTGAGCATCGATGCATGAGTACACCATCAAAATGTGCCCCTACTTTCGACACAAGAGCTGATAGGCTTTTTTTGTCCCTTTGAATACATTACTGAAGGCTTATGCAAGGGACATGCGGCTTCATGTTGAGATGTCGTATGGTTGCCTAAAATTGTAAAAGCTTTTTTTTTGGGGGTGTGTAGTTCTGTCTCATGAGTACTTCCCAAAGGTTACGGAAAAGCTAACAGCATTCACCCCATTGGTTGGAGTGATGCTGACAACACTCTTGTGTGCAAGCCCGGTGAGTCTTTATCCATGGCTGTTATATCATGTCACCCAAATTAGTATGCCACAGAGCTCATACATGCATGCATCGTACGTATGCAGGTATATCTCTATGTACATGCATACCTACATACATACATGTCATATACATACCATGTACATACATACATGTTACATACATACCATGTACATACATATGTAGATACTTACATTGATACATACATATGTAAACGTGCACATACATGCGTACATACATACATATGGAAAAACACACACACACACACACACACACACACACATTGTGATTCATCAAGACATTATTTTGTAAAGAAGAACTATCCCTTAAGATGTGGTTGTTTTTGTATTAAATAGTTATTCAGCACTAATTGTAAGAGAGTGCGGTCCTGAAAAGGTATGATGTCTTGTTATTTTGGGTGTCTGAAGATAGGGCAAGTCTCGGAAGTGCTTAAAGCACAGGGTGGACAGTTAATCCTTCCGGTGGCCATCCTCCATGCAGCAGCATTTTTCTTAGGCTACGTGTCCTCGAAATTCTGTCAGTTTGGAGAATCTACATCTCGCACGATTTCGATTGAGTGTGGCATGCAGGTTAGCTCAATTAGACAAATTACTGAAGGCTTTCTAAGATGAGTACTTGGAAGGGTTTGTCAATGTGTAGTCTGTTCCAAGGACAGTTATGTACTGTACATTTAAGTTTCAATCATGTTAAAATTTGGAGTCTCTATTCGGCCACAGAGTTCGGCTTTAGGCTTCCTCCTGGCACAGAAGCACTTCACCAACCCCCTGGTGGCTGTCCCCTCTGCTGTCAGTGTTGTCTTCATGGCGGTAGGCTGGCTTTTTGGTCTTATTGGTGTATTTTTTGACAACTTATGTGTGTTATTATCCTTTTGTCTTAATTGTTTCTGATTGTCTCTCTGCAGCTTGGAGGAAGTGCTCTGGCAGTGTTTTGGAGAAACAGACCCATCCCTCTCGATGACAAGGATGACTTCAAGGAGTAATAAGCTGAGTTTAATCTTGTATTATTAGATTTGCTTCATATGTTACCGAGGCTGCCCTGCGTTCACTTTATTCTTAGAGCAATGAGATGAGCAAAGAAAGTTAAGGTTTCACCCTTATTTGGACACCACTGGATAGGACAAGTTTGTAATTTACATTACCGTGATATACACGGTGCATGTTGCGAGTTCTAAATTTTGTACCCATCTTAGGCCAGGAATCAAGTTTTACTAAATCATTCAGAAGGATGCCATCAACACAGCCTTCCTTACTGGTCTTGCTCGTGTTAGTGACATTTTTCAAGTTGGCTGGTCCCATGTCCTTCAATAATGCAGTGGTTGTAATGATATTCTCTTTTTTCCCTCAGTGCAGATATTACAGCTCTTGGCAGGATACACCCACACCCACCCCCCCCCCTTCCCCCCCTTCTTCACACACACACACTTTTTTTTTTGGTAATGTTCTTCACACACACACACACAGCTGTTGCCTGTTTTGCAAATTCTAAATTTTGTACCCATCATAGGGCAGGAATCAAGTCTTACGAACTTGATCAGAAGGATGCTGTCAACAGAGCCTTCCTTACTGGTCTTCCTTGTGCTTGCTCCATTTTCAAGTTGATGGGCCCTATTACCTTCCTGGTGCATTGGTTGTAATTATGTCCCCTAATTCCCTCATGGCAGATATTACGGCCCAAGTGGCAAAAACATGGATCAAGAAGCCCAGGGTAGCGGTGTCCTGTTAGTGGTGCCACGGTCGCTTTTGGTCCATCTGCCTGCCCACACATGAAAAGCATGCAGAAGGCCACATAGATCCACTGGCTAGAAACAGAAGGGTGGATGTGTTTGACCCCATTTTGCTCTGGGCAGTCAAAGTGTGGTGTAAGGGCAAATACAAAGCTATGAATATGTGCATGCGCCCGCAGACACCCTACAAATGTTAAGCTATTATGAGCTTTTTGAACGGTATGTAACTGCAGATTGCTGTACAGGGTCTTTACAGACATAACCTCAAAATGGAGATTACAGGTCCCTCGTACTCCCCCCAGGAGCTATTGCCTGTGCCCAACGAGTGGGGGATTTCATTGTAAAGACCCTAGTTTCTTCTTCATTGGGATTGAGGTCTCCTTCATACAACTTCAATGTTTCCAGTCCAATCTTGTTTTCTCTACTCTATATTTTTGTCATTATTTGGCTTGGCTGCATGGGATGTATTCATGTTTTGCACCATGTTTGATAGGAACACTGGGTTTGTTAATGTCATGTGTGTCCTTGAATTTTTAATGCTTTTGCGGACATGTCAGGTTCTCACTAGTTAGTATTGATTCGTGGAAATCAAGACCTTTCTCTGGAGGGTTTAGGCACATATTTCAAATCAAGAGTTTATTGTTTCTCGGTTTGAAATTTACCTTAAAAACTTGTATATGCAATCAAGCCTAAAGAAGGCATAAATTTAAAACAGAAACGAAAGTTGTCATAAAGAGTTCACAACTAGCTTGTGTAGTCAACTGTACAGATAGCTTGTGTGGTCAAGTGGATGGAGTGAATGAGTTTCAACACATCAGTATGTACATGCTGTATCTCATAGGCCTATTGGGTCTTTATTAGACGTGCAATATTTTGTTCTGTTGCCTTCTTACTCGTGTAGCTCGTTGCCCTAGGGGGTGCTGGTCTCTTCGTTTCTCACAGGGCCGGAGTGGGCTTAGTGCTTGCTCACTCACAGCTGGGAGGGTCGTAAAGGGACAGGAGATTGGCCATGCACGAAGGGATTGAGGCGCTGTTGCTCTCCTTCTCTTTTTCACAAAAATATGGGTGGCACCCCCCCCCCCCCCCCCGCGCCTCGCAAGTTTGGTTATCAGTAGGTTGGGCAAGCTGTACAACCTCTCTCTCTCTCTCTCTCTCTCTCTCTCTCTCCATCAAAGGTGTTGTAGAGGTTCTTTTTGAAGTATCAAGCAACGAATTCCCATGGAATAAGATTTCAATTTGCAACAAAGTACAACTATATACAACCTTACTTTTTTCAAAACGTTGGAATTCCTTCAATTGCTTTACACTAGACTACAATGTTTAGGTAGGCCTCAATATGGAAAAAAATTGGACAACTGAAGACTACTTGTCGTATGTTTGTTAATGGAGCGTCCTTTTTTTTATTTTGCTTTTCCAAAGAGATTTTCTATGCCACATCTTTTTAAAAACGGTGGACTAGTTCTCCTTTGTGAGTAAGTGCTCAGGTAGACTAGCTATTCCAATTGTAATCATGAATGGCCAAGAGCTTAGCAACTGTGGAACCCTAGTATGAATGGATTCATGGTTATTATTCAAATACTGAGAAAGGTAGTTTTGTTCTAAGAGTTGCACCCCTTCCCACAATCTTCCTCATTGTGACTCGCACTTTGGAAAATCGAAGAGAATAGAGGAATTTAAGGAGGCTTTGTGTTCAATAATGGAAAAAGAGTGTTAACCATGCTATTATTGCGGCCTACAAGAGGATGAGAATTATGTAGAGCTAAAAGATATATTTCAACGAGTTTGTGACAATGTGTCCTAGAAATGCCACCCGGTTATTTATCAATTAAATAATCGAAACTGTTAGGTTGATGAGGCCTATGATTCGTTGCTAGGAAGGAGTAAAACATATTGGATTTGGATTGGATTTGTTGGATGCCATTTACAAATAGAGAGATTGATTCAATCCAGCAAAAATGAAAAGATTTAGTATGTTTCATTCATAATCATGATTCCACAATCATTATTCAGTGTGTCATCATGCATTAATGTAGGTATTAGAAGATTCTCTAGACTTGCTATTTTGGGAGGGGGGGAGAGAGATTTTGAGAGGAGAAAAAGAGGCATTTTTTTTGGATTCTTTTAAAGGTTAACTAAGGTTGTTTTTCAACTATTTGATGAATATTACCAGCAATGGATAGGTGGGTTGGTTAAAGTAACCTGAGGTAATCGGTTTGATCCATGGCTGCCTACATTGCATTGTGCTACCTTGTAACTCTTGAACCCGTAGGAAGGCTATGGGGGACCCTCATGTAATAAAAATTGCAGGATTTTTTGAAATTATTTGTTGAATATTAATTTTCGACACATTTGGGCTAGTATATTGGACATTCCTTTACAAAAAGGAAAAGTCTTAGGTTTTTGATTTTATATGAATCAGCACAACTGTTTTCGCTTTGAGTCCAATGAGGAGTGATTTTTAAAAGAAAAATGGTAAAATGGAGACAAATTTCTATTATTTACACTATTTTTTATGTAAAAACTTCGTTTGACGTCCTCTAGTTGGTGACTCTACCTCGAGATGGCAGATGCCTACATAACTGCCAAGGGTGGTTACTTCCTCTAGGTTTGGATCCTTAAGAGTTTACACGAATGCTCTTACGCCTTTACATTAAGGCCATGGTTTAGTCTACAATAATAGTGGCAAACATCAACTTCTTCTACTACTACTAATGTTATGAACCTTAGCCTGCTATTGTCCCTCTCTCTTAATTAATAGGAGTAAATCTTTTTTTTCATCATACTAGTAACACATCCATAGGTTTTTTTTGTGTGTGTGTTTTTTTAAAAAAAGTATGGATGCTTGCCCCAACATTAAATATAAAAAGCAAGCCAACAAGAGTACACTCTAGGCATGAGCATAGGAAAACCTCTCACAAGTCGAGCATGCCTCATCAACCAGTCCTACTACTAGAGTTCTTTCAAAAAGAGATTGGATTTTGTTAGACCATTTACACCCTCAGCAAGGAGGACTTGGAATGAATATATGCTCATAGCAAGAGACTACTACACTAAATGGGTGGAGGCAAAAGCCCTCAGAGATAATTCAGCCAGCAGTAGCCAAATACTTGTATAAGAATATGATGACAAGGTTTGGATGTCTGGTGTAGCTAGAGTCAATGATCAAGGAGGACACTTCATCAATAAAGTGATTTTGAAGCTGAATTTTTTTGGAGGACTGGTAATGAATATATCCTCATATCAAGAGACTACTGCACTAAATGGGTGGAGGCCAAAGCCCTCAGAGATAATTTAGCCAGCACTAGCCAAATTCTTATATAAGAATATCATTGACAAGGTTTGGATGTCTACTGTAGCTAGATTCAATGATCAAGGAGGACACTTCATCAATGGAGTGATTCAGAAGAAGATCAGTGAGCCAAAGCGTTAAGAGAATAGAGGGATGCAATGCACTAGAAAGACATGGTGTAACAACAATCCATCAGAGTACAAGAGGAGGAGCTCAATTTGGGAACTAAGGAGCACTCTCAGATGGTAAAGATCAGCGTAAATCTAGAAGAGACAAGGAAAGAGAAACTTTAAGAACTGCTGACCTAGTACAAAAATGTCTTTTCCTGGAGCTATATAGATGTGCTTGGCATTGACCCAAGTTTTTGCTAGCATAAGATAATTCTGAAGGAAGATGTAGTTCCGATCAAGTAGCAAAGGTACATAACGAATCCCAACTATGATAAGGAAGTAAGGGAGGAGATTGACAAATTGTTGAAAAAAGGATTCATGCACCAAATTTAGAAGGCAACTTGGCTAAGCCCAATAGTGATTGTGCCAAAGAAAAATGGGAAGCTAAGAGTCTGTGTAGATTACAGAAAGTTGAATGCAGCTACCACACCAGATGCATTTCCATTCACTTTCACAAACTCAATGTTGGATGTTGTATCCGCCCATGCGATATATTCCTTCCTAGATGAATTCAGTGGATACAATTAGGTTAGGATGGCACCTGAGGAGACAAGGAGAAAACTGCATTCATAACAGAATGGGGATCATTCGTTTCAAACGCCATTCGGACCCTGGAATGCACCTGTAACATTCCAACGCATGGTACAAGAATTTTTTAATGATTATCTAACATAAATTATACGTGTGTTTGTGGATGACTTCAGTGTCTTTTAGAAGTGCATGGAGCATCTGCATCAGTTATACCTATGCTTGGAAAGATGCAAACAAACCTAGCTAAAGCTAAACCCGATAAAACGTGCATTTGCTGTTACGAGTGGATTATTGCTTGGACACATGGTGTCCAAAGATGGAATTGATGTTGATCTGGCAAAGGTTAGGAGGATGATTGTAAAGATGAGTCCATCTCAAAACCTAAAGGAGCTCAGGAGATTTCTCAATCAAATAAAATGGCACAACAGATTTCTTAGATACCTTGCTAATGTGGCATAATCACTATATAGTCTCACAAAGAAGGGGGTGGAATTCCTCTGGTCAAAAGAACGCAAGGGGGTATTCATCACAAATCTGAAGAAAATCTTGCTAGTGCACCAATAATTGAACCATCAAAACCACAAAAGATGGTCCATGTGTTTGTGATGCATCGGACACAGCATCGGAAGTGTGCTGATGCAACAATGCTATGCTAATCAGATGCTGAAAAGAAAGACAGCACCACTGAAAGGGAAGCTCTAGGACTAATTTACTCATTCAACAAATTTTGTCGTTATTTATTGGGCAATCAATTTGTGTTTCATGTAGATCATCAGGTCGTATTGTATTTGGTAAATAAGCCAGGTCTGACAGGGAAGTTAGGAAGGTGGATATTTTTATTGTAGGAATTTCATTTCACCATTGTGTAGACTCCTAGCAAGCAGAATGCAGTAGAAAGATTTCTATAGGGAAATAGACACATGAGAGAAGCCTACAAGAGTAGCTGATCAGTTTCCAGATGTAAGCTTGTTTGATGTTCAGTCTGTACTAGTGGAAATAAAATGTTATTTTGATATGTTACCAAAGGCACATTACCTGATGACATGAGTAGATATATGAGGGAAAAGCTAGCTCTTAGATGTAGGAGTTTCCTTGAAATTATAGGGGTAGTGTACAAAGAAGTCATAAACCAAGTTGTCCGCCGCCCTGGTTATGTGTCGAACCATGAACAAACAGTTGTGCTGACAGAAGCACATCAAGGAGTGTCAGGTGGACACTACCCTGGTGAAACAACATGAAATAACGTACTACAGGCCGACTTATGGTGGCCCATAATACTCAAAGATGCATGGATTCATGCAAAGCGGCGTGATGTATGTTAGAGGATTGGTCAGCCATCCGTTTGCTGATCAGATGCCTCATCAACTAGTCCTACCACTAGAGTTCTTTCAAAGGGGATTGGATTTTGTCACACCATTTACATCCTTAGCAAGGAGGATTGGTAATAAATATATCCTCATAGCAAGAGACTACTGCACTAAATAGGTGGAGGCAAAAGCCCTCAGAGATAATTGAGCCAGTAGTAGCCAAATTCTTGTATAAGAATATCATGGTGGCAAGGTTTGGATGTCTGGTGGTGTAGCTAGAGTCAATGATCAAGGAGGACACTACATCAGTGAAGTGATTCAAAACCTGACTTTTTTTAAGGACTGGTAATAAATATATCTTCATAGTAGCAAGAGACTAATAATGAATCCTAACTATGCTAAGCAAGTCAAGGAGGATATTGACAAATTGTTGACAGTAGGATTCATCCAACGAATTGAGGAGGCAACTTGGCTGAGCCCAATAGTGATTGTGCCAAAGAAAAATGGGAAGCTAAGAGTCTGTGTAGATTACAGAAAGCTGGATGCAGCTACCATACCAGATCCATTTCCATTCCCTTTCACAAACTCAATGTTGGATGCTGTATCTAGCCATGAGATGTACTCCTTCCTAGACGAATTCAATGGATACAATCAGGTTAGGATGGCACCTAAAGACAAAGAGAAAAGTGCATTCATCATAGAATGGGGAGCATTCGCTTCTTCAAATGACATTCGGACTCCGGAATGCACCTGCAACATTCCTACGCATGATACAAGAGTTTTTTAATGATTATCTAAAATTATTCATACATGTGCTTGTAGATGACTTCAGTGTCTTTGAGAAGTGCATGGAGCATCTACATCAGATATACCTATGCTTGGAAAGATGCAGACAAACATAGCTAAAGCTGAACCTGATGACATGTGCATTTGTTGTTATTACGAGTGGATCACTGCTTGGACACATGGTGTCCAAAGATGGAATTGATGTTGATCTGGGAAAGGTCAGGATGATAGTCAAGATGGGTCCACCTCAAAACCTAAAGGAGCTCATCAGATTCCTCAATCAAATAAAATGGCACAACAGATTTTTTCAGATACGTTGCTAATGTGTGGCACAACCACTATATAGTCTCACAAAGAAGGGGTGGAATTCCTCTGGTCAAAACAACGCAAGGGGGTATTTCAAAATTTGAAGAAAATGTTGCTTGTGCACCAATAATTCAACCATCAGGATGGGAAAAGACGGTTCATGTGTTTGTGATGCATCAGACACAGCCATCGGAAGTGTGCTGATGATATAGTTAGAAGAAGGGTGGTACAAACCAATATGCTATGCTAGTTAGATGCTATCAAATGCTGAAAAGAATGACATCACCACTCAAAGGGAAGCTCTAGGACTAATTTACTCAGTCAAAAAATTTTATCATTATCTGTTAGGCAATCAATTTGTGTTTCATGTAGATCATCATGTACTATTGTGTTTGGTAAGTAAGCCAGATCTGAGGGGGAAGTTTGCAAGGTGATGCTTTTCAATTTGTGTTTCATGTAGATCATCAAGTACTATTGTATTTTGTGAATAAGCCAGACCCGACAGGGAAGTTAGCAAGGTGGATGCTTTAATTGTAGGAATTTCATTTCACCATCGTGTAGACTCTTGGTAATCCGATTTAGTAGGCAAATTTCTGTAGGGGAATAGACACATGAGAGAACCCTACAAGAGTAGCTGATTAGTTTCCATATATAAGCATGTTTGATAGAGTGAATGATCAAGGTGGACACTTCATCAATGGAGTGATTCAGAAGAAGACCATTTAGCTAAAGGGCTAAGAGAATGGAGGGATGCAATATGCACTGCAAAGACAAGGAGAAGCAACAATCCATCAGAGTGCAAGAGGAGGAGCCCAATTTGGGAACTAAGGAGCACCCTTAGATGGTAAAGATCAGCGTAAAGCTAGAAGAGACAAGGAAAGGGAAACTTAAAGGACTCCTGACCTAGTACAAACATGTCTTTGCCTGGAGCTATATAGATATGCTTGGCATTGAGCCAAGTTTTTGCCAGCATAAAATAAATATGAAGGAAGTTGTAGTTCCGATTAGGCAACAAATGTACATAATGAATCCCAACTATGTTAAGCAAGTCGAGGAGGAGATTGACAAATTGTTAACAGTAGAATTCATCCACCAAATTAAGAAGGCAACTTGGATAAGCCCAATAGTGATTGTGCCAAAGAAAAATGGGAAGCTAAGAGTCTGTGTAGATTACAGAAAGCTACATGCAGCTACCATACCAGATGCATTTCCATTCCCTTTCACAAACTCAATGTTGGATGCTGTATCTGGACATGAATTGTATTCCTTCCTAGATGAATTTAGTGGATACAATCAGGTTAGGATGACACATGAGGAAAAGGAGAAAAGTGCATTCATTACAGAATGGGGAGCATTCGTTTCAAATGACATTCGGACTTTGGAACGCACCTGCAACATTTTAACGGATGGTACAAAATTTTTTTAATGATTATCTAACATAATTCATACGTGTGTTTGTAGATGACTTCAATGTCTTTGAGAAGTGCATGGAGCATGTGCATCAGTTATACCTATGCTTGGAAAGATGCAGACAAACCTAGCTAAAGCTGAACCTGATGAAATGTGCATTTGCTGTTTACGAGTGGATCACTGCTTGGACACATGGTGTCCAAAGATGGAATTGATGTTGATCTGGAAAAGTTCAGGATGATAGTCAAGATGGGTCCACATCAAAACCTAAAGGAGTTAAACAAATTCCTCAATCAAATAAAATGGGACAACAGATTTCCCAGATACCTTGCTTATGTGGCACAACCACTATATAGTCCACAAAGAAGGGCGTGGAATTCCTCTGGTCAAAAGAACGCAAGGGGGTATTCCAAAATTTGAAGAAAATATTGCTAGTGCACCAATAATTCAACCATCAGCATGGGAAAAGACGGTCCATGTATTTATGAAGCAGGGGACATAGCCATCGGAAGTGTGCTGATGATACAGAGAGAAGAAGGGTGGTACAAACCAATATGCTATGCTAGTCAGATGCTGTTAAATGCTGAAAAGAATGACAACACCACTAAAAGGGAAGCTCTAGGACTAATTTACTCAGTCAACAAATTTTGTCATTATCTGTTGGTTGGGCAATCAATTTGTGTTTCATGTAGATCATCAGGTACTGTTGTATTTGGTAAATAAGCTAGATCTGACAGGGAAGTTAGCAAGGTGGATGCTTTTATCGTAGGAATTTCATTTCACCATCGTGTAGCCTCCTGGCAATCAGAATGTAGTAGGCAAACTTCTGTAGGGGAATAGACACATGAGAGAAGCCTACAAGAGTAGCTGATCAGTTTCTAGATGCAAGCCTGTTTGATGTTCTAGATGCAAGCCTGTTTGATGTTCAGTCTGTACCAGTGGAAATAAATTGGTATTTTGATATGTTACAGTTCATCACAACGAAAGGACATTACTTGATGACATGAGTCGAGATCAGATGGAAAAGTTGGCTCCCTCTTAGAAGTGGTAGTTTCCTTGAAATTACATGGGTAGTGTACAAAGAAGTCATAAATCAAGTTGTCCGCCCCCCTGTTGTGTATCGAACCATGAACAAATAGTTGTGCTAATAGAAGCACATCAAGGAGTGTCAGGTGGACACTACTCTCGTGAAAAAAATAGGCAAGAATGTACTAGAAGCTGGCTTACGGTGGCCCATAATACTCAAAGATGCATAGAATCATGCAAAGCGGTGTGATCTATGTATGAGGATTGGTCAGGCATCGGTGCTAGTCCACCTCAAAACCTAAAGAAGCTTAGCAAATTCCTCAATCAAATAAAATGGCACAACAGATTTCTTAGATACCTTGCTAATGTGGCACAACCACTATATAGTCTCACAACAAAGAAGGGGTTGGAATTCCTCTAGTCAAAAGAACGGAAGGGGCTATTCCAAAATCTGAAGCAAATTTTCCTAGTGCACCAATAATTCAACTTAGAATGGGAAAAGATGTTCCATGTGTTTGTGATGCATCGGACACAGTCATCGGAAGTGTGCTGATGTAACAGATAGAAGAAGAGTGGTACAAACCAATATGCTATGCTAGTCAGATGCTGTCAAATGTTGAAAAGAATGACCACCACTGAAAGGGAAGCTCTAGGACTAATTTACTCAGCCAACAAATTTGTTATTATCTATTGGGCAATCAATTTGTGTTTCATGTAGATCATCATCTGCTGCTATTGTATTTGGTAAATAAGCCAGATCTGACAAGGGAAGTTAGCAAGGTGGATGCTTTTATTGTAGGAATTTCATTTCACCATGTTGTACACTCCTAGAAATTAGAATGTAGTAGGCAGATTTCCTTAGGAGAATAGACACATGAGAGAGGCCTACAAGAGTTAGCTGATCAGTTTCTAGATGCAAGCATGTTTGATGTTTAGTCTGTACCAGTGGAAAGAAATTGGTATTTTGATATGCTACAGTTCATCATGGAAGAGACATTACCTGATGACATGCGTAGAGATTATAGGAAAAAGCTAGGTCTTAGAAGTAGGAGTTTCCTTGAAATTACAGGGGTAGTGTACAAGGAGTCATAAACCAAGTTGTCCGCCCTCTCTGTGTGTCGAACCATGAACAAATAGTTGTGCTGACAGAAGCACATCAAGGAGTGTCAGGTGGACACTACTCTGGTGAAACAACATGCAAGAACGTACTATAGGATGGCTTATGGTGGCCCATAATGCTCAAAGATGCATGGAATCATGTAAAGCGGTGTGAGAATGGATTTTGACTCAGGACTGACAAAGAAGGAAATGACATAGGGGACGTCAAACAATAGGTCAGGTGGACATAGAGGCAGAAACATTGGAGCAGTGCATGGTAGTAGTAACGATCCCCATCTACACAGTGCAACTAGATGACACATGTGGAGCACTCTAACCAACAACATCAAACATAGAGAAAATGCATGATGATGAGGAAAGGGGTGTAAACGTGGCACGTAAAACAATGCAAACATATGTGGGAATCATAACATTTTAGGTGGTTACCTTGCTTTTAGGGAAAAAACCATGGAAAGGAGTAAGAGCCTCAAAATTGCATCCCTAATCCATTGAATCCCAGATAGGCTACCCTCATTCTTGTGGAATTATTTGCACCTTGCTCTCTCGCTATCTCATGTATTTCCTTCTCCTTGCAAACCCCAACAAATCAAAATCAAAATCAGAATCAGCAATGGGGCAGGAGCAACAACAAGCAAGTGGAGTTTGACCCCTGCTATACCATGTTGGATCCTCCGTTTTTCAGCAAGAGTGGTTGTAGAAGGTCGGATTGTACGGTTTCACAGTAAAGAATTGGATAAATTTGCAAGAAGACCTAGAAGCAGAGGTGCAGCTAGCAGATTTAATGAAGAATAACATAGTGAAGATGAAAGGGCACATGGCAGTGCTGGTAAAACTAGAGAATATTGCCAAAGCATTCAATTTTCCTGCTCTTAAGGCATCATCAATGCCGACTCTTATGATGCTTACATCAAAGAGGAGCTCTCCAAAGTCGATAAGGGATACTTTGTCTCCACGTGTTGATGTAAATAGAGCAAAGGCAATTTAGATTTTATTTGGACATGATTTGTCTCCACTTGCTCAATTTACATTTTATTTGGACATGATTTGTCTCCACCTACTCTGATGCAAACAGGCAAAGGCAATTCACATTTTATTTGGACATGATCTATCAGTTCCTCCTCGCCAAGAATACCAACATCAACAAAACCAACTATAGGCTATTGGCAGCAGCATAACACGGACAGAAAGTGAATTGAGCAGTGGTGGTAACCAAGACCATGTAGTAGAAAGCTCAAAAGCGTACACTATCAAGAGGTCACACAAAGATGGCTGGTCACTTAAGAGATTTGGCATAGCTAGGTGATCTGGAGAATGATGACTTAGCTAAGGATTAGGAGGGATTGAAAAAGCAGTAGGAAGAGGAAGCAGCTAGAAAGAGACAAGAGGATGAGTCCAAGAGGCAAAAGCAACAAACTCTGGCAGAGGAGGCAGAGAGAAAACACCTTGAAAAGCTGAATCTACCAAACGTGAAGAGGCTCAAATCAGAAAGGAGACAGAGGAGAAGGAACTAGAGGAGGCAAATAAGTACAGAGGGGAAGTAGCATAGAAGGCTTAAGAAGCAGCCTCCAGCAAAGATCCTCACAAAAGAAAGTTTGATTGACATAGGAAAAAGGTGATCATCAGAGGATTATCCCCCGTTCAAAGAAGAACCAACAAAAGAGACAACATAAGAGGAAATCCAACAATCACCACCACCATCAAAATTGAGTGACAGGATGAACAAAATGATGCAAAGAACTAATTCGGCCACTCAAAGTATTCTCACAATTGTGTGATGGTGGACAAGCTGGAGAATGAAGAAAAAATGGCTAGGGTGGATAAAATAGAAGAACAAGTCCAAAAGTTCTTAGCTCAGGTCCAACAACACCATCAAAAGCTGTTGCACACGACTTGTTAAGGTAGCAACTAGTAGGACACCATTGGCAGACTATAGGAGGAAGCAACAAGACTGCAGAGAAAATGAGATGAATTAGAAATGGTGGTCTTTGAGCTCATAGCTTCATATCTTGAATGTATGACCTTTTGGTGTATCTACCTTGACTCCTAGATATAAGATTATGGCAGTAGCTCTTGTTAACCCTAGGAATGAGTTAACATATATATATAATGTGTATATATATGTATATAATCTTTATAAATATATATTTATGTGTATATATATCTATATACAATGTGTGTGTGTGTGTGTGTGTGTGTGTGTGTGTGTAATCTATATATATATATAAGTATATATATCATGTATATGTTGAGTTCACCACTACACATCCCTAAATTGTTGGATTTTATGGCCTCACAAACAAGGACAATGATAACCACTCAATTGAGTTAAGATCCTGAATTGTTTGAAGCGATGAGAGCTCTCCTTAATGGAGACATCAATAAGGGATTACCTACATTTGCTGATATGCATAAGGCACATTTCCACTATACGATGGAGATACCTCAAGTTGTGCCTAAATCAATGGTCCTAGTGAAAGAAGAAAATGCCAAATCTATGGTGGTTCCACTTAATAAACTAGGATAATAAATTGAAGGTAACGAGTCTAACGCATTATTACCAATCACCGCCTAATGGGAGTCCTAGATGGTGGTGTGGAAGTGTGCATAGTCACCAACAAATGCTATGAGAAGATGGCCAAGCCACATCTAGAAGTCTCATATATCATTGTCAAGATAGTTGATATGACTATCGCCAAACCTATTGGGATGTTAAGAGATTTAAAGATCAAGGTTCTTAAACATTAGGTTAAACATACCTTCATTGTTATGGACTTTTCCAAACAACCCAAATTGTATGAAATGATCTTAGGATGCCCCTTCATAAGAGAGGCAAAGATGGTACATGACTAGTCTAAGAACCGTGTCTACTTCCAATTCATTGATTCCATTATTAGGGTTGATCTTGTGACTAGTCGCATACATCCTATGGGTAGTGGAGGACTTTTTGAAAATCATTCAAACCCCACCACTCATTTAGCGCCATTGTAATATTGCTATACTTACAGAGAAGGGACCGATGTAGGGAAGGACCCATCTTACAAGGATACTGAAAAACAAGCTATTGAGCTTTAAGATGATCTAAATTGGATACATGTGATGGCGTACAATTGATACTTGGTGGATCAAAGGATCTACATGAGTTACACCTAATGGTGAGGAGCTTCCCAAAGTTGTGCCATTACAAATGATTTATGCTCTAGCTTTTGATGTTAAGGGGATTGATTATAGTGAGCTTGAGTCCACATGGGATGACTCTACAACAAGCACTAATTGTGATAAGGATTCTAAAACAGAGATCGGAAGTGACACCAACTCTCCTCAGCTACTACTACTACGAGCAAAACAGAACCGATAACATTAAGAGAAACAATGGGAAGTAAAATAGAAACTGCAAGGATTAGCTCTCAATGTGATATCGAGTCCCAATCTGAACAAAGGGATAAAGTTCTTCAAAACACCAAGGAGAATCTCCAAAAATGGCAAAGATGTAACCGCTATGCAACCAATCATCATAGAAGGCTGTAAGAGAGGATAACTACTGCCCAATGGCTAGAATTGTTGGTGCATTCAATGCACATCGCAAGTTTATTGATAACTGGGGAAAGGAATTACAAAACGTTATGTATTTCAACTCTCCTCCCACTAAATTTATATCCAAAATCGATGTCATCTCAATGAACCAAAGCGTAATCGCTTTGCTAGGCGAAAGAAGAACAAAGAGTGGGGCTAAAAAGAGAAGGAAGCGGAAGTTATGGCTAAGATAGTTGAAGAAAATCAAGATCCAACACCTAACTCGCATCCTATCCCAAAGCACTATAAATCTTTTATGATTGGGGACCACAAGTTAGTGTTTGATAATGCCACACAAAAACCAACAAGTGAGGCAGAATGAGTATATGATGGTCCAGCGAGACTGAAATAAAAGTAGACTTGGTTGATGAACCTGGGAAGACCCTAAGACACTCTTTATAGCAAAAGACCTCATTCTGAATTAGGAAGCTGAACTTATTTATCTCCTCAAGGAATATAAGGATTGCTTTGCATAGACTTACCATGATATGAAGGGAGCACCTCCTGAGGTTGTGCAGCACACAATTCCCATGATACCAAATGCTAAACCTGTCCATCAACGACCTTATCCAATGAATCCAAAGTATACTAAAATTATTAAAGAAGAGATAGACAATCTCATCGAATGTGGATTTATCTATGATATTAAACACTCGAACTGGGTGTCACCCATCATGGTTGTGCCTAAAAAGAATGAAAAGTTGTATGTGTTGATCTCAAAAAGGTCAACATAGTAATAAGATGAGATCATTACCCCTTTTCGTATTCAGAACACGTACTCGAATGAGTGGCTGGCAAGGAAGCATACAACTTTTTAGATGTTATTCATTACCCCTTGTCGTATTCAGAACACGTACTCGAATGAGTACGTGTTCATTACCCCTTGTCGTATTCAGAACACATACTCGAATGAGTACCTGGCAAGGAAGTATACAACTTTTTAGATGGGTAATCAGGATATAACCAAATTTCCAGTGCTTTGTGGAGAATTAAGCTAAAATTGCTTTTTTTTTCGGAACACAAAGTTTACAGTTATAGAGTTATGCCATTTGGCTTGACAAATGCACCAACCACATTCCGACGACTTATGTGAACACTACTTTTAAAGATTTTCCAAGGACGTTTCTTGAAGCTTTTTAAGATGATTTGTGCATTCATTCTTCATGGGAAGGAGCATTTATCCTGCATACTAAAGGTATTTGAATGATGCTACAGAATTTATTGCTTATCTCTAAACCCATTCGAATGTCAATTCTGGGTTAAACACGGAGTCATCGTCGAACACAAAGTCATCTTAGGACATTTAGTGTCCAAAAATAGGATTTTCATAGATGAGAGTAAAATCAAAATTATCTTGGAATTACCCCCACCAACAAACTACAAGGGAGTTTAAAGGTTTATGGCACATGCAAGTTGCACGATTCATCCTCTTCTATGCCAAGATTGCATGTCCCTTGGAAACAATCTTTGGCTAGTGCCCCCATACTACGAGTGCCAAACTGGGATGTTATATTCCATGTGCATATTGATGCTTCTAACTTTGCAATTGGATGCATCCTAGCTCAAACAAGTGAACATAAACTAGACTACCCCATAAGTTTTACCAACCAACAGTCGTGTGAGGCTGATATAAATTATTCCACCCCCACGAAACGTTAACGTTAAGGAATGGTATATGCCATGAAGAAATTTTGACCTTACCTTTTAGCTAATAAATTTGTTTTCTATGTCATCAAGCCTTGCTATACCTAGTCAATAAACCTTACTCCAAAGGAAGAATCACTAGGTTGTTGATTCTTCTAGAATTTGATTTTACAATGGTTGTAAGACCTAGCAAGAAACATGTCGTAGCTAATCATCTATCTCGTGTATCTAATGGTGAAGCACTAATTGGAATAGATGATGATCTACCTGAGGCTACACTGTTTAAAGTTTAGGCTATACCAGAGTGGAGTGAGAACATCGTTTACTTTCTAGCTAATAGTTTTCTAGAGGCAAAGTAGCTAAGGAAAGATATAGCAAGGAAGTTGCTTAAAGAAGCAAAACCTTACTACTTGATTGCTACGACTCTTTATAGAAGAGGTAAGGATGACATATTAAGATGCTTCCCCAAGGAGGAGGATGAATACTTATACATCATCAAACAAGCACACCAAGGGGTAGTTGATGGACACTTTTCAATAGATATTACTATAAACAATACTTCAATAAGGGTATTGGTGGCCCACACTCTTCAAAGATTGTGCACTATTTATGAGAGGATGTGACGAGTGCTAATGATGCGTTAAACCACAAAAGAAGGACATGATGCCCTTGCACCTTATTAAAGTTTTAAAACACTTTATGAATTGAGGCATTGATTTTGTGGGACCCATACATTTGTCCGCACGTAGCACCTAAGCAAGGTACATTTTAATAGCTATGGACTATGTCACAAAGTGGGCTGAAGCAAGAGCTTCAAGAAAGTGAATGTTGTGGTGGCTACAACTAAGTTTCTTTATGAGAATATCATTACCCGCTTTGGTTGTCCTTTCAAGTTGGTGAGTGACCAAGGGAAACATTTTATAAATGATGTAATCCAACATCTCACCCACAACATTCATGATCTTACACCGCAAGTCCACTCCATACTAGCCGCCTTCGTAAGAAAATGGTCAAGTTGAGAGCACCAACAAGTCCTCATTTCCATATTCACAAAAATTGTTGAAGCTTGACACAATGATTCAAATTCAAGCTCACAACAGCTTTATGGGCTTACCAAACCTCTTACAAAGTTGAAATTGGTTGCACACCATTTAAGATGGTAAAGGGGGTTGAAGCAGTAATGCCCTGGGAATTCATGATACCCAAATTAAGGGTAGCATTGGGCTGAGATACTTGAGGGTAACGTGTTGGTCAATCAGATGTTCATTCTTGAATAACTGGAGAGGAAGAAAAATAAATTAATGTATAAAACATGTTAACAGAAAAGGATCGAAGAAACAAGTGGTTTGAAAATAACCTCAATGATAAGGAAATCAATGAGGGAGACCTTGTGCTTATGTATGGAGTCCACAATGAAAAAAAGAAACTTAAGTATACCAAAAAAGGACCATTCTGAGTCTGTGAAATAATACCACACTGTACCATGTATGCTAAAACCCTTGACGGGGTTAAAACCATAAACTTCCTTAATGGTAGTAAATTCAAAAAGCATTATGGTACTCTTACCAAGGAAGCCTTGCGGGTTGCACATGATAAGAAGGCAGCCAAGGAAAAGAAGAATTAAAGAAAGCTCAAGCTCGACAAGAAGCTAAAGAAAGGCAAATACAACAATAGAAGAACGACAAGAAGCTATCCTTGGATCTGCACAAGTCTTTGTGGGAGAAGTTGAAGGAGACAGAGAGAAGCACATAGTACCTATACAAACATTCATTCAGTTGCCTAGCCCTTATGGTAAAGTGCTCTACAATGCATTGCTTGACATGGGGCTAGTCACAATTTAATTTTCTTCAATGCATGGAACTAAGTTGTTCGGAAAACCTCAACTCATAAACACCTCCTTGGAGGTGAAAGGTATCAATGGTATGAAAAATAAGGTGCTTGGGCTACTACCAATAGAAACATATTGTGACGGCAACAAGAACCTAGTGGGAGACTTCCCAGTTATACCTGCCAACAAGAACATTATTGGAATCGATAATAGTTGGCTGCACATAGATGAAGGTTGCTGGATGTATGATTGACTCGTCAATGGGGCGTGTCTCCATGGGTGAAGCCACTGTTGAACATTCTACTCACTCTAACTCTTGTCGAGTCACACGACGAGGAGGACGCTTCAACATCCACAAAATCTAAGGAAACCCCCTCCAATTCATCGTCCACTATTCAAGGAACTCTCGATTCTTTTACCTCCACATGTGGCGAACACCTCCATGTCATAAGGACAAATAGATATAATGGGCTAAAAAGTGGCAACCCAAATCGACCATCATAAAATGGGTTCCCAAGATTTCTCCATCTACACCACTTCAACCAACTAAGCGAAGAAGGCCTCAACATAATAATCGGCATAGGAAATCCAAACTACAGGTTATCCCAAAATGGATACCTAAATGCTTATTGAAAGGTCAAGGCTACTACAAGAGTAATCGTTGTATTTGGATCCCAAAACATAAATATATACCACTACCCTCACTATTGTCGGTTACAAATTCTCGAGTCTCCTTAGTGATGATCAACACCCAAACAAGTCTGGAAAGAGAAACCCTATCACCAAGAGGCAAGGTGATTTATGGGGAAGCTTTTACAGTACAAAATGTTGCAAAACCATTGTTGGCTATCCAAGCCCCAACCCCATTGGTTTCCCTAAAGCAACCCATTACGTAAGTACAAATTGCCTTGCCCTGCAAGTATCAGCTCCATTGCTCATTTATAAGGGAGAACCCATAAGATCCATCCGATCTTATGAAATCCCCTTACCACCCTTAAAGCTAGAAATTGATATGCCGTAACAAGTAACAAAGGGCGCTCCTAGCCAACAAACATTGATGGAGCAAAGTTGGAAGGAATGTTCACATAAAACCTCTATGCACATAATATAAATCCAAATAACAATAAAAAATAAAAAGATGATGAGAAAGAGCACATACCAAAATAAGACAACGAAATTATGACTCTGCTTACTACAGACTTTGTGCATGGACTTTTCATAAACTAATATGAGTGATCCTATCTTGGACCCAAATTGTCTAGATTGGTACTATTAAGGGATAGCTAAATATTCCTTCTTTTCAAACCCACTCATGATATTTTTATGTACCATTAGAGGAGAAATTTTGTAGAGCCACCTTTGTGGACCTATTCTACCTATAGTTTTATCCCCTTGCACCATGTCTTAGCTGTGGTGAGCTTTGCATGTTGTCTGCATCATCCTAGTTATGCTGGCACTATACAACTTATTTTAGGCGTTATAGGATAGGACTCTTGCAGTCTATGGTAGGAGAGACACCACCACAACATGATGATGTGAGTGTAATTTACCCAATGGGAGGACCCTACCAAGTAAAGAATGCATAGGAAGAACTTGTAGAGCAAGGGAGGAGGGTAAGAGCTAATGCACTGACACCATCATTATATGAAATAATGTTACCGAATCCTTTTCCCTTCTGGAACATGGTTGGTCATTTCCTTGATAGTTTAGCTAGTGGTAGCTACTTAGCTCACTTGCTCATAGTACCCATGCCATATCATAGTGAGGATGTGCTCAAACCATTGCCTCGTACACCACAGGAGGCAATTAAACCGTAAGGATGATGAGCTTAGTGACACCAAGTCTGACCTAGCGTATGACTTATGGCTATTTGATAATGACCTGGCAATGATTTTTGAAGTTTTTTTTTAGGTTCACAAGAAGCAACAATGGAAGGTCTCAACACTACAAGTACAATTCTACAAGGCCGGCTTCCCAACCATACAACTAACCAGGTGTATTCTAAATCTACCTTCAAATGTTGCTATTGTTTTTAATTTCAATCTTTTTTATAAGTTTCCATTCAATGTTTGTTTGAGTGCTTGCTTGCATCATTTTGGTAAATATTTCTTCTAGTTATTACTTGAATAACCATTAAGGATTTGGTCCTAGTTCCATCTTTACTTAGGTTGGCCTTAAAGTATGCCAAGTAATCCACCTTCCTTAGTATGCCCTCTTTGGTTAGAGTAGAGCCTTCTAGGTGAATTGTGAAAGTGAAAGTAGTTTTAAAAAATTTAAAAATTTAAAAATTTTAAAAAAGAAAAAGAAAAAGAAAGGCCCAAGAAGATAACCATTGCCATGTGAGATCTTGGTAGGACTTTTGACTCTTAGTGATAGAGCCTTAGGACTATAGCCTTGATCTTCATGGAATGGAACCTTGTGTCTAAAAAAATATCAATAAAGGGCTTAAAAAACCATCGTTGTCGAGGTACTTATCGGTTCTTAGATACTCTTGTATGGGGTCTCAGGGCCATTGCTTGGGTCTCTACAAGGTGGTGCTCTACTCTTACTTTTTTATCTTAGGATTAAAAGTTATAATTTTTTTAAGAACACAAAACGAAAGCTTGTAATAAATCACTCATAGCAATTTCATTTATGCAGCTAGATAATAGTTAGAGATGGTTTCACAAAAGTGATAGTGTGAAGAGACTAGGGACATAACCCAAGGCATGTTCTTTGCTCCGTCTTGGTTTAGAGCGAATTTGGACTAACCTTAATATTACCCTTGTCTTAACTAGAAAAATTTGTCCAATCACAATAAAATTTTCTCACTACTTGATTAGATGTTTACATTGTGCTTAAATTTCAACTATTTTTCACATGAACTCCTTATTAGTTATACCATATTGCCTTGCAGATCTTACAAGACCTCTGACATTTCCAACGCCAACATGCATCCAGCATACAACCTCGACGCATCTTTATCAACATACTCTGAGGAAAAAATCTGCATCAAGAAGAGGGGTATGTTAACCTTTGGTACTGGAGACCTCTACGTCGTCTTGATGTAGGCCACCTTACAATCTTCAATACTTTTGGTACTCAAGACCTCTACGTCGTCTTGATGTAGGCCACCTTACCATCTTCAACACTTTTGGTCTAAGTTGCTAGAAATGTCATATTTCATTCGAATGTTCTTATAATGTATTATTTTGCATGTGTGATTGTTGCCACTTGTCTATTAAAGGCACACCATGGGATCTTAGGAGGAGAGTACTATTTGTGAATTAGGTGTTTACACAAGCTAGAGTGGCTGAATGAGCCCTAGGACCTAATTTTTAGCTTTGGCCACCCAAGGGTGTAAACACTAGCAACCACATATAAGAAGCAAAGAAACTCTCACCACTCATTACTTTATGCATAATGATAGAGTTCTCTTCTTCTCTACTCTCCTATACTATTACTTACTTGTTTGATCTCTTATGTGTGCTTGCTTGCATGTGTGTAAGAGAGTGAGTGTGTAAGATTGAGTGGCATTGGAGTGCAGGGGTGGCTGACAAACGACGGAGTGGAACTTTCAAGTGTGGCTATGTGGCAACATCATCTCCTACAAAAATCCTAGACAACCAGCTTTTACGAGGTGAGTGACACACCCTGACTATGCATTTGTGTGGTAGGCCATGGGAAACTAGTTTCTCGGTTGAGTTGTTTGTGCTCCCCGAGTGTGGCTGGGCAAAACCCCATGACATTGAGTTGTTCCCTGCATTCTTTCCATGGCGCCAGGACTTCCCAAATATATTTCCAAATATGAGGCATTGAGCAAATTGGTGAACCTACTTAGATGTGATTTTTAAGGATATCATATAGCTTGTAGATACCCCCAGAGTTATGTCTTTTTTTAGCAAAGCATGCATTGAACAATATATTTTTGAGTATGAGTCGTTGATATGTAGGTGAAGTGGATTATTTTTTTCAGGGTTGATGACTTCTTAAAAAAGGTGAAAGATCCCGACTTGTTACACAATGGTAATCCGTGCATTGAGATGGCTCGCTTGGTGTGGGTAGATTTTCCCACAGGTTTGATAGTGGAGCTCAGAGGTAATTTTACAATGGAGCTTAGAGGCAATTTTACATTACCAATGGAACAAACTCTTCCCCAAGCTATTTTCATAGTTGTCACACAACTTGCCCACAACTTCATGGAGTAGATGATGGATGGTACGTGACATGATTACTCCTAAAACATTTTGACTACATATTTGTACATGCGAGGAAGGTTGAGTTCAAACTATATCGGTCATATATAGTGCTTCTAAACTTTGTTATGTATACGACAATGGAGAGGAGGTACACGATATCACTTACATGTCTATTTGTCCTGTTCTAGCAAAACTATGTTTGGATACATAGAATGTATCTGGTGTCATCCATTAGGTCCATAGTTTACAAATGGGGGTCTTTTGTGGTGCGGAAATTCTAACCTCCCACACATGGATCAAGAGGCGGGTGCAAAGGTCTCTAAACAAACTCTTTCTAGAAAAGAGATTAGTACTCTGATGCCAAATGGACACGAGGTAAAATCTTACTTACAAGGAGGGGCAGGGAGATTAAAGTACTTGCATGGGTGAGGTCCTATATAGGATGGATAATAATCATAATTAACTAAATTTGTGGGATGTAATTTAAGTTCTTTCAAGGACAACAAATATGAGTTGTATGTAAATGACCATCATATATCCTCTAATACCCTGCTTCTTTTGACATGTGGATCAAAACATTCACCAAGGTTGATGATTATTGCATCATCGATGATTGTGGTGGGATGGCAAGGCTTTGGCACGTCTTCAGCGCAGTGAGTAGATTGTTGTTCAACTCCTACCATAGTAGCTATGCAAACACAATGCCCTTAAATTGATTTTCTCTAACCATACTACATGTTGTGGATTAGATGTATCAAAGTTAATGATCACATCTCCCATCTTGACTGATATAGCAAGTGTGCAGAGGTAGAGGGATAAGACGGCGAGTGTGCAATAAAAAATTACACAAAGTATGAGTATAACCATCTGCGCCTTTCTCCTTCCAATGTCAACGATTGTTGTTGAAGCCCATGTTCCATAATCTTTAGTACTTAGCTTGTCTCATACAACAACTTGCAAGTTAGGCACTACAATTTCCATGGGAACAATTATCTCTCTAATCCCCATAAGTCAATTGAAATAGAGTTTGGCATGTGGTTACTTTTATGTTGTTCCCCATAAATCTGAGTCAGCTTCTAATCCCAATAAATTATGTTTTGGTTCACTATCTTAGTCAAAATTCTTTTCAGACCTTGATTTATAAATTTGGTGACCATTAGCACGTGGATGATATTTCTTATATATTATTTCTAATCCATGAGTCAATTGAAATGGAGTTTGGCATGTGGTTATCTTATATGATGTTATTCATAAAGCTGAGTGTAGCTTCTAATCCTAATCAATTATGTTCTAGTTCACTATCTTAGTCAAAATTCTTTTCAAAGCTTGATTTATAAATTTTGCCAACCATTAGCCTATGTATAATATGTTGTAGACTTTTGTATATTATCAGATGATGGTTGTCTATCAGCTTCTTCACCACATCTCTTGTGAAATTCTTTCCTTCGTCAGACGCCATTGCTACAGGGCATCCAAACCTTGTAAAAGAAAATATGTTCATATAGAAACTTGGTTGTTTATGTAGAGTTTTCCTTCAAGGCCTTTGCCTCCACCCACTTAGTGTCATCCTTCAAGGCCTTTGCCTCCACCCACTTAATGTCATCCTTCTAGATTGTGGGCCACCATAAACTTGCTTGTAAGATTTTTCTTCCTGTCACTTGTCCTCCAAAGTGACCTCCACTAATTCCTTGATGTTCTTTTGTTAGCACAACTTCCTTTTCATGATCTAGGACACACCTCCTCAGAATATCTGATCATTACCCATCTTGCATAACTACGGTAGTGTAGCTCGTGCTCTTCATAGAGCTAACCTTTTCTTCTCATCCTTAGTCATACCTTTAGGGAAAACACCATTGGTTAGAAATTCATACACATTAGTACCAGTTTCCTTTGATATGATGAGTTGGTGATAGCAAACACGTCATTATCGGTTGGGTGATCGTTTGACCTTATCAGCATGGTGATAGTAAACATGTCAGTATCAGTTGGGTGATCCTGGACCCCATTAGAGCAGCTTCCCCATTTTCCACTCTTGAGAGAAATTCTATGAATGCACACTTATTGCTTAGGGTATTCACAAGACTGAAGTCAAATTCTTGTAGCATCAACATTCACCAAGTGAATTTCCATGTTAGCTTTGGCTTGCTGATAATGTAAAGCAATGCTTAATGATCCATAAGAAACACCAACTTGTTTCCTAACACTAACTTGTTTCCTGATAAATAATGCATATACTTTTAAATGGAATAGATAAGACCCAATGCTTCCCTTTTAGTAGTGTTGTAGTTTCTTTCAACTCTTGAGAGCATCCTGCATACATATAATGCACTAGTCTATACCAACCTTCTTCTAATTTTTTATTCATACACTACTACAACATCAGATATATCCACAAAGACATAGAAAGGTTTGGTCCAATCTGGCACCTAAGATTGGGGATGATGTAAGCATTTTCTTTAGTTGTTGCAAATCTTTCTCACATTGCTCTATCTATGCAAAATCAACATCCTTCTTTGTCAGCATATATAATGGATAATCAACATGACCTAGGTATCTCAAGAACATGTTGTGACATTTGATCGTCCTAAGAAATTGTTCAATTACTTTAAGTTTTTGGGTATGCTAAGAGTGTTGATTACCTTAATTTTCTTTGGGTTGATTGCTTACCCATCTTGTGACACCATGTGCCCTAGTAATCATCCATTTACAATAGTCAAGGCACATTTTGCTGGATTTAACTCCAGCCTTCCATATCTGCATCTAATACAGCAATATAGCTATTTGAGATGCTCATTCCTCTCTTCCCAAAAAAAGGACACTATAATCATCCACAAAGACTTTCATGAATTCAATCAAATAGTCATAGAAGCCTTCTTGGACCATCCTTTGAAATGTATCTAGAGCATTTTTTATGTCAAAAGTTGTCACATTTGATGCAGATATCCCATTCCGTGATGAACGGTGTTTTCTCCTTGTCTTACAGTGCCATCCTGAGCCCTAATGATGATAACCATTTAATCCATCTAAGAAGGAATACATGTCATGACCTACTCTTTGATCAAGCATAGAATCGATAAAGGGCATGTGAAATGGGTTAGAGATGGTGGCAACAGTTAGTTTGTAGAATAAATGCATACTCTAAACTTGCCATTCTTTTGGATATAATGACTATGGGGGTGAGATCTAGTTAGCCTTTTCAATTGGATAGATGAAACCCACATTTAGAAACATAATGATTTCTTCTTTGACCTACGTAACATAGTTGGGATTCATCATATACCCTTGTTGTCTCATAGGGATTGCATCCTCTTTCAAGTTGAACTTGTGCTGACACAAAGTAGGATCAATACCCTCCACATTAGTGTAGTTTGAAGCAAGCACATCTTTATATTTCTACAGTAGCTATATCAAATGATTTTTCAATGATTGGTGTCTAACTTTGCACAAATCTTCATAGCCTTTGGGCCATCCTTTGCTCCTAGATTTACCTCTTCTAGATTATCTTATTCCACTTTGACATACTTCGGAGTGGCCTTTTCCTTGGCCTTTCATTCTCCATCCAAGTCTTCAACACTCGTAAGTCTTCTTGATTGACTTCTTCAGGCTAGTTGAGTAGAGTCCTTTTTCTTTTTTTTCCTTGTTAACTCAATGAGCTCTTTTGGCTTCATGACTTTTGGTTGTTGCATGTTTAGCGCTGCTTGGGTGTATTTGGAGGCTAGCATGAATAGTGTGACTAATTCTAGATTTTCTCTCATAATTATTTCCTCTTCATCATCTTCTACACCATCCATGAGGTTAAGACATTCAGCATCATACAATGGCTTGTCCAATAAGTCTATACCTCAATCTTAGGGCACACTAGGAATTTGATCTTTTTCTTGCTCTTCTTGATGGTGGTGATGGTGTCTTTCTTAATTCTCCTTCATCTTGCCATGTTTGAGCCATGGTCTTCCAAGAAACATGGGGTATATATTAACATCATTAATCATTCTCATGACCACCAAACTAACTTATGTCTAATATCCTTGTATCTTTATTGCCTTGCCCTCCAATTATTCCAAAAGGTCTTACTTGTCTTTAACATACCACTCTAATGTTGAATGGGGTTGGTATCTAGTTGTTGTTGAGACCTAAATGCTTGGAAACTCTCTTTGAAATGATACTCACTCCAGATCCAGTATCCACAAAAGCACATCAGACACTTTCTACCCTCTGATTACAACTATGACCTTAGCATTCTGGCATCTGTTATGTTAGGCAGCTTCTTTGTAGTGGCTACCTTATAATCCACTTCTTCCCTTTGAAATGATACTCACTCCAGATCTAGTATCCACAATAGCACATTAGACACTTTCTGCCCTTTGATTACAACTATGACCTTAGCACTCTAGCGTCTGTTATGTTAGGCAGCTTCTTTGTAGTGGCTACCTTATAATCCACTTCTTCCCTTATAATCTGACCACTAATCTCTCAAGAAGTTATCTTCTATAGTTGGGAACATGAGATAAGAATTGATATAACATGATATTGAACAACATGTTGAGGTCTCCCCATAGGCCATAGGATTCTTCCTTGCCTGTATGTACCACTTTAGTCAAATCATCTAGCTACATCTAGTTGTATACCACTTCAACTGAATCATCTTGAGCTGTGCCACTTCAGCCAAATCATCTCCAGCTATACCACTTTAGCCAAATTATCTAGCTAAAAGGCATCCTCATGATTTGTGTTAATTACATTACTTAAATGACTTTTCTCTTTCTTACGATGGATGTTTCTTCTGTCAGCTACTCTGCTATTTGACTGGAGGGCTTATCTTACTTCCTCCACATCTATCTTCTCTGTAGGGATAACCTTCTTGGCATTTTAAGCTATAGCACTTCTTGGTCACATTCTTTCACTTCTTTTCCTTGATGGTGGCTACACCGATGATTCAACCAACACTTCCATTTGGGTGGAAGGCATATCTTGGTTCCTCCACATCTTCTCTGTAGTAGAAGGATGGAGCTTCTTGGTCTTTTCAATTGGCACTTCATGGACATATTCTACCCCACCACTGATTTTCCCCCCCTTACTTTTAGCACTCATTGTGCTTTCCGTAACACTTTGGCTAACTCTTTTTAAGTTAGTCTTCATATCATAATCAGTCATTTGAGATTGGACGCTCTCAATCTTCTTGGCTTGGTCTTGTGCTCTTCCTACACCATGTTCTAGGGTGCATGCTCTCTCTAATTCTTTTTTTGGGCTCATCCCAAATAACCGCCTTCTTGAGTTGTGCACCTTTTCACCTTGAGTGGCTCCTTTTCACGTCTTGGTTGACACATTAATTACTTCACTAGCATCAGCATTTCTGTTTCTTCCATTATATGTACAAAATTTAGTTTTGTGAGTGAATGTCTAACGGTCCTCCATCTTGTTTGTTGAACAAGGTCTTTTCACTTTTGCCTATCTCTTTGTTGCCTTTGTGCTTCCCCTTTATCTATGTGTTTAACCCCTCATCAAATCTTCTTGCCCTGACTCTCATCCCCTTTGTTACTATCAAGTTTTATAAATCCTTTCAAAGGCTTGGGCTTACCCATAGAAATGTGCCAATGGGAATTCTAATTTTAGAGGATAAAAAAGACAAAAGATCAGCAACACCTCTGTGTTTGTATTCCCCTTCACTAGGAGCATAACCTTAGGCTAGAATAGTGGAAGGAATATCATTTTCATGCCTCTTCAGAAAAAGGGATGCTATGCTAGCATGAAACTCTCTTTTAGAGCATACGTTGTGCATTTATTAAATCCTTGTTTGGATTTTTGGATTTTTGTGAATTTCTTGACAAGGTTCTCATAAATGGTGGCCTCATGCACTTATCAAAATTTCTTGATACGTGGGGACTCAAGCTTTTCTCTTTCACCAAGGAATAGGTGACAAAAAACAATTTCCTTCTTCCTGCTAAAATAGGAGGTAGAGTTTTTTTGTAAATCATTGATACTCCTCTATGATGAATTTAAAATAGGAGGAGGAGTTTTTGGTAAACCATCGATACTCCTCTAAAATGGATCTAAAATAGGAGGTAGAGTTTTAATTTGTAAACCATCAATACTCCTCTTATTGATGAAGGGGATTTTGCATGAACCATGTGTGGTGCTCCTCCTCAATGGGATTTGGATAGTCAGCCAAGTGTTTAGAAAATTTGTCTAGACCACTAGGAACTGTTTCTCGACGACGAACGTTGGATTAACTAGTGATTCTTCGCAATCATCACTCGCAAAAAAAGACACTAAGTCTTGGCTTTATTTAGATCCACACTGTATGGTAACTCTACAGTCACCTTTTCCAACATGTCTTGGAGATTTTTTCTTTTGTGGTGGTCTTAGCGTTGTTTGCACAAGCTTATTTTAAGCTGGCTTTGAGACTGAAGATTTTATGTCTTATTTTGACCATTGCCTTCTTTCGTTTTGGCATGAATTCATGTGAGAACATTTGATGGGACAATAGTTATCTTGTTGTGCTAAACACTTAACACATCTAAGGTCCTTAAAGGCAAGCTCTTGAGTGTGGATTTGGAAGTTTCTCCCAAGGGGAAATCCTTGTGGAAGTGATCTACCCCATAACCATGACATAATGGCATCAATGGAGCATTCTTTGAGGCATTCAAAGTGTTCTTTGTGGAACACTAGGCCACTCTATGAGATCCTTACAATGGAAATAGTGTAACAAAGGTTGGGTGCACTCATGGTGTGCACAAGATTTTGGGTCCATTTGAGTTCGTAGATTTCTCTTTGTGAGAGTAAGATGTCGTTGCACAACACGTATCTTAGGATCCCAAAGCGCCTAGACTCCTTTGTTTCATCACTTTGGTAATGCATTTGTCTTTCTTGGATCACTATTGGTTACCCTCAAGGAAGGATATTGAACCAACAAGGCAGAAAGCGAGGTGGGCACACTAGGCAGTTCTAGGATCCCGGTTCGCAGATTGTTTCTTATGGATGAAGCCACAAACAATGTATGTTGCATAGGGGAAGCAGGAAATATCAATGGTTGGTGGAAATATTAATGGTTGTTGGTAATGGGTTAGGGGAAATGGTTGTGTTTAGATTCGAGCTAATGCAATGTGGTAGTTGACACAGAAGGATCTATTTATTACAAGCAAGAGAGAAAATAACATAAATAAAAATGCATACATATCAATAAAACCCATAGCTCAAATATTCAACATAAAGTAGAGTAAAGAGATTAAATAAATAAATAAAAACAACAACATACACAAGAATGGGTATAATCTTTCGTCCCCAATGCATAAAGCTTTCTCCTATGCATCTCACGTATCAGTATTTATATTATTGAAGCCAAGCCAAGCCACTTTAGGCGAAGCATGTACATTTATTTTTACAAAGGAGTATCTTGCACATGTTCCACTTTTGCATACATGAGTATGAGGCTTGCATGCCTTATCTTTTACGAGTTCAATCATAGCTCTTGCTTTTTCTAAAAAGGTAGGATAACTATTTTTAGGCTTGGAATTTAGCCTTTGAATATACAAAGGGCATTATTCAAAAATGAAAGGTATACTAGACTAAAGTAAAATAATTATTATCCAATGTATCCATGGCACATATTTGCTTATTATGCAATGTCTTGAACTTTATTTTACGTGCACCTATGTTTTCAATCACAATCCTCTTCAACCATCTCAAAAACACACATGTTAGTTTGTCAATTAATTAATAAATTCAATCAATCCTAACAAATGCATTATAGGTAAAAACTATACACCAATCAATAATTGCTAGCAACATAAGTACCCAAGGTATCATCTTGTCATACAAACTAATTTAGCAATTTTATCAAAGCCATGAGCATACACCACTAAGATTAGTTTGTACCATCCTGTACCACAAACTATTCTAGCAAGTTTATCAAAGCCGCAAGCATACACCACTATAGTCACTAAAAGTATTTAATGTTTAAATCTACAATCACCCATGATATTAATTTTATTTATCATGGTGCACAGATAAATTAGTCATCCCAAAGATATCTAAGAGAGCAATCATGTGCATCCCTCTTTCTTGAGTTAGCAACCTTAGTTGCGAGTTTTCTTCTTATAAAAGTCAAGAATCTCAAGATAGGCACGGAAAAATCGCCAAGACATCCAACAAGCATCTTTTTTTGGATGATTTTTGAAAGTCAACAAATACTACTAGTGTGGGTTAAAGTAATTTATTAGCTTTGGGTTCAAGAACTTCTTCTTCTCCTTTTGATAGGGGGTGGTTATCTTCATATACAAGATGAGAAGCAAGTGAACCTTTAAAATGTTCCAAAAAAAGATAGATATAAAAAGAATTATATATATTCCAATGGGGAGGTAATTCCAACCTGTAGGCAATATCATTAATTCTATGGATTACCTTAAAGGGTCCATAAAATCTAGGTGGGAAGAAGTACATAATCACCTTCTTTGAATAAAATGTGTTTATGTTTTTTGTTCTCTCTTATGCAATAAAATTATGTCTCAAAGAGAATATGGCTAAATTCAACATTGAATTGGTTAGCAGCTTTGACTTTATGGTAAATTACCATAGGTAATCTCAAAAGGTGCACGACCATTAATAATCGTGTATGGAGTATTGTTATAAAGCAAACTAGAGAAGATGAATAAACTGATCCCAAGCAGAAGGTTGTTGAGACACATAAGCTCTAAGTAGGTCCAAGATAGTCGTGTTTGTTACTTAATTTTGTCTATTTTATCTTGGATGGAATGCTGTGGAAAATTCTAACTTGGTGTGACTAGGTTAGAGAATAGTGTCATGCAAAAGTTAAAACTTGGAAACTATATCTAAAACAATAACCTTAGGGTAAGCCATGATGCACAAAAATATGTCTGACAATTAACTGCAAGGATTAATGGTAGGAAGTTAGAATTTTCTTGCATGGCAAGAAATAAGATTTTTTGCTAACCGATCTCTATAATGGTCAAAATTATATCATTATGAGAAGTAGTAGAAAACTGGTAATAACGTCCATTGGCACTTGTTCCCAAGTTGCATTAGGGATAGGTAAATACACGAGAAGTCCTTAAGATTTTCCTTTATAACTTGTAACTCTTAGATCTTTTAGCACTTGTAACTCTTGATCTTTTGGCATGTAACACACAAACACAACCATAAATTTGGCTACATCACTTTACAAAGAATTCTCTGAGACCAATTCAAGAGTAGCTAGCATAAATAGCGGTTGATACATTTCTTCAAAGATAAGTTGTCTAAAAGGACATGCAATGCATAATCTTTTTTGGAAGAAAAGATAAGCATCATTATAGGAGTACTAGCTTTGAGGAGTTTAGTTACTACCATGTAGCTTAATCCAAGTTCTACCACGTAGTTTAGTTACTACCACGTAGCTTAATCCAAATTTTAAAAAGATCAATTTTTTTCTCATAAGTATCTCGCACATATTCAAAAGGGGATTGTTC
This sequence comes from Cibotium barometz, assembly GCF_041138505.1. Taxonomy (NCBI): domain Eukaryota; kingdom Viridiplantae; phylum Streptophyta; class Polypodiopsida; order Cyatheales; family Cibotiaceae; genus Cibotium; species Cibotium barometz. The sequence goes on from NC_141050.1 coordinate 32,727,658, forward strand.
TCAATGGTAGAAATATTGTTGATGCTAGGTCTTCAACTCAGCATATCTGCCATAACATTCGGGGTTGATGCTTTAACTGAAGAAAGACCACTTGATAATGACGATAAAAAGTGAGAGGTTGAGAAAGAAAATATTTGATGCTTTGTTGATCAGTCTTGATTAAGAATTTGGAACCCATTAAATAATGTTTCCAATCCTAAGGGCACAAACTACAACACAAAGTTCCTTGTCGTATATACTATAATTCCTTTCAGCTAGTTTAAACTTTTGACTTTTATAAGCTATTAGATGGCCATCTTGCATAAGTGCGGTGCCACACCCATTCCCTCTTGCTTTAGTAAGGACAATAAAGAATAGTCGTTGAAAATATGGAAGTTAAAGTATTGGTCCATACATGAAGCATCTTCTAAAGCTTAAAAGGATTGGTCCTATTTTTCAATCCAATTGAAATCTCTAGCCTTTTCCAAAAGTCCAATTAGAGCATTCACAATATATGTAAAGTTTCTAAAAAACTTTCTATAATAGCTACACGATCTAAGGAAGGATCTAAGTTCATGGAGGTCAAGCATTCAATCTTTTTCGAGTTAGTATACACAATACATCCAATGTATTCAATTTGATCTTGAAAGAAGTGACTATTATTAGGATTGGCATAAAGTTGATTTTCTTTCAATAGTGAGAACACCTTTACCTTTTCCAAGTATTGCTTATGCTCTCTATTATTCCTACTAAAGACTAAGATATGATCGAGAAACACAATAACATAATTTTGGAATTTAAGAAATATCATGCTTATCATTCAACTAAAGGTTGTTGAAGCATTTGGCTAGACCAAAAGGTATAACCAAGAGCTCATAGTAGTGACCCATCTGAGTTTTGAACGTTGTTTTATACATATCTCCTTTGGCCATACAAACTTGATGGTAACATGATTTGAGGTCAATTTTACTGAAAACCCTAGTCGCTCTAAGTTTATCAAGACTGAAAACCCTAGTCCCTCTAAGTTTATCAAGTAAATCATCTCCTCTAATTTTATTGTGATCTTATTAAGAGCATCGTAGTCAATACACATTCAAAAAGTTTTGCTCTTCTTTTTAATGAGGAAGATTGGAGCTCCAAATGGTGAACTATTAGGTCTAATCGAACCCTTTTCAACTTGTTTTTGGATTTTCTTTTGTTTCACAATGTGTTCTCTATCTAGAGCTTTACAAGGTAGAGAATTTCCATGCATTATCTCAATTTTATGGTCCTTTGGCCTAGTTTTAGGAAGTCTTGGTGATAATACTTCCATGAAGCAATTTTGAGAGAAATGGATGTTGAGATGGGCTAGTTGGTGTGTCAAGAGTAGTTGTCAACTAATTGACTACACCAAAAGAGTCTTCTCTTTCTCTTTCTTCCTCAAAACCCTCTTTCCTTAAGTATGACTCAACAAAGGACCCAATTCTTCTTTAGATTCACACTTATTACATATTTCTTTACCATCTTTCAAATGGTGTGTAAGTCCATAATTAATCTTTGGGTTATACTCATGCCTCCATGGTATCCCCAAAATGAGGTCCAACCCCTAAAGTGAAGCTACTAGAAAGTCTTGTTTTCCTTCTAACAATTTAAGTTTTGAACCAAAGTTTGTCACCTCCCGTATGCAAAGATATTTGGTACTGGTGAATGCAGCTTTTACTTTATAGAAATGATGTGGTTTTGTCCTTCAGATGTTTCACACACATGGCATGTAGATCCAAACATAATATACAAGCCATCATGCCCAGATATGTGGAAAGTGGATGTTGGGACTAACATAACCAGCCAAGAAGTAGAGAAATTAGTAAAGGCAGGGTTCAAGTTAGATGTTACTCATGAAGAACCTTTTGTGTCGGGGGTGAGAGAAACGTCCACACAAGCAGCGGGCAACAAAGAAAGTGACAAGAGGCCACATGATGCTACACAGAATACAAAGAGATCAACCAAGTGGAGGCATTGGATTTCCAAAGAAGCAGAAAAGAGGATTGGTAGTGCCTAGGCCATGACAGCGACAGTCCTTAATGAGAGTGCAATGCAGCCGTCCCCCTACTCTATCTTTCATTTGGCATGTGAGAGTGGAGAGGACTATTTTATACACATCAAGGTACAACCTTGGTGTACATGTCCTGATTTCATGCAAAGAGAATCTAGAGGAAAGTCTTACGTTGCATGTAAGCATATCTATTTTGTCTTCTTGCGAGTTTTGGGATTACATAAGAATGAGGATATGGTAATGCATCAACCGACACTATCACCAGAGGAAGTGGACAATATACTATCACGTCCTCGAAGCAAGGATGTTTGTGCCTATACTTAAGCTTTAATTAAGCCTGTTTGTGTCTATACTTAAGCTTTAATCAAGCCTCTCATGTTTGTGCCTACTTAAGCTTCAATCACCATGTTTGTGCTTACTTAAGCTTGTAAGGAAATGTGAAGTCAATCTTTTGTAAGAAAATTTGAACCAATATTATTTTTGTCTTGCTTTGGGATGGAGTATATTGTCACGTACTCTAAAGTCTTATTGTAGGTAGCTTACGATGCTATGGTAAAGGAGTTGTACCAACCATATATCTTCTTGTAAGGAAATGTGAACTCAATCTTTTCGTAAGAAAATATGAGCCGAGTATACTTGTTTTTACTTGTGTTGAAATAAACATTGGAAGAAAGGTACATAGATAGGTATTTTTGTGCCTTTATTTAAGTTTCTTGGACATAAAATGTGTGTTTATATATAGGAAGGTAGGTATGTAGGTATGTATGGATGTATGCATGCATGTATATATGTATGTATGTATTGTACAAATGTGTGTATATATGTATGCATATATATAGGAAGGTAGGTAGGTAGACAAGTAGGTAGGTAGGTAGGTAGGTGTGTTTGAGAATATACATGTATATATGTATGTATGTATGTGAATGTATTTATTACTTTCATAAATACTTACTATATAAAAGCTCACCAAAATGTATCATTTTCTTACAAGCTCACATAAAACTATCTTATCTCCAAAAAGCTCGCCAAATAAAGCTCGCAAAAAAATCAAACCCAGATCGAAATAACCCTCTTGTTTGAAGGATTCGTACTCTTTCTCATCTTTGTCAATCATATGTACCCGTGCCACAAAATTTACCTCTCAAGACATTCAAGTGATAAGTGTCTCTTTGTTGTGACAATCATAACATTTAGGTGACGTGTGTCTCTCTCAAGACATTCAAGTGATATGTGTCTCTTTGTTGTTGCAATGGTAACATCTTGTTCTTCAAGTTTATTTTTAGCTATCATTAGAGGTTTTTGCGTCAATTGCATTTCTCACAACTTTTCCTTTAGTAATCCTAGTCTCATCAAAATTCTTTGTAAAATAAGATGGTTTAGAAGACTTGGAAAAAGATGCGTCAAATACTTGTGCTTCCCTCAAAATACCAATTCTCATCATATTCTAAAGCTAAAGAGAATACTTGTGCTTCCCTAAGAATACCAATTCTCTTTCATATTCTAAAGCTAAATAGAATACCGGACCAAGAGAGTAAGCACAAAACATGTTCACATCGACTCTAATAGTAGGCTTGAGTCCAACTATAAACTCACATCTTCTCTCTTACTAACTTTTTCAACAACTTGGACTCGAAGTAACAATTGCCAAAAACTTGTCTACATAAGCAAAGATGCTCGCTTTCTCTACTTGATACAAGGTTTGCCTTTGAAATGAGACGATAATTTTTCTTACCTAACTTTTGGAATTCTTTCTGAGTTTTAGGCTTATGCTTGCCTTGCATGACGATATCCCACCATTAAAAAAAGCAACAGCCTTGATAAAGTGGTCTTGTACACTTTATTTTATCCCTTAGAATGATTACAAAACACAAGAAATTGGCAATTACACTTCCCAAGCCTTTTCTCACTAAGCTGCCCAAGAGTAAGTGACCCAAAGCACCCATAACCAAATGGAGGGCTTTAACGAGTGTTTGGTCTATTATGACCTTGGAGTACAAGACTCAGGAGCATCTCAAGAGCGCTTTCAATGTCAAATGACGAAGGTACAATATAAGCCAAAGACCCTCATTGCAAGGTGTGCAAACATTGTCGGTGAAGAACCATGTTAACCAAAAGTAGTTAACAACCACGTACGCACTGTGCGTACAATCCCAAACCAAGACGAATGTTTTCAAAGTAAAATGCAAAAACATTGTGATGCAATCACAATGAATGTTATGTTTCAGTGAGAAAACAACATTAATCTTAACCTCCTCATAAACAGCAAATGAAAAAACTTTTTTCTAAAAACAAGAGATTCGGCTGGACAAATAGGTTAAGAGGAGCTGATGGTGTGATAGCATGCAATGAAATGAAAAAATAAACAGTCTTGTATAATGTCCTGGTTTGTGCTTATTTAAGCTTTTTATTCCATGTGGAGACAATGCTCTACAAAGGCTGTCAATCCATCACACATGCCCTTGACTCAGAGAACAGCTGCAAATCCTTGCTAAATCCACAGCATGCCACCTTCAAGGTGAGTACAGAAACACCCAAGACAAATCAACATCCCTTTGAGCACGTCATAGGGCGCATGCAGTTCGATCCACAAAAATTTCACTACTGAGTGTTACATTATCTGGATTTGAAAAACAGACGTTAAGATTGTCAACCTTTCACATAATAGACTTGCGCAAAGTATAATCTACAATAAGGAGTCCCTTCGGTGTGAACGAAGCCTGACTCCAATTTCCAAAAGAGGCTCAAAAAACCTTTCAGTTCACAGTATGGTGCAGCACTGGTTTGCCTTCTTCGCCTGCTTGTAGAAAAGCTGCAAGTTTGATCATAGAACCTTATTAGAAAAATCACTAATATTTCAAAATGTCCCACTTGATCCAAAAGCTGATATAGCCATAGCCAAAATCTCACCTGTGATGCCATACTTAGGTCAGAGCTCTTCTCCACTAGTGAGTCCAACTTCTCGCCTCTTTCAAGGACGCTGTCAATAGTCTTGTGCTGCAAATACAGTGGCATTGTCATCCTCCAAGCCATAAACAATATCACTCTTCAAAGTATGTCTCAAATAACATTTGGAAATCCAAGGGTCTACCAAGATATGCTTCGTTTCATCCAATTCCCTTTGTATCTTCAGCAGTTTGTCAGCTTCTGTTGGGTCCTGCAGAGACAATATATTTGAGTTTTCATGATTTTGAATGGAGTTCTCACATACGTGAGTATATTGATCGCCGGTCTCTTTCCCCACACACCTGATACTTAGTCAAGGCTTCATTCAGATACGGCCATGCTTCGGCTTTATCAGACTCCACACTTTGCCAAGAATTTCCAAAGGCTTGTTGAAATTCATCAAGTACCTGCATGCAAAACGTTTCACATGATCAAGAACCAACAGAAATGTGGTTCCCTCTAAAAACCATTTGTGTGAAACATCATGCAGTTGAGAATCTCAACTGCACATGGTACGCTCCATCTTGTGTCCTCCCTTCCCTAGTCCTAAGGGGGTACCTTAGCCTCAAAGTACATCCACGCTCTCTTACCCACCCTAGCTCTGGAGTAATATGCATGCATACATCATTAAAAGAAATGATGCATGTGACATTTAGAATCTCCTGCTAGGAGTACCTCCAACTTAAGGATAGTCATATGCAACAGAGATGTCTCCCCTCTCCATAACCAGCTGCAAATAATATAGTACCATCACTCCCCACCTATGTACTATCGCAATTCAATCTGGTCTAAAAGCTCCCATCTACAGATTTTGGCGTGACTACATAATAAGACTTAGTCTAGCCCGAAAGGACAAGTTCCCAAGTGTGTAACATTGCAACTCCACGACACTAGCTTGGGCTTTGAGAAGAGACTCAAATGGGCATATGAAAAAGCTTGTTCTTCGAACCTCATTCTTCCCGTATGAGAATAATGAGACACAAAACAAACTAGGAGAAAAGCAAAAGGGCCAAGATGAGCCTATAGGGAAGGAGAGGATGACTCCCATATGGACATTCTACAGCCTACATCACGAGACCGGCATATATATATACCTAGATGAATCCAAGAACATGCTCAAATTCACCTTTTAGGAACATGCATGTTATATACTCATGGTAGTCAACCCACAAGGCTATATAACTATCAACTCCATTATGCATAGTATGATACTACGACATCCCCACTAACGTCATCAGTGCCCAATAGTGGGTGTAGAACTCTGTATCAAGATATGCTCTCTCACACGCCACACACACACACACACACACACACAAGAGCACCCGGCAGACTCAGACTGGCATATACTTCAGAAGCAACATCAGGTCCAGCATAGTGTCTCAAGCAACTAAAGTAGTGCCAAGTCACAGTGTCACATGCATCGAATACATACGAGGTAGAATAAAGCAACTGGGGTTTAGCATACCTTTGTGAGCCCTCGCAGAAGGGTCGAGGTTGATGAGTGACTCTTGAGTGTAGGTTAGGTCTTGCAAACAAGGTAGCTGTAGGTGCACGCTTGTAAGTAAATATAACCACCCGGGGGGGGCAGATGGCCTATAAAAATGATCAACCACGAACCAAAGAGCAACAAAAACCGGTGTCAAACACTATTGAAAATGCTTGACACTCAAGCAGCTTGAGGACAAAATCAGTAGCAAATCAGCATGGAGCAAAGCGGGCAGTTCTAGACCAGTTTTGGGCACGCTAAGCATGTGCAGACCAGCCAGGGCAAGGGCCTAGAGTTGGGCACCTTTTTAGCCCAGTACGAACAATTTAAGTGACTTTATCACACTTTTAGGGCTAGCCAACTTGTGTTAGTTGGAGGGGAATCACGAAATTTTACCTGTAACTAGGCCCCTAATCCCATCATTCTTCATCATCTTCCATTTCAGTTCCCAGAGCAGCAGATCAAAGCCCACAAGCACCCTTCAAGAATCCACAGAAATCAGCTAGCACAAGGCTGAAATTGACCGAGAAAAAGAAGAAGAGGACCATTCAGTTCCCAATTTGGTAAGAAACACACGAGAGCATGGAGAGGTAACAGTACTTGTACTCATACTTTTCACTCCCAAATCTAGTTAAGTGAGTACTTTGCAAGGAGAAAGAAAAGACAGAAAAAGCCTTCTTTTTTGTGTGCGCACTGCGCGTGCACAAGCCGGGTTTTGGGGGGGGGGGGGGTGTGCTTGCCATTTTGACCTAGTGTTGTGTATGTGTGGATTACCATTTAAGTTTCCGTTGTATAAACACTCCAAACTTAACTTTAATTGTAACGCACCTGCAGTTACAAGTCGCTCAGCAGCCCACACGTGCATGCAGCAAAGCAATCAGCAATGTGGGCAGTAGTACACACAGCCACGGGCACCATGAATGGGCAGGCTGTGTATACAACAGCTGAGTGGGTTATTGTCCTAGTAGTGTGTGAGCGCACTCTTATAAGCATATAGGAAATGTAAGGCCCCAACCAGATAAACCCTATGATTAAGCATAAACATGGAAACAAAAGGACATAGCATCAAGCTCACCGCCCAACCATAGAGCCATTCAGGCTCACCCCCGAGCAAGGGGGATAGTAGCATCTGAGACATGGCTCCACGTGCAAAGTCCCTGGCGTCCCGTACCACCAGTACACACCCATCGGATGTAAGCACGAAGTAGTCTCAAGGCCTCGAGTCCAGGTCTAAGGAGCTTTCCCTCAAAACTGACCCTACTTAAGATGCCTTAACCCTGGGGGGGGCTATGGTTAACCCAACCCGAGTGTCATGTGCATAGTGTGTATCTACCGTGTGCTACACGCACACAAGACTAGCTTCGAGGCTTGGGGAAGCTTGGAGTTAGGCAGGCTGATTGGCGAGCTGGGCTCGGGATAGACTAACGAGCGGGCACACAAGTATGGACGGGCTGGCGCCCAAGTGTGGACACCGGTGACCGGCCAAGAGCCTATAAAAGGGTGGCCAAGGTTAGTCAATAGTTCATAGAGTCTCGCGTGTCTTTGTGAGAGCTCTATGGTCAGGAGCCTGGATCTAGTGCAGACGTGCACCTGCTTTATGTAGCCAAGGCCAGCGGCAGTCTCGAGGCCCGCGAGGGTAGCTTTGTGGCGGTATGGGACGTCACGAGGTAGAGATTGGTCGGCACGTCCAACTAGTTAGCTCAGCTCGTGGCTCGATGGGGACAGCCAAGACATGTGGGCTTGCCTACGGCTGTCAAGGTTGGGAGGTGAGTCAGGCTTGCACCCCCTTCACATTGCTTGGTTTGTTTTTGCAAGTTTCGAGTCTTGTACTAGGAGCGTTCTACGAGGTGATCCCTTGGGGTTTTGACAGTGGTATCAAAGCAAGCCTCGAGAACGAGCAAGTCAGTAGGTAGAGAAAAACAGGTCAAAGAGAAGGTATGAGTTCAAGAAGATTGCTGTTTTTCTGTGCATACTGCTGTTTTTTCAGATTCAGCATGTTTTTTTTGCATCGTAAGAACCCGTGATGGGGATTACGGTCTTGTAAGGGTTGTTTTGCTTAGCTAGAAGAAGGGCTGTGTTTTTTGAACAAGAGAAAGAAAGAGAAAATAAGTTTGTCGGCTGTAATGTGTGTGTGTGTGTGTGTGTGTGTGTGTGAGAGAGAGAGAGAGAGAGAGAGAGAGAGAGAGAAGTATTGCCGGCTGTTAGCTCCAAGGCTGGTCAGCGCCTGTGTGGCTGCAGCGTTTTATGGCTGTGTGGCGATTGAGAGCTGTGTGGCGCTTGAGTGGCTGCGCAGCCCACATGAGCGAAGAAGCCAGCCGCAAGAGCCTTGCACCAGTCACGCAGGCAGGCAGCCTAGTATACGCATGCAGATGGGCAAGTATGCGCACACAGGCGGCACTCCAGTTGGTGCATGCAGGCGGGTGGTACGCGCATGCACGCAGGCTGGTACACGCAGGCAGGCAGGCAGGCAGACAAGCGGCGCTAAGGTTGCTGCAGGAAATTGTGAAAAGCACAATCGCCGGGTGGAGGGGTTTTTTTAAATAAATTTAGCTTTTGTTTTTTTTAATAAAAAAAACATCCACACCTTGCTTTCGTTTTTTTTAAACCTTAGAAAAAGGGTTTAAAAAACCCATGCCTTGCTTTATGGGTGTTTTTTTTAAAAGAATATATATATATATTTATATATAAAAAAACAAAAGCAAAAGCTACATATTTTGGGGAAGCCTATAAATTCCCCTCAAGAAGCCTTCTTGCCACACATCTCTCAAGCTCTCTAACACTCTTCTTTGTACAAGGCCAACCTTTTCTCTCATCTTGCCGTCTTCAAGATGTCGACCCAAGAATCGGAGATGGAACCCATTCTCGAACGTGAAGACCTACCGGCTACGAAAGCCACCGATGGCGATTTTTTCGACGATTTTGTTTCAAAATCTGATTTCCAAGAGTTTAAAGTTGCTTTCGAAGCTTCTTTCTCGGAACGTCAAGTACAAGTCGCCACACAAATGCAGGCTTTGCAGAACTCCACCTCTTTATTGACCACTACCCTATCTACTCTTTCGGGTATGGATACTTTGGCATCTGCTTTAGGTCCCAACATTACTCCGGAACAATTTGGGGGCAAGCACAAGCAGCGTACCAAGGAGATTATGGACACTTGGCTACATAAGTGGCAAGTCCATTTCCAGTTTCATCCATACGACAATGGAAAAAAGATTCAGTTAGCATTAGGTTTCCTCTCAGGCAAAGCTTTGCTTTGGTGGAAAGAACTCAAACCTAAACCAACAACCTAGGCACAGTTCAAAGAAGTCTTTAAGAAAGAATTCCTCAAGAAAGAGGATGACTATGATATCGTTGCTCAGTTTGCCAGTTTGACCATGACCTCGCAGAACCTCACTTATGAGGTCTACCTCCAGAGATTTAGAGACTTGCAGATGAAAGCTACGAAGATGGATTCTACAACTCTTTTGGGTTTCTTCATCGCCGGTTTATCCGATTCGTAACCGTTTACAGGTTAAAAACAACAAATGCAAAACTTTGGACGAGGCCGTTCATTCCGCTCGTATTTATGACGATACAATGGTCTCTTCCAAATCTAAACCCGTGACCGAGCAGGGGAACAAGCATAAAAGGAAGTTCTCTGCACCGATGGCTAGCACGACAGAAGGAAAGTCTTCGGACCAACCTTCGAAGAATTCTACTTCGACACCAGCAAAGAAAAACCGTCTCCTCAAGGCTTTGAAGCTCAAGAAGGAGGGACGTTGTTTCATCTGCGAAGAAAAAGAACATATGCGTAACGAGCGCCCAGAAAAGAAGGGTACAAAGACCAACACAGGACCCAAGCCGAAGGCAGCTAACCAATTGACTTTCACACGTACTTCAGTCACTGTACTTTCTCGCCCTAGTTCATGTTCTGATTGTATGTTCAACTCTAAAGTTTTTGGCTTCCATGATCTTCTCCGAGTTTATGGAGAAGTGAATGGCCATAGAATACATTCTTCTGGACCCTGGCAACTCACACAACTTTGTTAATTACAAACTTGTGCAGAAATTGGGTCTTGACACAACACCTAGTGATCATACCTATGAGGTACGCCTACCTGCGGGTCGACAAGTACGGGATCGAAAGGTGGAGAAGTTACCAATCCGGATTCAGGACTACAAAGATACTCTGAAGTGCTATATTATGCATCTAGATCATGTAAATTTGTTATTAGGAATTGAGTGGTTTAAGACTCTTTAAGTCCAGATAGATTGGTCTAGTCATACTTTTTCTTTTGAACATAGGAACACCCAGTATTGTATCTTAGGTGATTGTATACATCCCTCTCAGGGACCTCTTGTAAATACAGTTGATTTTGGAAATATAATGGATCCTTCTTTGTATAATGCTTTCCATTGTGTCTTGATTCCACTTTCTTTATTTCTCATACCTACTATGGATGTTCATGAATTAAGTGTATTTGAAAGCAATGAATTAAAGAAGATACTTGATTTGTTTCAAGATGTATTTTCTAAGGATTTGCCATCAGGCTTACCACCTGAAAGAGCAATAGATCATTGTATTGACCTGGTCCCTGGTGCTCAACCTGTTAGTATTCCACCTTACAAGATGAGCTAAGCTGACGAAGATGAGTTGGCCAAACAACTCGAAGATTATTTGAGGATGTGCCAGATCCGTCCAAGTAAATCACCTTGGGGTACACCTGTGTTACTCAAGAGAAAGAAGGACAATACCTGGAGAATGTGTATAGATTACAAGAGATTGAACAAGCTGACAATCAAGAACCGTTATCCTCTCCCTAGATCATATGACCTGATTGATCGATTAGCCGGAGCGAAGTATTTCACAAAGATAGATTTACGTACTGACTATCACCAGATACGTATTCATGAAAGGCATGTCGAAAGAACTGCCTTTCAGACTAGGTATGGCCATTACGAGTTTCTCGTATTACCTTTTGGGTTAACCAATGCTCCAGCCACTTTCCAGCAAATGATGAACGATCTTTTTCGTGAACATTTGGAAAAATTTGTGGTTGTGTTTCTGGATGATATTTTAATATATAGTCGTACTCTTGAGGATCACGTTAGACACCTCACGATTGTCTTAACTGTCTTAAGACAGAATCGACTGTATGCTAAATTAAGTAAATGTGAGTTTTTTATGACAGAAATCATTTACTTGGGACACAAGATCACTAGAGACGGGTTGAGCATTGACTATGACAGAGTTCAAAAGGTTCTGGCCTGGCCTATACCGCAGACAGTGAAACAACTTCGTTCTTTTCTTGGTTTTGTTGTTTTTCTTCGGAAATCTGTGCGGGAGTACTCTCAGCTCACACCACCATATCCAGATAGTTATTCCAAGTGATAGGCTGATTCGACTTACGTTCACGACCTTTAAATAAGTCGGTCATTCCTTCAGACTTTTGAAAGATAAAGTCAAGGAAGCACCTATCTTAGCATTACCCGATCCTAGTCGGCCTTATGTTCTTGAGACCGATGCCAATGACTATGCAATCGGGGCTGCTCTATTTCAAGATGGTAGACCTGTTGCTTTCGAGAGTAAAAAGCTAGATGACACTCAATCTCGTTGGCCAACCCTTGAGAAGGAGCTTTATGCTGTCATTCACGCTCTCAAGGTTTGGAGACATTATTTATATGGCTCCAAGTTTGTGGTATTGACTGATCATCAGTCAATTAAGTATGTGTGTGATGCAGATGATTTGAGAGGAAGGAAAGCTCGATGGCCTGAGTTAATGCAAGATTTTGATTTTGAGATTTGTTATCGAAAGGAGTCCGTGAATAGTGTCGCAGATGCGCTTAGTCGAATTAGAGAGGTGAATACTTTGTCGTTCACCGAGATTTCTACTGACTTATTTCAGTCATTGAGAGGGCTTCGCAGGACTGATAGTTATTTTGGTCCATTTTGGTAGAAGATCCAGGACGGGAGCTCATTGATTGACCAAGACTCAATGACTGAGCAGCCTACTATTCAGGCTACAGGAGGTCAGTGGATGATTCGGAATGGTTTACTATTCCGTAATGACAAAATTTGTGTACCATAGATCCCGGACATTAGGTCCCAGATTCTTAAGGAGTGTCACGATGCCCTTCTGCTGGACACCCTGGGGTACACAGGACATTAGCTTTAGTGAAACACACTTTTTATTTGCCAAAGATGAAAGGGTATGTAGAAGATTATGTTCTCAAGTGTCAAGTTTGTCAAGCAAATAAAGATGAACGCTTTAGACAAGCTGGGCTGTTGCGTCCTTTGCAAATCCCCGATAATAAATGGGAAAGTATTTCCATGGATTTTATTATTGGATAGCCAAGAATATGTCAAGGCCATGATTCTATTTGGGTTGTGGTAGATCGCTTGACAAAAATGGCTAGATTTTTACTGACCTGGAAGACCATTACAGCTACGCAATTAGCAAGGCAGTTTATCGAGCAATTGTTTAGGCTGTACGGGTTACCGCAGGACATAGTCAGTGATAGGGACTCTAAGTTTACAAGTGACTTTTGGAGGCTTGTTTTTCGAGAAGTTGGAAACAACTTTGAATTTGAGTTCCTCAGATCATCTTCAATCTGATGGCCAGACTGAAAAAGTGAATCAGATTTTGGAGGATATGCTTCGAGCATATGTCTCCAAAAGACAGAGTTCATGGGAGGATTATCTTCCTATGTTAGAATTTGCATATAATAGTACTAAGCATACGAGTACAGGTTTTAGTCCTTTCATGCTTATGTATGGTTTTCAACCTAGATCACCTGTTACGGCGGGGTTTTCAGGACTTCAACATGATGCAGCATGTAATTTTTTGCAAGATATGCAAGAAATGTTACAAGTTACAAAGGAATCTATTAGAAGTACTCAAGACAAAGACAGATTTTATTCTAATAGACATCGTTTACCCAGAGAGTTCTCTGAAGGAATGATGGTATATTTGCGAGTTCCGAAAGATTCCGAGACTTTACGGACAGGTCGATCTCCGAAATTATCCCCTAGATACTGTGGACCATTTCGTATTACACGACGGATTGGTTCAACCGGCCTTCAAAAATTTGATGGGCGGTGAAACAAACACTCGCACACAAAACACTTCAACACCCTTGAGGACCTGGAAAAAGAAAACAAATAGAGGGAGCTAGAATGCTTCTGCAAACATTACACGGACACCAATTGGCCCCAAAACGCAGTGGCGCGTCTTGCGGTATTTCTTTACTTGATCAAATTTGAGTACAAAGAACAACTTGTAGAATCCTAAACCAATAGGATCCCTTATAGTTTCACCCAGGACTTCCAAAAGAGAACTCTCGTTATTACAACACAGTATACCATAGAGAAGGCACACCTGTACAACACCTCCCTGCTTGAAAAGATCTTCTCCATCTCTACCATGGATTCCTCAAACCCTTTCCCAAACAGCAGTAGGGCTATACCAAACCATATGTCCTTCCCTATAGTCACAGCTTGCATGTAACCTCGAGAAGACTACAACCTGTTCACATGAATCCAAAGATATGCTTTCCACATGAAACCAAAGACCTATATCCGATAAACCAAAGACCTGTATCCCATAAACCATAGGCATGTTTCCTCAATACCAAAGTCATGTTTCCTCTCGAAAACCAATGTCCTGTTTCCATGAGAAACCCACAGATACACCATCCAATCAAGGTGCAAAAATCAGGGTTGTTTTCCATAGCAATACCCTATGCTTTTCCCATAACTCAGAGAGAAAGATAGAAGACGTGTCAAGCAACCTCTGAATACACATAAGTTCAAGACGAAGAGGAACAACACATCTCTTCCATGAGCATCCTCTCATGCATCTAAGCTTGATCTTCTGTATCCCAATCTCTTAAACAAGGCTTGCTATCCATGATGAGAGAGAGAGAGAGAGAAAAGCCTATCTCTAGCCTCCTTCAAAAGTATCTAGCAGCCTTCCAACACCATTGAGACTACCAAGAGACACCGTGTAGCCAAGTACGGCATGGCTAGTTTCCTCAAGTCTCGCAGTCGCACACTGCACTCCACCCATATTGCAGGAGTACAGCCGGCTGCCAAGAAGCCAGGCGCACTTGGTGTGGGTATCCTCGCCGTTAGAAGACGCCTTCATAGTTTGAAACTACAGCAGTACCATACAACAGCAGCATCCTCTCTGTCTGACCATCCGACTCAGGATGATCTGAAGATGACATACTCAAGCATGTTTCCAATTTGGAAAATACGAATCGCCAAAATTGTGCAGTGAATTTGGGATCCCTGTCACTAACAATCTCCTCAGGCAGTCCATAAAGCTTGTACAACTGCTCCACAAAGGGCTGAGCTAACCCGTGACTCTTCACCGTCAACTTAGTAGGGATAAATCTTGCCATCTTTGTCAATCGGTCTACAACAACCCAGATTGAGTCATGGCCCCTATGAGTCCGAGGTAATCCAACTACAAAATCCATCGAGATACTTTGCCATTTGTTCTTAGGAATTTGCAAAGAATGTAACAATCCACCAGCTCTAAGCCTTTCAGCTTTGTTAAGCTGGCACTGGGAACACTTCCACACATAATCCTCGACAAAGGACTTCATGCACGGCCAGTAAAAATGCCAACCAACCAAGGCTAAGGTTCTATGTATGCCCGGGTGCCTTGCACTAGGTGCATCATGGCACTCATGCAATATCAAAGTTTGGACGTCCAGATCACTAGGCACACAAACCTTGCCACCCTTAAACAGTAATCCACCACTAATGGAATACTTTTCCAATAGCTTTCTCTCAGCAACACTCACCGGAGTGTCCGGAACACTCGGATCTCGTAGGTTGCTTCCAGCTTGGACCAATTGCCACATTCGACCAAAATGGGAATCTTGTTGGCAACGCCCTTTGAGAGATAGACAGAAGTCAGTTGTTATCTAGCAAAAGAGATAGCATTAACCTTGGAGATCCTACTAAGGGCATCAGCAACCCGATTGGTTGTTCTCTTACGGCAACGGATCTCAGAGTCAAACTCCTGCATGAGGTCAACCCATCTGGCCTTCTAACCCCTCAGGTCAGGCTGATCACAAATATACTTCAACGAATGGTAATCTGTCCAGACTACAAATCGAGACCCATACAAATAGTGACTCCAGATCATCAACGCATGGACAACTGCCAGAAGCTCCTTTTCCTGGGTAGGGTACCTCATATGTGCATCTAAAAGCTTTTTACTTTCAAATGCTATGGGCCTCCCATCCTGGAACAGGGCAGCAGCACCTATTGCATAATCACTGGCATCCGTTTCAACCACAAAAGGTTTACTGGGATCCACAATCAGCACATAGGCACCGAGGTAACAAGCTCCTTCGGTGCTCTAAAACACTGGTCCAACTTGTCACTCCAAACCACCAGAGGACTTCACTTGCCTTTCTTGCTTCTCACCCCCTTTAAGAGTTTAGTCAAAGGGGTGGCAATCTTGGCATAAGCCTCGATGAACTTCCTGAAAAAGCCAGTGAATCCCAAAACAGATTTCACTTGCCTAATTGTCCTTGGAATAGGCCATTCAAGGACCTTCTGAACCTTTTCTGGATCAATCTTCACACCGTCAATGGTAATGACATGACCAAGATACAAGAGTTCCTGCTTAAAGAAATCACATTTTGACTCCTTTGCATACAGCTTCTCTCATATGAGAATCTCTAAGACAACTTTGAGATGTTGTATGTGTTCTTCCAATGACCTACTATAAATCAATATGTCATCCAAGAAGACAACAATACACTTCCCCAGATATGGACGAAATAAATCGTTCATCATCTGCTCGAAAGTAGCAGGAGCATTAGTCAACCCGAAAGGTAAGACTAAAAACTCAGAGTGACCATAGCGCGTTCAAAGCGCAGTCTTAGGCACGTCCTCAGGTTTAATCCTTATCTGATGATAGCCTGACCATAGATCAATCTTGGTGAAATACTTAGCACCCTGAAGATGATCCACCAAGTCATCCATCCTCAGTTAAAGGATACTTGTTCTTGACAGTGAGCTTATTCAACCCTTTGTAATCCACACAGAAGCGCATATTACCATCTTTCTTCCATGACAGAAGAACGGGAGCGCCCCATGGAGACTTACTAGATTGAACAAAACCTTTAGTGAGATACTCTTGCAGTTGCCGAGCAATCTCGTCCTCTTCTCCCTAGCTAAACCGATAAGGTTGCCGGGAGACGGGATGGCTACCAGGCAATAGCTCAATCTCATGGTCAACACCCCGCTCGGGTGGCAGAACATCTGGTAACTCGTTAGGAAATACATCACTAAACTCTTTTAAAATATCGTCCAAAATTCATTGTTCTTTAGTACAACTGTTGCTTGAGATAGAATTACACTCTAAAGAAGATGATCCTAAGAAAATTTCAGAATTGAAAAGATCATAGAAACAACAAAAAGACACAGAATTTGGATCAAAAAGTGATTCATATATATCCTCGGCCAAAGCACGAGTCGAGTTTACATCAGAAACAAACAAGAGCTTATGAGTCCAATAATCTAACATTATTGTCTCGCTCTTGTCAAAAAACCAAGACATTCCCAAAATCATATCCACCCTGTCAAGGTTCATGATATGGAAATCCAAAGCCTCCCAGTAGTCCTGAATTTGGACCTCCAGTCTAGGTACCGTTCGATCCCACACTTCCACATCTGCACCCCGAGCAAGGTTGACCACATACCGATGATCACTTGCCTTTGTGGATAGCCGTAGTGTCTGTACCAAACGTGAAGAAATAAAATTGTGAGTAGAACTGTTGTCAAATAGAATCCGCACCCTTTGGCCGCCTACAAATCCCTCAACTCGGAGGAGATCATGCGGACCGAAAGCAGATTCACTTATCTGACATCCACGGCAACTACTTGAGGCCAAAAGATGAATTTCAACAGAAGAGATCAAAGAGTTACCTTGTAGTTCCGTAATATGTACCGAGGTCTTACCCCCTGAAGAATTCTTCTTCACACAATCCCGATAGTGATGACCAGGCTGGTTGCACTCGAAGCACAAGTTCTCTTTCTTCGCCTTCACTAACTGTTCTTCGGTTTGCGGAGCGGATCTTTTCTTCCCTCTCGAGCACTTTTTGGGATTGCGCTGTGACGACAGACCATCCTGGGATGTTGCAACACTACCTCGTTTCTTGTCTTTAGAGGATTTTTGGTTCTTGCGTGCAGGCTCACCCGCAGGCTCATCACCTCTTCTGACAGCAAGGGTGTCATCAAAATTCTTGGCATAGCAGTGGATGTCGGCCAAAGAATGAATACGGTTCCGTAGAACCTCATTCTGATAATCTGGAGGTAGTCCGAATAAATAAAGCATATACACTAACACATGAGGCTCCTCAAGGGCCTTACAACTATTCACCAAGTCTTTGAACTCCTGGGAGGGTGTCATCAAAATTCTTGGCATAGCGGTAGATGTCGTCCAAAGAATGAATACGGTTCTATAGAACCTCATTCTGATAATCTGGAGGTAGTCCGAATAAATAAAGCATATACACCAACACATGAGGCTCCTCAAGGGCCTTACAACGATTCACCAAGTCTTTGAACTCTTGGGAATAGTTGTCCAGGCTCTTCTTGTTAGAAGTCATCTCCTGTCTTTACCTAGACGCCAGGGCCTCTGTTGTGGGTGTGCCCGCCCATTGTAGGTGTTTTCTCATTTTTCCTCACTCCCCGTATTTTTCCCCCCATTTTTCCCATTTTTCTTTGGCTTGGGGGGCAGCCCTGAGGTGGCAGGAGGTCCTAGTTCTTGGCCGATTGCATCTGAGTGATTATTGGTGCTGGCCGACTGTGTGTGGACACCTAGACACCACCTTGATGCTGGCCGACTGGGCATTATGCTGGTCGTGGAGATTGGACCCCTGTCGGCTGTCCTACAGCACGCCGATTGCTGTTTGGGGGCCATATAAAATGGCCCCACAACCCTTGCCACATTCGTGTCTTGTATTGTGTTGTATTCCGGGATCTTCTTGTGTATATAGAGCAAAGTTACACGCCTCTATCTCTCTCCTTCTCTTGTGCTGTTTTTCTGCACTGTTCTTGCTCTAGTCTTTCCAGATTTTGTCATCATCTCCGCAGCGTATTCTGACATGGTATCAGAGCCCTAGGCTCTTGATAGATCTTGTGAGTTGTGTAAACAAGAGGGGGACTGTTGCGTTGCTGATTGGTGGACTGTTCAAGACTGTTCGGGACGAGGAGAAGCAAGAGGACAACGGGCTGATTTGCTGGACAACCACTTGCAGGTTAAGTTCTTCTTTGTTCCCACCCACCCACCCTTTTTCAGTTACATCCCCGCAATGGCAGATCTTCTTGAGATGGCTGAGAGACATGTGAAGATTCCGACACTCCCCACGTTCCCGGTGGACCGTCAGTTGGACGGAAATAACTATGGCATATGGAAGGTTATGATGGAATCTACGACCTTCTTGATTTCATCGTTGTTGGGGTTCCACGAAAGAGGTAGAGGAAGGGGAGTTACTGTCGATTCGTAAGGACCGGGAGGCACAGGCACAATTGTGGGATCGTATCAATGCCAGGGTCTGCTCATTTATCTTCCTCAACTGCACAACGCAGATAATCAATCATATAAAGCATATGACGTTGGCCAGAGGTATATGGTAGCATTTGGCTTCTCTTTATTACAGGGTATCACCCATGAAGAGGATTTCCTTGGAAGTGCAGATGTGGGTTATGAGCCCTGCAAAGTCATCAACGATGCGGGAGCACATTAACAAGCTGCAGGCCCTTCAGCAGGAAGTCCTTCAGGCTGGGAAGGAGATATCGTCAGAAGACATGGCCATAACGTTGTTGTCGCATTTTCCCTCTCAGTACTCAACATTTTACTCGTCTTTGATTACCAATGGCAAGCTCAGTACCATCACATGGGAGGAGCTTGTGCCCATGGTCTTGGACCAGGAGGAAAGATTCTCGAACCCTCCACAAGACAGAGGTTCGGAGGCCTTCACTGGCCAACGGTCAAAAGGCCATAACAAGGGCAAAGGGAAGGCTTCATCGGAGAAGTCTTCTGAGAAGATATCTGACTCAAACCGTGAGAAACTGAAGGCAGAGAGGACCTGTGATGATTGTGGCGAGAAAGGCCACTATTGGAGGCACTGTCCCAAGCGGAACACCGAGAAGGGTGAAGAATCCGCAGCAGCAATCGTGAAGACTCCAGCATTTGTGCACCTAGAGGTGATGGACACCGATGTTTCATTTTCTTCCGGCAGAAAGGAGGTTGGAGGACTCACCGCTACGGATACTCGGGAGTGGATTCTAGACAGTGGTGCTTCGAGGCACACGACTCCTTCCCGTTCAGATTTACAGGATCTCTGCAAGTATTCTGGTCACATTCTTACTGGGGATACATCCACTATCCCAGTTCACAGTGAGGGCAGGTTGGAGATAGTTCCCAATGGCAGAGGGGGAAAGTAATCCTCCCAAGTGTTGTATGTTCCGTCACTTGGTTTTCATCTGTTGTCAGTGCATCAAGTTTGCAAGACTGGCGTACGGGTGGAGTTTGATGAGCATTTTGTTGCTCTCCGGGACAAGGCAACAGGACAGATAGTTTGGGAAGACGGAGTGGAGAATGGAGTTTACAAACTTTCAACACTCTCTCTCCCAGGTCCTCAGTTTGTGATGAGTGGCAGTCTGGTAATGGCTACTTAAGTGTGGATACGCTGTAGGTGTAGGCTTTCCAAGACCAGATGGAGGATAGCTTGCCAATTGATGGCAGCAGTTGGCAAGAACTTTCCAGTACAGATGTTGGTAGTTCTTGTGTTCGTCAGTCAGAGGAAACTTTACAAGTAACTTATGCTCTGATGTCTCGTAGTATTCGGGACAAAGAAACTCCTGTAGATGAGGAAGTTCTTTCCACCGGGACCTACTGGAAAGCCAAGCAGGTGGCTGTTGATTACTTGCAGAAGGAGGTGGATGTTGCACAATCTCCAGGCTTTGTGGTTCCAGATTCAGAGGGGGTTGGTTACAGGTTTCTGAAGACCTTGAGTGGTCTTTAGTAGGTTTCCAGGACTTGGCATCCCACCGTAACAAGTGTTGATCCTTGTGGGCAGTATGATGCCTCTTTGACTCGGAAGCAGAATGGTTCATTGATTTGGTTGATGGATACTAGATTGGACAGGAGCTTCCTGATGAGGCTGTTGAGCTCATGGTTGTAGATGACTCTTTGGGAGGCAGGATTGCGTATCTTGTGGTTTCTGCAACATGCGAAGGATCTTGGTCTCTTTTACACAGGAGGGGGGTTGATGGATGGAGTCCGACTCCACGGTTGGAGTGACTCAGATTGGGGAGGAGATCCAGACACGAGGAGATCTACTTCAGGCCTAGGAGCAGTTTTATGGAGCAGTAAGAGGCAGTCATCTTTTGCCTTGTTGTCGACAGAGACAGAGTACTGGGCTGCTTGTGAGGTGGTGAGGTTGCAGAGGTTGCATGGCAGGATTGGGCTTCCACTGGAGGAACCCACGGTCATCCAGAGGCACTTTGTTCATGAACAGATCGTTGTTGATGACATCTTGCTAGAGTTCTGTTCGACAGAGGACAGTACGATGGACCTCTTCACGAAGTCGCTATCTCAGGCTTTGCTCAGGCGGCACTCCAACTCCCTGTGGTTGGTTTCACAGCCAGGAGCTGAGAGGGGGTGTTAGAAGTCATCTCATGTCTCAAAGCCTCTGTTGTGGGTGTGCCCGCCCATTGTAGGTGTTTTCTCATTTTTCCTCACTCCCCATATTTTTCCCGCATTTTTCACATTTTTCTATGGCTTGGGGGGGACAGCCCTGAGGTGGCAGGAGGTCCTAGTTCTTGGCCGACTGCATCTGAGTGATTATTGGTGCTGGACTCTGTGTGGACACCTAGACACCACCTTGATGCTAGCCGACTGGGCATTATGCTGGTCGTGGAGATTGGACCCCTGTCGACTGTCTTACAGCAGGCCGACTGTAGTTTGGGGGCCATATAAAATGGCCCCATAGCCCTTGCCACGTTAGTGTCTTGTATTGTGTTGTATTCTGGGATCTTCTTGTGTATATAGAGCAGAGTTACACGCCTCTCTCTCTCTCCTTCTCTTGTGCTGTTTTTCTGCACTGTTCTTGCTCTAGTGTTCCCAGATTTTGTCATCATCTCCGCTGCGTATTCTGACACTTCTTTCCCATCTCCAATTTGAACAACTTACGAAAGTTTTCAATTTTGTTGATCGAGACAAACTGTTGTTTAAATACTTGCTGAAAATCAGCCCATGTTGTCGGCTTTTCACCAAGGTCCTTCCACCAGGCAAACGCCTTATACTGAAGCATAATTTGAATCTGACTAATACGCTGAGCATCAGTGTATCTGTACAAATCAAAAAAGGCGGTCCACTTCGCAAGCCAGCTATCCAAGTAAAGCTCCTCACACTCTTTCTTCTCACTAGAAAACAATTCCAGATGAAAAGGCACTTGCAGAGGAGGAGGATTACTAGCTGGAGCTTGGGGAGCCTGGGAGCGTAGCTTCGTGAGTTGTCGTTGTGGATCAAGCACAGTGGCATACAAAGTATCCACTTGTGGAGATGCACGAGGTTGAGGAATAGGAGAAGGTTGTGTCGAAGGTAGAGGAGGTTGTACATAACCCGTATACTGAGAATACGGAGTAGCAAACTGTGAAAAAGCATGTAAAAATTTGGGATCCACACCTGTTTGTAAAGCGGGTATAGGTTGTTCCACATACTTAGGGAACACCTGTGGTATACTAGGTTGAACTGTATCACCATCCTGCGTAGGAGTAATAGATATTGTAGTTACCCCAAGTTGAGTTGTTGCAGGAGAGGCTGACAAAGGTCTAAACACCTCCACAGATGAAACCAAGGTATCCATATGTATTCAGCCATGAATCTGTCCGGAAAGAGTACTTGTAAAGAGAGTAAAGGTTTGAGGTGGTGTTGTAAACTTTTGTAAACAGGTGAGGACAGAAGTGATGCACAAGAAGGAAACCAAGAGCAGGCAGTTCAGGGTGTCAAAAAGCACAAATTCTGGTCGACTACAGAATTCTGTGCTTGAATGACCAAACACCCCAAAAAAGCACACTTGAATCCAAAAATAGCATCTCAAATGTGCGCCCACCAAAACCCTCCAAATCGACCTGTTTTTTGGGCAAAAAGCACAGCGTGTGTTTTTTTTACACACCATGCACCTACCAGCCATATATAGAGTACTCGGCCCTTGCTGATATGCACCCACATTCTGGCCATCCAGCCCAGTTATGGGGCGTTCCCCTTCACACCCGGGCATGCCCACTCATGGGTACCACGACCACACATGGGCAGTCACACAGGACAGCCTGAATCGGCTCACAACAGTGCTTTTCCCCTCTCTGTGCTCTGGGCAGTGCCCGTACAGCCTTCTCTACACGTAAAAACCTCCACGCATGATCATCTCTTCACACCTCTCTTTCCTCCTGTATCATGGCAGGGCTGTTCACAGCAGCTCTAGATCAACCTCAAATCTACGCATACCCCTCGCAGACAGGGGGACCAGTCCACACAGAAAACCCTGATAGTTCAGCCATGGAGAAAAAAGCTGTCGGATGAAGCCTAGAGATGCAAAAGCGCGGGTACAGACAGAAGGTTTTAGGGCAAAGAATTCCCCCGCGTAAAACTCAAAAGAGCACCAAAAGCACGATGCTTTTCTCTCTGCTTTTTTACATGGATATGGAGTTCTTTGCAAAACTCCCACATCCAACCACACCGATCTTCTCCCTTGAGCCCAGTTACTTCCCGCCTTCTGTCCAAGCGTCCCATACCGCCCAAACCTTGGAAAGCGAAAAAGCAACCCGACGACTTAAGCTCCAGAAGATCCACGCGATGGATTTTCTCCTCTCCTCCTTTCGGAGATTTCCAAGCTTAATCCAAGTAGGTCTGGCTCTGATACCAATGTAAAGCCCCAACCAGATAAAACCTACAATTAAGCATAAACATGGAAACAAAAGGACATAGCATCAAGCTCTCCGCCCAACCATAGAGCTATTCAGGCTCACCCCCGAGCAAGGGGGACAGTAGCATCCGAGACATGGCTCCACGTGCAAAGTCCCTAGCGTCCCATACCACCAGTACACACCCATCGGATGTAAGCACGGAGTAGTCTCAAGGCCTCGAGTCCAGGTTTGAGGAGCTCTCCCTCAAAACTGACCCATAAAGTGACTTATATAGGCCTCCTATAAACCAAGAGCCAAATATAGCACATCTCTCATAAAAGTTACTAATCCCCCACTTAAGATGCCTAACCTTGGGCTATGGTTAACCCAACCCGAGGGTCTTAACCCTAGTTAGCCCTAGGACGTAACAGGAAAAGTGTGCCATGTTGGCCTTTAGAGCAGCTAGTTGTTGGAGGAGGGAATCTATGGTGCTGAGGTGCTCTTGCAATGTGTGATGTTCTTTCATTTTTTAAACCATATCACTTTTTCTTGAGAAACACTTTTAAATTGTTAATCTTGTTCCCGAACAGGTTATTGAGATTGTCCCATAACTAACTAATTGCCAGTTTTGTCAAAGTCGACGTGATGAATGAGATTGTTGGCACGTCGTAGACCGATGTGAGCCAGTGCTCAATCATTCTTCTCTGTCCAAACTCTCACTGCAGGTGCTGTAGCTGCACCTTTAGGCTTCTCTTCTGTGCCATTGACAACACCACTCATGACTCCATCTCACATGAGCAAGAGCCTGACTTTTGTCTGCCATGGCTAAAAATTCGTGCCAAAGAACCTTTCGAAAGAGATACTGCTTCTGTTTTGATCCATAGTGCTTTCAGGTATAGACCTGCAATCGTTTGATAGCAACACTTGGAGCAGAAAAGGTACACTCAGGAGAACAATGGCGGGACAGAGTGCAACGCATGAATGAAGAGAAAACTGGGTTAATGTTGAGCAGCATCAATGACAACATTGAAGGAGGTGCTGCTTAAGGGAGGTTGTGTCAAGGTTATCCTCATAGAGAAGGAGCGATGGCAGTTTGCAGGAGTGGAAGCTGGTGGCATCCAGAGATGACAAGCTAAGCTGCCTTGGCAACGGGTGGCACTGTTATGGTGGCAGCGTTGGACAGCGCTGGCGGTGCTGTGTGCACAGCGGGCGGCGCTGGACAGCACTGGTGGTGATGTGTGCACAGCGGGCGGCGCTGGACAGCACTGGCAGTGATGTGCGCGCAGCGGGCAGCGCTGGACTGGCTCTAGGCAGCGTACAACACTCAAAGTGGCACCTGTAGGCGCTGGTGCACAGCAGCAAGCAGACAGCAGCCACAGCGCTGCTGGTTGGCGGTGCTTCTGGCTGGCTGCGCTGGCAAACGCTAGTGCTTGGCTAAAGGCAGGTGCAACAAGTGGAGCAAGCAGCACTTCAAGTGGTACCCCTAACAAGGCAAGCAACGCTGGCCACAGTAGTTGGCGGCGCTGATAATATGGGAGGCGGCCAGCTGGCAGCGGATGGATCTTGGCGATTCAGAAGACAAACAGCACAGAGACCGGTGTAGATGATGAAGGCAACGCAGTAGGCTACAACAGCAGTCGATTGTTGCAGCAGGTATACGTAGGCAGCCGGCAAGCTTTTGATGATGACGATGATGATGAAAATCCCTAAAAGCCTTATTCGACGATCTTCACGTGCTTGTCCCTCTCGCGATCTTGATGATGATGAAGTCGAAGACCTTCAAACTCCTTCAATGGTCTTGCTCTTGGCACTACAAGAGAGGTTCAAGCCTTTTTATACATGAGGTGATCCCTGCTTTTTGCCAAAAGCAATACTTTTGCTTTGCTTTCTTCTTTTACTTTGCTTTTGGTCTTTTTACTCTTTGCTTTTCCCTTTTGCTTTTTAATAATAAAATATTACTCGAGCATGTACACACAAGCACATTCCCAACGGAACATCTAATCCCAACCATGACATTCTGGGCATGAACACATTAAGTCCCAGCAGAAGATCATGTCCACAGTACACATCACAAGCATCAATCCCATGCATAAGCATAAACCAACAACCACAGATGCCAATCCAATGCATACACATAGTGAGAAAGAAAGGGTGGACCATTTGGGTCGCCAAATGGTGACACCCTACCATGAGGTACTAGTCCACAAGACCCTTGATATAGACGTAAGTCCCGTGCAATGAGGTGTCATGTCCACAATATGGAGCCCATCTCCACAAGTCAGTAGTGCAAAGAATGCCCAAATAGTGACAGGTTAGGGTTGCATGAGAGCATTATAAGGAAGGAGGGCACAGTTAGTTGGCACTACGACCCCCAAGAATTAGTTTGACAATGCCACATGAGAGATCTATATTATTCCCCATAAAAACTTATGCAAATTACATACATATTGCATACCTTACTCACTACTGAAAAGGCACTCCTCATGGGATACTGTGCATCTACAAATGCTACACCACAAAGCCCATTCCGATTGAAAGCATGCACCATATACTCTGCAAGAAGGGGGGGAACCGTAAGTTATTGATTTTCTTTTGAGAGTAAAGCCTTTTGAAATCAATCCATGTAAAATGAAACTACAACATTACAGTATGTGAAGTTGACCATAAACATAAAATTGGTCCACAACGAGCCAGCGTCAATAACTTTCAGAGTTAGCTGAATGAAATTCAACAACAATGAAATGGAAACATAAAAGAGACATAATACATCCATACTGCCTTAATAATAGAGAATGGAGAGCACTCTAACCATAAATTGGCCTTGGAAGAACAAATGGAATAATCTACAACTCACAAAAGGCAGAGATCCTAATATAATCTCTCATTGTGAGAAGTGACCAACTTATGTGGTCATGTCAGGAACAATGGCCATTGGTAGCAAGAGGACCAAACAAGATGAAGCACTAGCAGATGTAGACCATAGAACGACAAAAATAGAAGTGTAGGTTCAAAACTAAGCTACAATTCTAAGCCTGCTCGTAAGAGATAGGGTTTAGCAAAGGAATCACGCCATGTTGTAAGCCCTTATCCACAAGGGGATAACTGTGAGGCAAGCCACCTAGAACATGCAACTAACGACTTATCCTCACCAAGCTTCCCTCGAACTATGATGTGACTTCTCGATCTTTGCTGCGATGCCAAGTCACATCCATTCAGTTGGATTTTGATGATCTTGGCTCCCTACTATTGGAGAAAGAGTCCGTCCTCGTCTCATAGAGTAAGTTGAAGGTGTCAGTCAACAGTTCTGACCAAGCACTTTCCTCGGTTCATAAGAAAGGTCAGAGTCGCTGCTTCTCTTGCGGGAAAAGAGTACATCTGTCCAAGGATTATTTGTCCAAGAAGAAGGACAAGACGAAGGGCAAGGCTTCATCTCAGAGAAAAAGTAAAGACACGACACACACCAGTGATACAAATTCGAGTACCACTTCTAGGGCTCCCAAGGCGCTTCCGGCTCGGGAGGACCCAAATGATGTACTTCTCTAGTACACATGCAGATCCCCCCTATGTGTTTCCAGCCAAAGGAGGCTTGTGGACGGGAGGGGACTGATTACAGCTCCGCTTACTGGTGCATGGGGACCGTGATTCGAAGTTCCAAGCATTAGACTTCTGGTAGAACATGGTCATCTTTGGTATACCAGAGATTATCAACTTATCAATTGGATCTATTCCGAGTTCATTGTTCGAAGCTTTTGGAACGTGATGTGTTTTCCGTCCACTGTTGGGGATCATGGGTGCAGTGTGTCCAGCAGCTCATCATCTAGTTCACGTCACACTTGTGTGGGAATTCGTAGCCAAGCAAAGTTCCTTGTTGTTCGTAGTGGCATTTTGTTTCGAGGAAACATGTTGGCACGCGCTCTCTCTAAGGTGATTCCGGTATCTCCAATACTAGAGGGTCCATGGTTGCATCTTCATCAACTTATCTTCTTTAGACTCTTGCACACTATGAGCTGCAGAGGGAGTGTTAGAATCAATGCATCTCAGTGTATCTGGGCAGAGCCTATTTTATGGCATTTTATGTATTTTCCCCTTATTTCACGAGTCGTGAGCTAGTCGGCCTGTTCTAGAGCAGTCGGCCAAGTTCACCTCCTCACTATTTAAGGTGGCCTCCCATTGTACACTTCATCAACCATTCCTTGCACAAGTTCTTCAAACTCTTGTTGGCTAATTGCCATTGTAAAGCTTCAAGCTAATATAAAAGGTGATCTTGTCCACAAGCTCTCTCTACTCTCTCTCTTGTTCAGTTTATGCTACCACCTGTGCATTCTCCAACATGGTATCACTTGCTTAGGTTCAAGTTGCTCCATCTTTGCATTCATCTCGCCATTTTTCTTCATCTATGCCTTGCGTTTCTTTCCATAGCTCCTTCCGGCTGCCGATCAGTCCCAAACAGTGGCTGCGTTTCACTATTCTGCTGTGTTTTCTAATCCAGCCAGCCCTCTTGCTGCTGTCGGCCAGCCTTACAAGCTAAGTTTTGTCCTACATAGGCAAGTTCTTGGAGTATTGGCTGCGTTTTCTGCTCCAACATCAGTTGTTGGTGAGTTCTTTTGCATGTGGTGTTGCCAAACAAGTGGCACTACTCACTCCTCCTTCCACGAGTCCCTGCCCTTCCGGTAGGAGGTTCCCGGTGGTTCTTGGATTGTTTTGCTGCTGTCCAGCCTCTTTCTCTCTCAGATTTGAGAGGGGGCTGATTGGTTCTGGAGCCTCGCTTCGTTGGAAAGCACTTGAGAGAAGTCTTGGAGAGCTGAGTTTTGTGTTTCTTGTTGTTGTGGATATGGCTCCCCCCTGTATGAATAGGGATGACAAGTTGAAAGGACCTAACTATGCCCATTGGAAGCTTCAAATGCGGATTTGGTTCATCCACAAGGGTTTGTGGGATATTGTTCAGGACACTGAGAGGAAGCCCGAGCGTCCTCAGAACTCTAGGAGGTGGACTCACGATCAAGAGGATGAATTCGTTGCGGAATTACAAGACTCGGAGAATCGGGACTCGAAGGCACATTCAGTGCTTGTGCGGACCATCACAAAGGAGGTCTTACTGGCCGTGCAAACTCTCACCACCAGTGCTCATCAGGTATGGGTCTAAATTGGAGAATCTCTTTGCTCAAGATTCGTCGATGAGGGCACTTACCTTGCAAGGGCAGCTCTATGGTTTCTTATTCCCTGAAGGCAGTTCCATGCAGTCATTTCTCATGAAGGCCAAGGTTATCAATGACCAGTTACTGGCTATGGGTGCTGCTTTGTCATCTGCTCAGCTAGTTGCACTTATCCTCACCAAGCTTCCCTCAGACTATGATGTGACTTCTCGATCTTTGCTGCGATGCCAGGTCACATCCACTCAGTTGGATTTTGATGATCTTAGCTCTCTACTATTGGAGAAAGAGTCCGTCCTCGTCTCATAGAGTAAGTTGAAGGTGTCAGTCAACAGTTCTAACCAGGCACTTTCCTCGGTTCATAAGAAAGGTCAGAGTCGCTGCTTCTCTTGCGAGAAAAGAGTACATTTGTCCAAGGATTGTTTGTCCAAGAAGAAGGATAAGACGAAGGGCAAGGCTTCATCTCAGAGAAAAAGCAAAGACACGACACACAACAGTGATACAAATTCTAGTACCACTTCTAGGGCTCCCAAGGCGCTTCCAACTCAAGAGGACCCAAATAGTGTACTTCTCTAGTACACATGCAGTTCCCCCCCATGTGCTTCTAGCCAAAGGAGACTTGTGGATGGGAGAGGGGACTAATTATAGCTCCGCTTACTGGTGCATGGGTACCGTGATTCGAAGTTCCAAGCATTAGATATCTCGCAGAACATGGTCATCTTTGGTATACCAAAGATTATCAACTTATCAACTGGATCTATTCCGAGTTCATTGTTCGAGGCTTTTGGAACGTGATGTGTTTTCCATCCACTGTTGGGGATCATGGGCGCGGTGTGTCCAACAACTCATCATCTAGTTCAATGCACGCTTGTGTGGGAATTCGTAGCCAAGCAAAGTTCCTTGTTGTTCGTAGTGGCATTTTGTTTTGAGGAAACAGGTTGGCAGGTGCTCTCTCTCAGGTGATTCCGGTATCTGCAATACTGGAGGGTCCATGGTTGCATCTTTATCAACTTATCTTCTTCAGACTCTTTCACACTATGAGCTGCAGAGGGGGTGTTAGAATTAGTGCATCTCAGTGTATCTCGGCAGAGCCTATTTTATGGCCCCTTATTTCATGAGTCGTGGGCTGGTCGACCTGTTCTAGAGCAGTCAGCCAGGTTCACATCCTCACTATTTAAGGTGGCCTCCCATCGTACACTTCATTGTCCATTCCTTGCACGAATTCTTCAAACTCTTGCTCGCTAATTGCCATTGTAAAGCTTCAAGCTAATATAAAAGGTGATCTTGTCCACAAGCTCTCTCTACTCTCTCTCTTGTTCAGTTTATGCTTCCGCCTGTGCATTCTCCAACAGTTAGATGTGTTGTTCCATTGGTAGCCCATCATGGATGGAAAGTGCATCAGTTGGACATAAAATCAGTTTTTCTCAATGAGGATTTGCAAGAAGAAGTTTATGTAAATCAGCCCATTGGTTTTGAGGTGCATGGTCATGAAAGCAAAGTATGCAGGCTTCAAAAAGCACTTTATGGTCTTAAACAAGCTCCTCGAGCTTGGATACATACTTATCTGACCAGTCAAGGCTTTCGCAATAGTCCAACAGAGAGCACCCTTTATGTGAAAGAGGATCATGGCACTTTGTTTATGATTCTATATGTGGATGACATGTTGCTAACTAGGAATGAAAAGGAGAAAATTTCAGCCCTCAAAGCTGAATTGCAAACCTCATTTGAGATGACAAATTTAGGATTGTTGCCGCATACAATTTGTGCAAACAGATGTTGGGATTTATGTACGGTAATCAAAGTACATTCAAAAGCTATTGCACAAGTTTGGGTTTAAAGATTGTAAGCCCATCTCTACTCCGATGGAACCACAGCTCAAATTGAGCATATATGATGTGGAGAGTCTTTTGATAGGAGTGTTTATAGCCAAGCAGTGGGCCGCCTCATATACTTATGAGGCACATGCTCGGATATTCAGTTTGGAGTTTCCCAGTGTAGCAAATTTATGCGCAGCCCAGGTACAAAGCATTGGCACATTGTGAAGCGGATCTTCTGCTATCTTCACGGACCCTGGATCTTGCTTTGGTATATCTCGGAGCAACTTGCAATTACATGCTTACAGTGATTCAAACTAGGCTGGTGACTCTAATACATGGCAAACCACCAGTGGGAATTGTTTCTTTTTGGGGCATTCGTGCATATCATGGTTGAGCAAAAGGCAACGTACTGCTGCCACAACTACTTGTGAGGCTGAGTACAAGGCAGCCTTTACAGCCACAATAGATTGTGTATGGCTGAGGAGATTGATGGTTGATCTAGCACATCAAGATTCATCATTATGTCAAGGAGAGGATACATGCCAGGGAGATCACATTATCTTACTGCTCTACACAGGACAATGTTGCAGATCTGGTCACGAAGGCGTTGCCTTGAGAGAAGTTTGAAGCTTCTTTGGACTTACTCTCCTACAGCGAGTGATCTACTACCGACCTTGTACAAGTTCACATTACCACTAAGGGGGGATTTATTGGCATATATAATATGAGTAGTGCCACATGTGGACATGGCTAACCAAGGACACTTTTTCCCTTTGGGTTTTTTCCCTTGGAGATCTGGTGTGAAAGGACACCATCCGCTTTATTTGTATTATGATATTATGGAGTTGACCTACAAGCTCCACACATTCCAATGCAATCTCAAGCCTTGCATCTATCACCATCTTCTGTGTGTTGTGTACTTTCTTCACTCAGTGTGATAGTGTACTGTGCAACCCTAACTGCTTGTCTGCAGCAATCCACCTAGGCCAACATGAATCTCCTCTGGAACTCTACCAAGCTCTCCTCCGAGGATGTTGTCAAAATACGCAGCGGAGATGATAACCAAATCTGAGACCACAAGAGCAAGAAGAGTGCAGAAAATAGACAGCACAAGAGAAGGAGAGAGATAGGCGTATAACTCTTTTCTATACACAAGATCCCGCAATGAAAACTGGATACAATAAAGTGGGGACAATGGGGCCATTTTATATGGCCCCATAAATACAGGCGGCCAGTGTAGAAATGCGCCACCAGCCTCACGACTGGGTCCCTCCAGCAGTCGGCCAACCAAGGAAATCATCCACGACCCCAACAGAACAGGTCGGCCAGCTCCATATGCAAATGAGTGCAGTCGGCCAGCTTCTATATGATCCTGCCAGCATAGGGCAGCCACCCACACCATGGAAAAATGGGAAAAAATACTAGTGAGGAAAAATGAGAAAACACCTATGCAAGGCGGCCACACCCACAACAGAGTCCCTGGTGTCTGATAAAGACAGGAGATGACTTCTAACACCCCCTCTCAGCTCCTGACTGTGAAATCAACCCTAGGGAACTGGAGTGCCACCTGAGCGTAGCCTGAGGTAGAGACTTCGTAAAGAGGTCCGCCGCATTGTCCTCCGTCGAACAATAAAGTAGCAAGATGTCACCAGCCTAGATCTTCTCACGTACAAAGTGATACCGTATCTCTATGTGCTTAGTCCGGGCATGGAAGATCGGGTTCCGAGCAATAGCTATACAACTCTGGTTATTACACTGGATGACTGTGGGCTCCTTCTGTGGAAACCCAATCTCGCCTAGCAGCCTCCACAACCACACAACCTCGCAAGCAGCACCACAAGCAGCCCGGTACTCTGCCTCTGTCGAAGATAGGGCAATAGTTGGCTGCCTCTTATTGCTCCAAGAAACTGCTCCTAAGCCGAGGGTAAATCTGTAACCTGAAGTAGATCTCCTCGTGTCTGGATCTCCTTCCCAATCTGAGTCACTCCAACCTTGGAGTCTGGCTCCATCCCCTCCTGGGTAAAAGAGTCCTAGATCCTTCTACTCTGCAGATACCGCAAGATCCGCAATCTTGCGTCCCAATGAGACTTCAATGGCGTCTGCATAAAAGAGCTCAACAGCCCCATGGAGAAGTTCAAGTCCAATCTGGTGTTCAGCAACCAGATCAATGAACCAACCAACTTCCGATACTGCGAGGCATCAACTGGCTCACAAGGATCATTAACAGTTAACTTTGTGTTTGGGTCCATCAGCGAAGTAATAGGCTTGCAGTTCTCCATCCCAAAGGCCTCAAGCAACTCATGAACATACCGCTGCTGAGAGACCAAAAACTCCCTCTGGGTCTGCCAGATCTCCAATCCCAAGAAGAAGTGGAATAAGCCTAGGTCAGTCATCTCAAACTCCTTTGACAAGGCAGCCTTCGTCACGCCAATGTGCTCCACATGACCAGCGGTGAGAATGAGATCATCCACATAAAGGATGATAATCGTAACCATGCCACGTTCCCGAAAGAGATAGAGGAAAGCATGGAATTCCTTGGACATATACTCCCACCTTCAATCTGAATGAAGGGTGCCAACTTTACATTCACATGCATTTTCAGCCATGGATACAAAGTGCCTAAAGTAGATAAAAACCTCTGACTTTTGTTTTAATGGATACACCCACTTATATCTGGAGTAATCATCAATAAAAGTGATAAAGTAGAGATATCCCCCAATAGATGGTGTCCTCATAGGACCACATATATCACTATGTATAAGCTATAATTTCTTAAGAGCTCTCACAGATCCATCCTTTGGAAATGATGCCCGATGCATTTTACCAATAATACACCTCACATACATGTCAAGCAGGGGTCTCAAAAGTTGGAAACTCAAACACCATATCATGACTTTTAAGGCGTAACAAACTGCCATAATTCATATGGCCAAATTGTGCATGCCATAATTCTGCATCACTCATAGCACGAGTCATACAGACCAGTAAGCATCATGCTGCAATTTCTCAAATACATCCATCTTGTATAGGCCATGAAACAAGGTACATGAGGCAATGATAGAGTAACCATCATTTCTATCCTGATGTGTATATTCAGATTTGGTTATCATTTCCGCTGCGTATTTTGACAGGAACATGCTCATCAAAGACCACATCCCGGCTAACAATAATCTCATTCCTCTCTGGATCATACAATCTGTATCCCTTGGAAAGAGAATTATACCCCACAAATGTAAGCTTGCGGGATTTGGAGTCAAGCTTCCCCCTCTGCTTCTTCGGAATATGTACATACGCATCACTCCCAAAAAGCCAACTGCCTCCTCGCTCGAAGATGATGATGTATCGGAGTCCATCTCTAAGTGCACAAATGCAGAAGTCTTTGCAGCTGAAGCCTTCCTTTGACCTTATTGTTATTCCGGCCTTTCGGCCGTTGGCCAATTAAGGCCTCCGAACCTCCGCTGTGAGAGGGTTCGTGAAACGTTCCTCCTGGTCCAAGACCATGGGCACAAGCTCCTCCCAGGTAATGGTGCTGAGCTTGCCACTCGTAATCAAAGAGTAGAAAGTGGAATACTGAGTAGGCAAGTGGGACAGCAAAGTAACGACCATATCTTCTGATGATATCTCCTTCCCAGCCTGGAGGACTTCCTGCTCAAGGGCCTGCAGCTTGTTAATGTGCTCCCGTATCGTCAACGACTTTGCAGGGTTCATAACCCGCGTCTGTACTTCCAAGGAAATCCTCTTCATGGGCGATACCCTGTTATAAAGAGAAGCCAAGTGCTGCCATATGCCTCTAGCCAACGTCATATGCTTTACGTAATTGATTACTTATGGTGTGCAATTGAGAAAGATAAATGAACGGACCCTAGAGTTGACATGATCCCACATCTGTGCATGTGCCTCGGGGTCCTTCTTCATTGACAGTAACTCCCCTTTCTCTGCTTCCGGCCGTGGAACCCCGATACAATGAAATCAGCAAGGTCATATGACTCCAGCACAGACTCCATCATAACCTTCCAAATGCCGTAATTGTTCCCATCCAACTGACAGTCCACTGGGAACGTGGGGAGAGTTGGGATCTTCACATGCTTCTCAGCCAGCTCTAACAAATCTGCCATCACGGGGATGTAACTGAAAAGGGTGGGTGGGTGGGAAAAAAAACTTTAAACCTGCAAGTGGCTGTCCAGCAACTTAGCCCGCCTTCCTCTTGCTACTTCTCTTCTCGAACAGTCCCTAACAGTCCACCAATCAGCAACGCAACAATCCCCCCTAAGTGGCTGTCCAGCAACTTAGCCCGCCTTCCTCTTGCTACTTTTCTTCCCGAACAGTCCCTAACAGTCCACCAATTAGCAACGCAACAATCCCCCAAGATTTTTCCAGAGCCTAGGGCTCTGATACCATGTCAAAATACACAGCAAAGATGATAACCAGATCTGAGACCACAAGAGCAAGTAGAGTGCAAAAAATAGACAGCACAAGAGAAGGAGAGAGATAGGCGTATAACTCTTCTCTATACACAAGATCCCGCAATGAAAACTGGATACAATGAAGTGGGAGCAATGGGGCCATTTTATATGGTCCCATAAATGCAATCGGCCAGTGTAGAAATGCGCCGCCAGCCTCACAACTGGGTCCCTCCAATCGGCCAGCCAAGGAAATCATCCACGACCCCAAAAGAACAAGACGGCCAGCTCCATATACAAATGAGTGTAGTCGGCCAGCTTCTGTATGATCCTACCAACATAGGGCAGCCACCCACACCATGGAAAAATGGAAAAAAATGGAAAAAAAATACGGGGAGTGAGGAAAAATGAGAAAACACCTGTACAGGGCGGGCACACCCACAACAGAGGCCCTGGTGTCTGATAAAGACAAGAGATGACTTCTAACAGATGTCACCCCCCAATCAATCGAGCCCTTGCTTGGCATCTTCTTGCGCCCAATGCTCCCAAAATACCAATCACTCCATAGGTGAAGCCTTAAAGAAACTTCTTTCCATGCCTACTTAGACTTTTTCTTCAAGCAATCTATTACTATATGTAAGACCTATGCAAGGAACCCTAATGCACATGCAAAAAACTGGTTGCATCCACAGAAACGCAAACCCTAATGGCTGCAAATGCAAAAACACAATCCCTAATTTGTTGCATGCACTTCTTGTAAACTCTAATGCAAAAAATCTTGCTTAAGAAGAATCTAGATGCTTTGATACCACTGTTACATGCGTGCGGAAGCTACTATAGATTAATGCTACACACATGAGAGATTACACAAGGGCTTCATCTCCTGTATATTGCCAAAATATGAATATATATAAAGATGTTCACAGATCTAAGTGTAGATCTGAGAAGTCAAGCATGATGTGCAAACGTAGCTACATGCATACCAAAAGGTTCCTAGCTGTCCTACACTTGTGCGTACTCTAGCACACATGAGAACTAGGCCATCCATCTTCACATCATAAAACATCATCAAAAAGGTCACCAAACATGTTCATATTGAGCCCAACAAATGTCCCACCCATTGGTGCATGTCCTGGGCACCCTCGAAAGCCTATAGAGCTGCCAAAACTGCTTCAATCTGCCCGGCCTCACCCTCAAATCTTGCCTAAACGGTGGCGGAAAGTGGGAAGCATGTCCATATGGCACCAATGAGATGTGTGCACATGACACCCAATTTCATGGCCAAAGCCTCAATCAACAAGCCAGTTTGTACAATTTCTGGGCAAGAACAACAGCACATTTGTGACTAAGAAGAACAGGACTTTGAGGTGAGTAACATTTTATGTACAGAATGAAATACCAGATCCAGAGCAAGAACAATAGCACATTTGTGACAAAGAAAAACAGATTTAACGGGACTTTGAAGTGCACATGGGAGTCGTTGCTCCAAGTTCGTTTCAAGACGAGGAGGAGAGAATGTAACATGCTTCTCCCTGTGTAAATGTTTACACGTTGAGCGGCTTCACCTCAAAGCCTTCATGGCAGGGTAAGTTGCCTACATGGCCGATTAGCAAGCATGCAGTCACCAAAATTTACACCTAAAGAAGCGGTCCCCCTGATGCATAAGTCTTTCCAATTCCCAATGGCAGGGCAGCAGCTTCCGCATCAGTAGTGGAAGAGCATCTACACGTGCAGAGTGTAGAAATCCAAGCAGGAGTGGTAGCAAATCCCTTCCACAACAAAGCACCGCCCTCACTAACCCTCCCTCATGCAGTCTATGGTACGATTTGACCGGTTGGAAGGCACACAAACAGACGACACAAAGAAGGGGGGATGGATCACCTTCTTGTTGGACAGATTGGCGTTGGCCGGAGGGCGTGCGTTTGGCAATGGTGCGAGCGACGAAGAGGATGAACTCCTTGGCGCTAGCCCGCTGGAAGTAACCGAAATGGCTCACATCGGACGCATTGGCCAGAACCTTGGCCTCGGATCTGGCGTCAAGGCCCGTGCACTTGAGCACCAGAAGGGCCGTGATCTTCATCCCTCTCTCTACGAGTCGATCTGCGTGTCCTGTTGTTTGTTTCTTTTGTTGTTGTTGTTGTTGGGAAGCTTTCGTTCTTACGATTTGATGTTAACAGTCAGCATAATAATAATAATATTGGGTAGGTGACAATACATATCTGTATGGATGGCTATGTATATATACATAGAAACATATACACACTCATATATATAAAAAGGTGGCTATGTATATATATATAAACATATACGTATGTATATATGCAACACACTCATTCATATTATATATATATATATATACATACATATATGCATAAGGATATGTTATATATCTATCTAGACATAAATACATATATGTATGTATATATGTGTGCGCACACTCATGCATAATATAGATAATATATGCATAAGGATATGTGTGTGTGTGTGTATATATATATATATGTATGTATGTATGTATGTATGGATAGATACATATCCATAATATATATATTATGGATATGTATCTATCTATACATACATACATACATACATGTCTAGATAGATAGATAGATAGATATATATATATATATATATATATATATATATATAT
Organism: Cibotium barometz; assembly: GCF_041138505.1. Taxonomy (NCBI): domain Eukaryota; kingdom Viridiplantae; phylum Streptophyta; class Polypodiopsida; order Cyatheales; family Cibotiaceae; genus Cibotium; species Cibotium barometz. The sequence goes on from NC_141050.1 coordinate 32,765,033, forward strand.
ATATATATGCACGCACACACTCACATATAATTCACACACACACACACACAAAATAGGCTCCAGTTGTATGTATTTTATTTGTATGTTACACTCTTGAAATCATTGACCAAGAAAAGATTGGCCATGTATACATTCTTTAAAGGTGAATATCTAGTACTCTTGTAAATGTAAAGACTATATGTAGACAATTCTTTTTTTTGCAATTACTCCTCCAAGCCTAGATTGAAGTTTTAAGCTTGAAAAAAGAGCTTGAAGTAACCATGTTCATCAAAGGAAAATTTGCCATCTTTTAAGGTGTTCTTATTATGGCCTATGTACCTTAATCACACCTCTTCATTGAAAAGGTAATGTGGCATTACTTCCATTAGATATGTATGTCCTTTTACTAAAGGGTTTTTTTAATAGATTATAGATTTGGAATCCCTAATGGGTCTTTTTTAATAGGTTTCGCATCCCTAATGTTTTCTCTATGCCAAAAGCCTTGCTCTTATTTTGAGGGAAGGAGAAAAGGGCTTAATGGTCTTTAACAAGTTGAGATTTCAAAACTCTTAACAAGTTGAGATTTTAAGACTCTCTACACCAAAAGCCTTGCTTTGATTCTAAGAGGGAAGGAGACAATGGCTTTATGGTCTTTAAGAAGTTAAGATTTTAAGACTCTTTGTAATATTCTAGGTAAATGAACCTGTTTATCATGTCCATACTCATGGTGATGTTCTTTGTTTAGTTGTATTTTTTAAACCAAAAACAAGAACAAAGACAAAAGAAGCAAAAAAATGTGCTTCAAAATTGCTTATGTTTTAAATGGGCTTTCTTGACTTTTTGTGTTAAGCTTTTACATGACGAGCTTCCAAGAGAAAACAATGAGCTTTTCCACTTGTCCTTGTTTTTTCACCAAAAATGATATTTGAAAGCTCATAATTTTTTAAATTTTAATGCTTATACACATCATATATGTATGGTCATATCATGCTATAAGCTCACCAAAAAAATAAAATGAAGAATGATACACGAACTTACATTTCAAAGTCCCCTTTTGTATAATTAACTTTCCTCTAACCTCATAAGTGGGGAAAAAAATAAAAGTTTGATATGCTAAATCGACTAAATATAACCCTATCTGGATTAATTTTGACAAAGTTAAGACCATTTTGGGATTTTTCAAGTTACAAAAGGAAGACTACACTCTTTATCTTTTTTTTGAGACGTGAGGAAGACTACACGCTTTATCTTTTGAGGTAGACTACATTCTCTATCTTTTTGTTTTGACATGTGAGGAAGACTACACTCTCTATCTTTTTTTTGACACGTGAGGCTCATGGGCCTACAATCCTAGTGAAATCTTTTATTTGAATTTTTTTTAAAAATAGAAACATAATTTTAAAGTTTTGACATGCTAGATAGACTTGTTGGGCATGTTCCAATTGATTTGAGTATAAACAATAACCATATTTCGATGATTTTTAAGCAAGTTATGGTCATTTTAAGTTTTCGACCCACTAGCTAAAACATAATCATATTTTGATGAATTTTAAGCAAGTCATGGCCATTTTCAGTTTTGGTCCCAAAACTTAAACTGGCCATAAATCGCTCATGCATCAAATATATGGTCATGTTTATACTCACTAGTGCTGGCTTGTCCAGGCCCACATGCCCAAAATTAAAGTGGTCGTAAATCGCTCATGCATTGAAATATGGTCATGTTTATACTCATTAGCGCTTGCTTGTCTAGCCCCCCCATGCCCAAAATAAAAAATGGCCATAACTTTTTTATGCATCAAAATATGGTCATGTTTATACTTACTAGTGTTGGCTTGTTTAGGCCCCCATGCCCAAAACTGAAGTAATCATGTTCATCAAAGGGAAAATTGCCATATTTTAAGGTATTCTTATTATGGCCAATGTACCTTAATCACACCTCTTCATTGAAAAATCAATGCGGCATTACTTCCATAAGATATTTATGTCCTTTTATAGAAGGGTTTTTTTTAATAGGTTATAGATTTGGAATCCCTAATGGGTCCTTTTTAATAGGTTTGGGATCCCTTGTGTTTTCTTTACGCCAAAAGGCTCATTCTGATTTTGAGGGAATGAGAAAATGGCTTAATGGTCTTTAATAGGTTGAGACTTTAAAACTCTTAGCAAGCTCAGATTATAAGACTCTCTAGATTCAAAGAGGGAAGGAGAAAACGGCTTAATGGTCTTTAAGAAGTTAAGATTTTAAGACTCTTTGTAATATTATAGGTATATGAACCTATTTATCATATCCATACTCTAGGTTTCTCTTTAGTAAGAAGTTGATCTTCTTTGTTTAGCTAAAACCAAAAACAAGAACAAAGACAAAAGAAGCAAGTAGATGTGCTTCAAAGTCACTTACGTTTTGAATGGACTTCCTTAGCGAGCCTCCAAGAGAAAAGAGTGAGCTTTTTCACCAAGAATGATATTTGGAGGCTCATAATTTTTAAATTTTAATGCTTATACATATCATATATGTATTGTCATATCATGCTATAAGCTCACCAAAAAAATAAATGAAGAATGATACATAAACTTACATGCAAGGACATTTCAAAGTCCCCTTTTGCATACTTAACTTTCCTCTAACCTTAACTGGGGGAAAATATATATAAGTTTGTTATGCTAGATGGACTAAATATAACCTTATCTAGATTAGTTTTCAGAAAGTTAAGTCCATTTTGGGATTTTGTGAATTATAAAAGGAATACTACACTGTTTATCCATAAAAGAAAGTTAAGTCCATTTTGGGATTTTACAAATTATAAAAGGAAGACTACACGGTTTATCTATAAAAGGAAGACTCCTTTTTTTGACATGTGAGGACAATCCTATCATTAAAAAAAAAAACATCATTTTATAGTTTTGACATTCTAGATAGACTCATTAGGCATGTTTCGATTGATTTGAGTATAAACAATAACCATATTCTCATGAATTTTAAGCAAGTTATGGCCATTTTAAGGTTTGGGTTAACTAGCCAAAACATAACCATATTTCGATGAATTTTAAACAAGTCATGGCCATTCTTAGTTTTGGGCCCAAATCTTAAAATGGCCATAAATTGCTCATGGATCAAAATATGGTCATGTTTATACTCACTAGCACTCCCCCATGCCAAAAACCTAAAATGGCCATAAATTGTTCATGCATCAAAATATGGTCATGTTTATGCTCACTAGTACTCCCCCATGCCCAAAACTTAAAATGGCCATAAATTTCTCATGCATCAAAATATGGTCATGTTTATACTCGCTAGTTCTTGCTTGTCGAGGCCCCCATGCCCAAAATTTAAAATGGTCATAACTTGCTCATGCATCGAAATATGGTCATGTTTATACTCACTAGCGCTAGCTTGTCTAGGCCCCCAAGCCTAAAACTGAAGTAACCATGTTTGTGAAAGGGAGAATTGCCATGTTTTAAGGTGTTCTTATTATGGCCTATGTACCTTAATCGCACCTCTTCATTGAAAAAGCAATGTGGCATTAATTCTATGAGATATTTATGTCCTTTTACTGGAGGGTTTTAAGATTATAGATTTGGGATACCTAATGGGCCTTTTTGAATAGGTTTAGGATCCCTAATTTTTTCTCTACACCAAAAGCCTCACTTTGATTTTGAGGGAAGGAGAAGACGGCTTAATGGTCTTTAAGAGGTTGAGATTTTAAAACTCTTAACAAGTTGAGATTATAAGACTCTTTATATCAAAAAGCCTCACTTTGATTCTGAGAGGGAAGGAGAAACTGCTTAATGGTCTTTAAGAAGTTAAGATTTGAAGGTTTTTTGTAATATCATAGGTATGTGAACCTATTTATCATGTTCATACTCATGGTTTCTCTTTAGTGAGAAGTTGATTTTCTTTGTTTAGCTATGTTATTTAAACCAAAAACAAGAACAAAGATAAAAGAAGCAAACAAATGTGCTTCATAATCACTTATGTTTTAAATGGGATTTCTTGACTTTTTATGTTACGCCTTTACGACGAGCTTCCAAGAGAAAACGATGAGCTTTTCCACTTGTCCTTCTTATTTCACCAAGAAGGCATAGGCATCGATCCTCTTGCTGAAAGAGCCACATGAATCATTGATCACGGGTGGTGGGGAAGAACATCTTGATGTATCTATTGATGATGAACGAAAAATGCAAAAAGGCAAGTGTCATATATGTATGATAATACATGTAATAAGCTCACCAAAAAAATAAATGAAGAATGATACAACTTTGGGGAAGCTTATAATTTTTTAAATTTTAATGCTTATACAAATCATATATGTATGCTAATATCATGCTATAAGCTTACCAAAAAAATAAATGAAGAATGATATAGAGACTTACACGCAATGACATTTCAAACTCCCCTTTAGTATGTCTAACCTTATAATTGAGGGAAAAAATATAAGTTTGATATGCTACGTGGACGAAATATAATCCTGTCTAGATTAGTTTTGAGAAATTTAAGTGATTTTACGAATTACAAAAGGAAGACTACACTCTTTATCTTTTTTTTGACACATAAGGCTGATGGGGCTACAATCCTAGTAAAATCGTTTATTTGAAATTTAAATTAAATATTAAAAAATAATTTTATAGTTTTGACATGCTAGATAGACTTGTTGGGCATGTTTTGATTGATTTGAATTCCGATGAATTTTAAGCTAGTTATGGCCATTTTTAAGTTTTGGGCCTACTAGCCAAAACATAACCATGTTTTTAATGAATTTTAAGCCACTCATGGCCATTTTTTGTTTTGAGCCCTAAACTTAAAATGGCCATAAATTGCTCATGCATCGATATATGGTCATGTTTATACTTACTAGCATTGGTTTATCTAGCCCCCATGCCCAAAACTTAAAATGGCCATAAATTCCTCATGCATTGAAAGATGGACATGTTTATACTCACTATCGTTAGCTTGTCTAGTCCCCCATGCCCAAAAGTTAACATGGCCATAACTTGCTTATAATGCATCAAAATATGGTCATGTTTATACTCACTAGCACTAGCTTGTCTAGGCCCCCATGAAAAAATGGAAGTAATCATGTTCATCAAAGGGAAAATTGCCAACAGGGATTTAACATGTTGAGATTTTAATAGGTATTTTTGAAGGTTGAGATTTTAAGACTCTCTATACCAAAAGCCTCACTCTGATTGTGAGAGGGAAGGAGAAAATAACTTAACTGTCTTTAAGAAGTTAAGATTTTAAGACTCTGTGTAATATTGTAGGTATATGAACCCATTTATTATGTTCGTACACTCATGGTTTCTCTTTAGTGAGAAGCCGATGTTCTTTGTTTAGCTATATTTTTTAGGCAAAAAATAAGAACAAAGACAAAAGAAGCAAATAAATGTGCTTCAAAATCTCTTATGTGCAAGAATCTAGAAATTTCTATTTGAAAACTAAACTTTTTCTCTAATACTAGGTGTTAGACCCATTCCCTCTCCTTCGTTAAGTACAAAGGTCAAAGATAACACCAACAAAAGACTAAACTTAGGAGGGCAAGGTGACTTATTCTAGGCCTTACCTACACTATCTTGAAGGTTGGGCTATCCACCAAAAGAAGTTTTCGTCCTAGGATTTTCTAGCAAAGACCTATAATCAAGTAACATAGGTAGGTCCTCCAAGATGGTTTTTGTAATTTGTTTCTTGTTAAAAGATTGTTTAGGGAGTTAGTCATGTACATACAACTTTGGGAAAGCTCAAGGTTTTTTAAACTTTAATGCTTATACACATCATATATGTATGGTATTATCATGCTATAAGCTCACCAAAAAAATAAATGAAGAATGATACAAAAGCTTACATGCAAGGACATTTCAAAGTCCCCTTATGTATAATTAACTTTCCTCTAACCTTAAATTGGGGAACTAAAATCTAAGTTTGATATGCTAGATGAACTACTTATAACCCTATCAGATTAGTTTTGAGAAAGTTAAGTCCATTTTGGGATTTTACAAATTACAAAAGGAAGATTACACTCTTTGGACACGTGAGGAAGACTACACTCTTTATCGTTTCTTTGACACGTGAGGATAGTGAATCCTAGTAGAATCTTTTATTTGAAATTTAAATAAATTTAGAAACATACTTTTATAGTTTTGACATGCTAGATAGACTCTTTGGGCATGTTCCGATGGATTTAAGTATAAATTAAAACCATATTCCGATGAATATTAAGCTAGTTATTTTAAGTTTTGGGCCCACTAACCAAAACATAACCATATTCTAATGAATTTTGAGCAATTCATGGCCATTTTTTATTTTTGGCCCTAGACTTAAAATGGCCATAAATTGCTTATGCATCGATATATGGTCATGTTTATACTCACTAGCGTTGGCTTGTTTAGGCCCCCATGCCCAAAACTTAAAATGGTTATAAATTCCTCATGCATTGAAATATGGTCATGTTTATACTCACTAGCCATGGCTTATCTAGTCCCCCATGGCCATAACCTACTCATTCATCAAAATATGGTCATGTTTCTACTCACTAGTGGTGGCTTATCTAGGCCCCCATGCCATAACGGAGCTAACCATGTTTATCAAACGGGAAAATTGCCATCATTTAAGGTATTATTACTATGGCCTATGTACCTTAATCACACCTCTTCATTGAAAAAGCAATGTGGCATTACTTCCATCAGATATTTATATCCTTTTATTTAAGGTTTTTTTAAAAATAGATTACATATTTGGAATCCCTAATGGGTCTTTTTGAATAGGTTTGGAGGATCGACTTATCGCACTTGACTTTTTGCATTTTTCGTTCTCATCATACATCAAGATGTTCTTGGGTGAAAGCATGATAAGGTAGTACACTTCCTACCAGTTGCATTGGTTGCTACCACACTTGAAAACCAATATTAGTCGATTTAATATCATTATAAGATGTATTTAGCAATTTATATAGTGCCTTTTAGATATAATAAATGTGAAACAAGATTAAACAACCATGTTTAAATTATCCAACTCTGCATAAAGGTATCTCACAACCAGTCGTAAACCATTTTCCAAGACACAGGTTTTCAGCCCACCTTATCATGCTTTCACCCTCTTCCCCACCACCCATGATCAACGATTCATGTGGCTCTTTTAGCAAGAGGATCCACGCATATGCTTTTTTGCAGAAAGAAGGACAAGTGAAAAAGCTCAGTATTTTCTCTTGGAAGCTTGCCGTAAAATCTTAACATAAAAAGTCAAGGAAGCCCATTCAAAATATAAGTTATTTTGAAGCACATTGTTTGCTTCTTTTATCTTTGTTCTTGTTTTTGGTTTAAAAAATATAGCTAAACAAAGAACATCAACTTCTCACTAAAGAGAATCCATGAGTATGGACATGATAAGGAGGTTCATATGCTTGTAATGTTACAAAGGGTCTTAAAACCTTAGCTTCTTAAGGACCATTAAGCCATTTTCTTAATACTCATTGTTTCTCTTTAGTGAGAAGTTGTTCTTTGTTTAGTTGTATTTTTTAAACCAAAAACAAGAACAAAGACACAAGAAGCAAACAAATGTGTTTCAAAATCACTTATGTTTTGAATAGGTTTCCTTAACTTTTTGTGTTAAGCTTTTATGGCGGCGAGCTTCCAAGAGAAAACAATGAGATTTTCCACTTGTCGTTCTTCTTTCACCAAGAAGGCATACGCATGGTTCCTCTTGCTAAAAGAGCCACATGAATCATTGATCATGGTTGTGAGCGGAAGAACATCTTGATGATGAATGAAAAATGTAAAAAGCCAAGTATGATAAGTCAATTCTCCAAGGAGAGGATAGGGGTGGCAAATTAGGCTATCTAGATTAAGAAAAAGATCCAATTTGGCATTAGAAATGAGCAAGAGTGTTAAGTTTTTACGGCGGCGAGCTTCCAAGAGAAAACAATGAGATTTTCCACTTGTCCTTCTTCTTTCACCAAGTTCTTGATGATGAACGAAAAATGCAAAAAGCCAAGTATGATAAGTCAATTCTCCAAGGAGAGGGTGGCAAATTAGGCTATCTAGATTAAGAAAAAGATCCAATTTGGCATTAGAAATGAGCAAGAATCTAGAAATTTCTATTTGAAAACTAAACATTTTCTCTAATAATTAGGTGTAAGACCCATGCCCTCTCTTCCCTTGGGTATAAATGTCAAAGCTAACACTAGCAAAAGACTAAACTTACGAGGACAAGGCAACTTATTGTGGGCCTTACCTACACTATCTTGAAGGTTGGGCTATCCACCAAAAGAAGTTTCCTTCCTAGGATAGTTTATGCCCTTTATTTTGCCTTTGACTAATGTTTTATTAATTTTATACCTTGATTTTCTACTACACATGTCGTGTTTAGTTTTAATATTATTTTTATACTATGGAAATCAAATGAGCTACTAAGTTTATTAGAGATTTCAACAAACATAGCTATATGGGTGAATGGCATACGTCTAAGGCCATCAATGCATAGACCTAGTCAATGTGACGAAAATATAACAATACAAGGAGCAAATCAGGTCTAAGGGAGATACTATGACACACAAAAATATTACCTTTATTATGTATATATTTTGGTGGCTTTGCAATGCTATATAATATGGAAGCTCGTTTAAGAATCTTGCAACATCCAAAATGAAATGATTGTGCAATGGGGTGTCCACCTAACAATGGGGTGTCCACCTAACAATGGCTCTTTGTTTGCCATCTGGTTATCCAACAAATCTCTTAGGTGGGGGTGGTTCAGAACCTGTGTTTTCGCTATCCATGGATGTCATAGATCCTTTGGTTTTCCACCTCTGATTACTTTAGGGTGCTTGATCCTTTTCTTTTCAACCTCGGTAGCTTGTTAGTGTAATACTTTGGCACTCTGTATCCAACTCTACTTACTTCCACTTCTCAAGGAGAACTTGATCATAAAAGCCACCACTTGCACATCCAATAATGTTATGGTGTGATTTCTCATGAGTTGTACACACATTATAGTATCATAGTATACTTTGCAAATAAGTCAAGGGGTCACTTTTTAAAAACCAATATAGCACATGCATGTATGCACGCATTTAAAATATCCCTATTTTTAAATTTTGGCATTTCTTAACATGTTCTTTTATAAATATACATATTTAGATTTTAAATTAAAAACCCCCTCTAAAAAATCACATAAATAAATTACATTAATTGAATCCCTTCTTATATGTGTATGACATGTATGTCCCACAACTTAAAAAACCTCTCCATGTGTAAGGTGCTGTGCTACATATATATATGTGTATGACATGTATGTCATGCACATATATGTATCACATAAATAAATTACATTAATTGAATTTCTTCTTGTATGTGTATGATGTGTATGTCCCACAACTTTAAAAAACCCCTGCATATTTAAGGTGCTATGTTACATATATATAAAGTGAATGCTTTGGTATAGTTGTTCTACATAGGGATGTGAAAATAAAAGTGGGAATCCATGCCTACATTGCTTAGTTATGTACTTTTAGATTAACCTTTACAATAAGGCAAAAAAGTGGGAGACATATTAAGGTATGTGGAGATATGTTAAGGGATGTGGCATGTGGAGGAGTGTGTTGAGTTATATAATTAGACTGAATCCTTTTTAAATTCCTACATGGAGTATAATTAGAATGAACCCTATTCCTACATGGATGAAGAGGTTGTTTCCATGTGTAGATTTGGGATTTATATATGTGCCAATTAGGCTTGTTTTCTCTAGTCTAATAAAAATTCAAATAGTCTCTAATTAAATAAACCAAAACATAATTAAAGTTGATAACAAAAAGTTAGGTAGACCACACAAAAAGAGGATAAGGAAGGATATAGTGTGGGGAAAACTAGGGTGAAAAGTAGGGGACGGAATATTGGTAACTTCAAGTGGAAAAGTAGAGGATGGGATATTGGCAAATTCAAGTTGAAAAGTAGGAGGAGTCAATATACAATAAGAAGTAGGGAGGATCCATCTCCCCCTTTTTTAGACTCTAAAGTCACTTTCTAAGCTCACTAATGATTTCCCTATGTGTTATATGCACATTATGTGTGCATATACTAGGAGGCTAACCCACATTAGGCTTGTGAGCATGGGCGCATGGGAACAAGCTCTAGTGGAGCATGGGTTAGGACTAACCTTAAGGGTTAAGGTTAGGGTCAGGCATCCAAGGGTCACACATGGGAAATGGAGAGTCAAGAGTCACTTGAGGGCCCTCTTATATAATAGGGGCATGGGCCACACTCAAGGGAGGCTAAGGCTATGTTATCTTGAGGCTAGGTTATGATATGATGTTCTCTTGTATATAGAGGATTATATCTACTCACCTACCATTTTACACTGTAGCTACATGCTGCTGGATTGGAGTTATACCTCTTGATGGTATGGAACATCAAGATAACACAGCCTTAGCCTCCCTTGAGTGTGGCCCATACCCCTATTATATAGGAGAGCCCTCAAGTGACTCTTAGGTCTCCATTTCCTATGTGTGACCCTTGGATGCTTGACCCTAACCTTAACCCTTAAGGTTAGTCCTAACCCATGCTCCACTAGAGCTTGTTCCCATGCTCCCATGCTCACAAGCCTAATGTGGGTTAGCCTCCTAGTATATGCACACATAATGTGCATATAACACTATGAGAGGCCCTTTTTGAGTCCATATCTCCCCCCTAATGAGGCTTAGCCTAAGAGGACTTTTCTTTGTGACATATGAGCTTATGCTCTCTTTTTCAAGAATGATGAAAGTCTCCACATTTGAGATTTTTGTGTCATTGCCACACCCTTTTACTCTTTTAGTCTTTACAATTATTTATATATGCATTAGGTATTTTCTTATGTATGCAATAGCTCTCTTTTTGTTATGCTTCTCTTGTTTTTATGTAAGACTGAATTTCCCTCTCATTTACTGAATTTCCCTCTCATTTACTCTCATATGTTGTCCAATACCATTTAATAACCCACCTAAAAGACCAAAGAGGTTCTCCCTAAAACTAGCCAACATATAAAATTGTAAGTGAGACACAAATTAGCAATATAGAAAGTGGGAGAAAGTTTTCACATTCTTTTGGTTTATGATTTGAGTCCCAAGATTGTCCAAAAGTTTGCACCTTTTAAAACTACACAAAGAATCAATAAATCACATAATTTATATTAATTACATCAATCTCAAAGAAATTCTATTTCTAACAGGATATGGGACATGATTAGCATAAATTCTATTGGAAACTATGGAAATGTTGCAACAAAGTTGTGTTCCACAACACAGGAAAAATCAAGAGGAATGTATGTAGTAACCAGTTCTCTATTTATTTAATTGTTATATACCTTAAGACAAGAAGAAGCATTTCTTTTAAATTATTTCTATATATCTTAGGACAAGAGGAAGCATTTCTTTTTGTGTGTTATAATGGTCTATTTATTTACTTAGATTATTGCTATATACCTTAGGATAAGAGGAAGCATTTCTTTTTTACACTTATGCTATAATGGCATGTGTTATAATGGCCTATTGTCTACTAAACACCTCGAGTCGGCCACCCAACAAAAAAAGACCCAAAGAGGCCGTAGACCCCCAGTGTATAAATCTCTATACATGTAGCTGATCTCCATATACAGCTAAAACACAAACAATTGTGGAACCTTCTCACCTTGACCTGAGGTTCCCCTAAGAAGACCATTTAGCGATGTGGCCAGCCTTGGTTTGACACCAAGGCTAGCCATAATGTTTTGTCTTGGGAGACATGGACCTCATTAGGCCGCCCACCGCTCAAACCTTGTGATGTAACCATTATCGTGGTAAATAACGCCCAATCTATGACAATCGGTTATTTTGACGTGGAGTTTCTAATTGGACCTAAACCTGCATCGTGTAAGTTTTATGTGACCCTTGCTGTGTGCAGGTACATTGAAAGAGAGCATCATCCTGAGAAGAAATGGATGCTAGCCATGGATTGCATCATTAATTGGCAAAGAAGGACCGCAATGCTCAAGATCCCCTTTCGAATGGTCACCATACCCTTGGTGGGTGAGGCCACCCCAAACCTATCAACATCCTCAGCCTTGTCCTCCACTTACAAAGCCATCACCTCCAGCAACCACTAACACTAAATAAACCTCTCGCCTTGCTCGTGTGTCGACCAACCCCTCAAACTATTATGGAGATCCAAAATCTCGTCGCGGCACGAAAATAAAGACCACCTCCCTAACCTCAACCTCAGTAACCCTTCAAGGAGATCACCAAGAAAGAATGGGTAGCCAAGAGTACCTTGGCTAAGGGAAGTATGAAGCCCATGCAAGGATCTCGCGCAGAGCCACCATTTGGCTTGAAGTCTGAGATCCACCAAGTGGAAGTCCTATGCAACAATTGTCTACCCAAACCCCAAGACCCACTAGCTGGATCCCTCAAGTTGCTAGAAGCCCAAGGCTTCTACAAAGGGAACCCGTTCGTTTGGGTCCCAAAAACATAGATGTTCGCACAAACCCGGAAGCCAAAAAGATCTAGGTGATGGCCTCAGTACCTAGTACCACCCCAAAAATCAACATTCATGGAAGCACAAGGATTCTATGAAGGAAACCCCCACATCTACGTGCTGAGATCACCTATGACCCGTGACCCAAACCCCCTCAAGCTTTTGACGACCTGGACCACCATATTTGGGTGCCGAGATCAAAGAGACCTGTGACTTAATATACCCTTAAACGTCAAATCCAAGTGGGTGTGGAAACCCAACGCCATGCCTTCGTAAACTCCAAAGCTTAAGTGAAAATGGAGAGTAGTGGTCTCCACATAGACTGATGTGCCGACACTACCTTCAAAAAAGTCAGAAGTGCTCGTGGACTTTGAGCATCAAAAGAGGCAACACCTTGCTCATGAACAATGGCCCTACCCATTCTTGTTCCCATCAAACAAGAGCCAACCATGGTGCCAAATCCTAAAGAGAACCATGCACACACTTTTGTGGCTCAAAAAGATATGACCCCACAACACCTATGTGCGCTGCCACGTCACAACATCAACTAGCTAGAAGCCTAAAGTTTAAACAAGCACACTAGCCAAGCCGACCGTGCAGCAGCACGCTCGGTAAAGCCGAATCACGATTTGAGAAGAAGAATAAATGATTCAAGATGTGAGATTGGTAAAACCAAATTACGATTTAAGAAGTAGAATCGACGATCAAAGAAGTCAAATTGTCGAGTAGTTAGATCGCCACGATCCAAGATTGACGATCAAAGAAGATGAATCGTTTAAAAAGTTGAATCATCCAATAGTCAGATTACTATAATCTAAGATCGACGATCAAAGAAGATGAATCGTCAGAGAAGTTAAATCGTCCAGTAGTCAGATCGCCACGATCCAAGATCAATGATCAAAGAAGATGAATCGTCTGAAAAGCGAAATCGCCACGATCGAAAATCGATGATCAAAGGTGTGAGATCATGATCGTAGAAGTGAGATTGACAATCGAAGAAGGCAAATCATCAGGGAAGTACGGTTCATGATTCATGCCTTACGCTTCATGACTTTGACTGACACCTCATGCTTCACGATTCATGACTTGTGCTTCATGCCTCATGTCTAGAGTGAGAAGCTTGCTCAAGTGTACAGAGAGAAGCATGATTGCTCACATGTACAGAGAGAAGCATGATTGCTCACATGTAGAGAGAGAAGCACAATTGCATGCGTGTAGAGAGAGAAGGGGTAGATCGATGTGTTGTGCCTGCATGCAAAGAAGGGAAGAGAGATTATTGGTCTTACCGATCTACTGTAGAGAGCCTTGGTTGTCTATGCTACAAGAATGAAGAAGGGGAGAAGTAGAGGGAGTCATTCCGTGGCCGCCTTGCAAACAAAGAAGAAAGGTTTTGCCCTTGTGCCTTGGTAGACAAAGAGGGAGGATGATGGGCTCTTGCCCTTGTCCATCATTGCATGGAGAGCAACCTACAGATCCGGTACAAGGAGAGAGAACATCCTAAAGATTTAGTAAGCAGAGGTGCTTGGCCCCATTTGCAACCTCAAGCAGGGAAATCAAAGACAAGGAAGGTTATGCCTTGGCAGAAAGATAGGCAGATCATGCCTGTAGCAAAATCAAAGAAGAAGGGCTATACTCTAGTCGTAATTGGAACCAATTTATTTGAATTGAATCCCAAGGCTATAAAATATCCCTTTAGGTGTTTAGAATCCATGTCCCATGGTGAGGAGTTACGACGATAAGCGTTATGAAGAGGGACCTAGGTAACTAAAGTATGTATACTTTATCTCCTCGGCTATCTCCTTTATGTCCTCAACTATCTCCTTTATGTTCTCAACTATCTCCTTGATGTTATTGTAAATTGATTTATGTGTAGATCATCCATGTCATTGCTTATAGCTCAGTCCTCAAACTAGATGCATTTCGAGGTTTGATTAATAGGTATCTTTCTCCAGTCTTGGGTATAAAGCTTGACATACACTGGTATCCCAACTCACAGCGGCAAGGATGGATTAGTTGAAGTTTGATCTCTTGCAAGCTCATGAAAGCGGACCCCCTTTAGCGCAAAGAGATGCCGAAAACATGGTAAGAATTTGTGGCCCTCTTGATCTTTCTCGCATTACTTGCTATGGATGCCAACAAAAGGGACACTATGAATGGGATTATCCTAGAAGAGCTTCTTCTTCATCAAATTTTGTAAACCTAATTGATGCTACTAAGGAAGAAAATGTAAACCATGCAGGATTATATGTTTAATGGATTACTTGAGCGATTTACATCCAATTATAACGATTGACCTAAATTAATACCTATTGTCAACAATTATTATGAGGGGAAGAATATAAGGGCAGCCCACGTATATGGCCTCGCTATATTGCTCACAATAACCCTTGGAATCTGCAAGGCTTATAGCGGGAGAACTTATTTATTACAATGATTGGGAATTGACACCTTATGGTTTTATATAGTTAATCTCAGCAATTGACACCATATATTCTTAAATGAATTTATATAAGCAGTTCCGGAGCTGTCAATGTATTGTAACACTTTAGCCAAAAAAGCCACATGGAAGCTCTAATTAGGGATGACTTTGCCGAGTCAATTAATCATGGTGGCTAGAAAGCGTAGTAATCTAACAAGGGATTTACAAATTACAACCAGAGAAGCGGTAGATGACATAGAAGCATGATGAGTATTTAGAAGTGCATGGAGATTTGAAGACCATACGAGGAATGAATGAGTGTGTTAGATCAGATAATCTAAGTGATCAACTTGTCACATAATTCACGAGCTGTGCTTCACTGGCTGGAAGGGAGGAGAGGTGCAGAGGGTGAGCGACAAGCCGTCCGCTTGGAGCTGCGTTCCACGTGAAACATGACGACCTGTTGTTTGCTTATCGCATTTGGGGGAGCATGGATGATGATCAACCATGTAATTTGTAGAGCGCTGAAGTAAGTTTTGTTCTACGAACACCACATGAGGTAGAATCGGCTCGCAGCAAGCTAGGCGCACCGCGCTGGCTGAAGGCAGAGAGCTGCTATAACCTTTGTTAAACATCAATTCAAGGTGATTGGAGTCATAGATCGATGCTGCAGCTCCGTGGTGATCTACAACAGGCATGAGCTCTTCAACGGAAGCTTTCTCAAAGCTGCTATCTGCATTATTGCTTTGATCGCTGTAAGCGAAAGGAAGAAACGAGCAGGAGTCTCTTTTCTGCCGCCACAATTTAGTCTGTTTTTTAGTCTGTTTTGTTGATCTGCTGCTGCTGTCGTGCTCTAGCTGCTTTGTGGCCTCACTGAATATGCATTCGCTGGAAGTTGGAGTAGGCTCCAAAGGAAGACGTCGTTGCTCTTGATAATATTGCGGATGATCGGACTCCTGTTGTTGCCACCAGCAGATCGACGCCTCTCTGGGAAGCTCCGCCAGCTTCATTTTGCAAGATGAGTTGTAAGAGCCCGCCAAGGACGCATCCGACAACGATATTAACTTGGACAGCAGATCCTGCTCTTCATTCCGTTTGGCAGGCGTCTCTGGTGCAAAAGCATTAGCAGCAGCTGTAGCCGCGTACTTGTAGCTGTCGAAGATTGCACCCGGCAAGCTGCTACAGTTTAAAGTGCGAATCGGAGAGCTTGCCGGAGTACTGCTCGTGCTGCGGCCATACGCTGCCGGAGATGTCCAATACTGCTGTTTATCGCTAGCAGTACTGCCGTTCTGAGTGCATGACGACGACGGACTCACCTCCATTGCTGTCACAGCCGCTTCTCCTCCGTCACCTTCACCGCTCCTTTCACGGAAATTCTGACAAGGCGAACAGACGAAAACTTCCGTTTCAAACGGTACTCTGAAAGGAGAGCACGATGGACTACAGAAATTGATATTCCCACAGTGTGGCATTCTTTAATGGAAAACAACAGTTAAAACAAGCAGTAAGTTGAAGAACTGGCCTTACCTTCCGGTAAATAGTCCCGTCGTCCTCAACCTGCCAGCCAGCCTCATTGCACAGCGCCTTGAGGACTTCGTTGTGATCCGCGTGCTTCGGCAAGTGGTAGTTGCCGTTAGCCCGCAATCCGGCAAAGATTTTTGCGGCCACGGCACGCCGCTTTCGCTCACGCCTCTTGTTATCCTCTCGCTCTCGAGCAGAGGGCAAGCGCAGGACAGAGGCGGCCGCGCCGGCCTTGCCGGTGTTTGGCCGGCGCACGATCCAGGGCCCGGAGGTGGTCTTGATACACCCGCGGATTGTTGATTTTGGGGCGGGGTGAGGGCCAGGGGAGGTGTCGGAGTCCATTGATCCGGCAAAAGAAAGGTAATTGTAGGAAGACGGGCAGTGACGGAGAAAGCTGAAGAGGGTAGCAGTTAAACCTCGATAAATTCTGGCATTGTTCAGTGTTTATGGAATGTCGCTTTTGGCGCATGACAATGCTCTTTACTAATTGAAATAAGTTAAGGGGGGAGGGGGGGGACCGCAGGTTGCAAATGCTGGTGGTGGCAACTATCAATTTTGCATGACCGGTGATGTTGACCATGTAGTCAGTTGGCAGTGGTCAGTAATGAGGCGTGGCAACGTGCCGCTTCTAAGCTGGTAAGCTCGGCCGGGCCCGTAGCGTTCCGGAAACTATATATTTTTTAAGCCTAATTCTTGAATTTCAAGAGCTGTTTAGTGTTCACAGCGATTTAAGACAGCGAAAAACAAGGTTGCCTTGTCAAATCTCTTTTTTAAGATAATTTTCTTTCATATAAATGCCAAGTGTTCAGATGACATGATGCCAGTGTTCAGATGACATGAATCCTTCTCACCATGTGTTGAAGAGCAATTTTGGACAAGATGACGCGAACTTTCAAAAGTTCAAGAAAATGAGGCGGATTTTCAAAAGTTCAACATGCCCCAAGGTGAAGCGAACCCGTCTTTTCCCAAACCCTCAATCTCAGCTAATACCTTTCTTTTTGCAAAGACTAAGAACCTTTCATTAAAATTTCTTTAAAAGAAGGAAAACCTTCTTCTAGCTAATTTCTTACTCCTACTACCCCTACTGTTCTTGGCAAGAGAGGAGGTAGCCTTTACACAAATCCTTTTCTTTTTTCCTTTTTCCCCTTTTAAAAAAAATCTTAGCTTGAAAGTAAAGTACATATGTTATCACCCACACACAGAAGTGCCATCGCTCACACAAGGGAGATTTGAACTTCCTTAGCATTGTTTACCACCACAAGGTCTTAAAGACCCTTGTCAGGTGAGATCAATGGATGGAATTGATCTAAATTGTGACGCTTTTTTAAGGCCACCACGAATAAAGTAAACCCGAACAAGTAAACTACGTTGAGTAAATTGGAAAATTTCTATCTTAGTTTACTTTATAGTTTAGTAAGCAAGCATAGTTTACGTCCGTCCTAGTTACTCGGCAAATCATAGTTTACTTTGTAGTGTATGGGGTGAGGATGAATTTGGGTTTGTGACTTAGAAAAATTTAGAGCAAGAAATTATGTGCAAAAGAGGTTTTAAACTCGAGAGCTTGGGTCACCATTCCTCAGCACTATCTACCATGGGGTCTTAAAGATCCTTGTCAGGTGAGATCAATGGATGGCATTGATCTAAATCGCTGACGACTTTTTTGGGCTGTCAGATAAAGTAAACTCAGACAAGTTAACTCAAACAAGTAAACTACGTCCAATAAACTACAAAGTAAATTGAAAAATTCCATCTTAGTTTACTTTATAGTTTACTAAGCGATCATAGTTTACTTCCTAGTTTACTTTGTAGTTTACTAAGTGGGCATAGTTTACTTCTTAGTTTACTAAGCGGGCATATGTTACTTCTTAGTTTACTCGGTAAATCATAGTTTATTTTGTAGTTTACATCATCGGGTGTGAGAGTGAATTTGGGTTTAGGACTTGGAAAAATTTAGAGCAAGATGTTATGTATAAAACAGGATTTGAACTCGAGACCTTGGGTCACCATTGGGAACACCTATCTACTACACTATACCTTCAAGCAAGTGATTTGAACTTGAGACCTTGGGTCACCATTGGAAACACCTATCTACAACACTATACCTTCAAGCAATGGAACCATGTGGTTTCAAGCCATCATATTACTTCGCGAACGTAGTTTACTTGTTCGAGTTTACTTTATCCCACATCCCAAAAAAGGCATTGCGATTTAGATCAATGCCATCCATTGATCTCACTTGACAAGGGTCTTTAAGACCAAGTGGTAGATGGTGCTGAGGGTCACCAATGGGAACACCTATCCACTACGCTATACCTTCGAGTAATGGAGCCGTGTGGTTTCAAGCCATTATATTACTTCGTGATACACCGACATAGTTTACTTGTCCAAGTTTACTTTATTCGATGGTCCAAAAAAGGCGTCACGATTTAGATCAATGCTATCCATTGATTTAACCTAACAAGGGTCTTTAAGACCTCGTGGTAGATAGTGCTAAGGCACAACTTAGAGACTCTCGAACTCTATTCAATTGTTACACTAACACGCGATGTGTTGAAGAGAAACTATAGTTTGGAACAAACATTTTCTTCATAATTTTATATCCATATAACTAAATTTCAAAAATTTGGAGAACTATTTTTTCGTTCCCTATAAATTTGAGAAGATTTAAACTAGTTCTAATCTAGACCAATGCTCAAACCTGGGTGCGGCTTCAAAAATCATAAAATACCCTCAAATTTTGAGACTAAACGGTTTAATTTTTTTAGTAATAATAATTTTTAAATTCATAAAATATTCAAAAACTACTTGCAATTTTGTGAGATGGAAATTTTTCACCTATAACTTATTTTTGGAGCATTGGTTTTTGGAGAGTCTAGATCTCTGGTTATTAAAAATTTGATCAGCATTTCGACAATCAGCTCAAAGAGTTAGAACTTGGAGTCCGTACAACATCACTCAGCATCCGCTCTCTAAGCTCCCACCAAAGCTCGAGCCTCGAAATAATCGACATTCTAGTGTATTTTTACAAGACAAAATTTATTTAAAAAATTGGCTGAGATTTTGAGTAGCCCTTATTTTAAGGAATAAAATTTTCATATGTTTTATTGGTTGAAATTACTTTTTTCCCGAGTACTTGGAAGTTGGAAGTTCGACTCCCGAGACTGCTAGTCACCAGTGCCGACTCCCACCCGTCAAGGGCGGAGGTCGTTAGAGGGGGGATCAGGGCCGTCCAATCAAGGGGCCTTACTTTTCTGAATTTCCAGCTCGAGCCGATGTGGGTGCATCAAAATGTGAGCCGTGTCACCATCGATCTCATTAAATTCTGGAGTGCTGAGTGGTGGTCAGAATTTGCTGCAATTGCCTGTCATTATCAGAGGCAGAAACTAAGGCCCTTTACAGACCCCGTGGTGTCCATGCAAGTGTGGTGCGCTGGGCCAATGAGGGACACCGCCATGCAACCCGTCTTTACACACCGCCATGTCTCCCCCTCTTCGCCAAGCCACGCTGGCCTCCACGCCATGCCCGCATTTTGCCTGTGCGTGGGCAGCGGGACTTGGCTGCCCAAACTTGGGCGCAACTCCCTCCACCCAATCCTGTGGATTGGTGTGTCTTCGTTGCTGGGCTTCCCGCCAAAGAGCAAGGATAAAAATCGCTGCTGGGCTTCCCGCCAAAGAGCAAGGATAAAAATCGCTGCAGACCGAGACGATTTCCAGCATGAACATCTCTGCGTTTCTTTTGCAAATCAACATCTCGAGGTAAGCCTGTGTTTCTTCTGCAGTTCGATTTATGTGATAAGCTTGTGTTTTTTTTTTGGCGAGCTCTCTGTATTTTCTGCAAATCAACATCTCTGCATGCTGTTTTTGTATTTTCTACATCATAAACATGCTGCATGTTCTGCTTATCTATATTTTTTGCTCTCTGCATGCTGTTTTTTTAATGCATTTTTTTACAAAATAAGATATGCAGAGAGTATAAAAAATTGAGGTCTTTGAATCAAATTGATGTATTTACATGTTAAAACTTGATGCTGCTCATTATTTTTTGCTCCATGCTTATCTGTTTTTGCTGCATGTTCTGCTTATGTGTATTTTCTGCTCTTTGTTTTTGCATGCTGTCCCTCATTGGCCCACAGTGCACCATGTATGCAGCATCAAAGCTTTGAAACCCATTTGATGCTGTTTTTGTTGCATGCTATCCCTCATTGGCCCTTTTCAGACCACTTATGTGGCTCTGCCATGGGTGCTCATCAATGTGTAGTGCTCTTGCTTTTAATACTTTGATCACACACACATTTTTCCCCTCGCACTCACTACTACAATACATTCCATACTTCTTGCTACAATACAAGCAACATCTGCTCTCTATTTTTTGTGATTGCATGCTGTTTTTTCTGCAACATGTAAAAATAGCATGCAATCCAAGATAACAAAATAGAGCCTGCAATGTTTTGTGCAGTGAAGGTACAGCTTGATTAGAGTGATAAATTGTGTGTTATGTAGCTTGATTATGTGTTATGCATGACGTTGTCCCTCATTGGCCCAGCGCACCACTAATGCATGGGCTCTGCATTATGTGGCTCTACAGTGAAGGTACAGCTTCATTAGAGTGATAAATTATGTGTTATGTAGCTTGATTATGTGTTATGCATTATGTGGCTCTGCCATGGGTGTAGTGCTCTTGCTTTAATACTTTGTAGGCTACTTGACCAGCATCTAATTGACCCCTTTATTTTGACATTCCAGTAATCCCCCAATGGATTCCCAGAACTCGCAAGACAGCGAGTACATACCCTTATACTCCCAATATTCTCAGGCATCCTACTTTCCTTTGTATGCTTTTGGTGGTTCACCGTTTGCATTTACACCATACCAACGGCCCAACCCAATCGGCTAGTAGTCTTTGCATCAAAGTCCGCAACCCTCACAAGCAGAGATAGACATCTCATCTTTGACTCCGGAAGGGAAAAGTGATGTGGATGGGGTTTCTGCTCCAAAAAACTTCCAGTAAAACATAGAGTCCAACAATCAGATGATGTAGAGGTGCACGAGGTTGAAGTTTCCAACAAAGCCTCTGTGACCAAGAGATGTAGAAAGGCCTCTACGCCAAAGACCAATGTAGATCAACAAACACGGAAAAGGGAGGTTGGAAGGATGCATGGGTTGTTTAGCTCATTCACATTCGGGGCTCAATGCATGATGAGTTTGGAAAAACTCATAAGCAAGGGGTTGATCTATGGTCTAAAGTTGCCACTCAACTTGCAAGGCTATTCCCAGAGTGTGACAAAGACTGAAGGTTGCAAAAAGAAATGGGGTCATGTGTATACATACTACAAGAAGGACAAGGCCCATAATTCGATCTCTGGAAATGATTGTAAGGTAACATGTCAATGGTTTGATATCATTGATGAGTACATGCACAATCGAGCAAACGTGGTTAGATTCACCCATGCTTCAGTTGTGGGTGGTAACACCGACGGCCCACAGTTGGGAAAGTACATGAAGGAGAGGGCACACAATCCCATATGAAAATAGAAGCGCCCCAGAGCAATGTCCCCAATCTGCGACCACGAAAAAGATCGGAAGATTGAGGAATCCCTTCTTGACATGGCCAACACGGCCAAAGTCATGGCAGATCAGCACAAAGACTCTCTTGCGGATCGCAAGGCAGCAGAAGTCCAAAAGTTGCAAATGCTTGGCCAGCTTCCTTCAACTGTGACTGGCCTTTTGGATGTAGTGAAAAGTTTTAAAAAGAAGTGATTTCACTGTTATCTCTGCAAATTATGGTGTTTTAACATGTTTACTGTGTAAGTGAATTTGCCATCAAGTTTTTAGCTAATTTCAAGTTTTAACATGTAAACACACTAATGTTATGTAATCATAGGAATTTAGCCATTCTTCCATGTATTGCAGGGGATGGAAGACGAGTTAATTCTCACGTCTTCATGCTAGAAGATCATTCTAGAGTTTTGTTATGCAATCTCCACATCAGGTCTTCATGACCTGTACATTAAATGGCCTTCTTCTTATAGAATGTGTATCATGGCTAAAGGATTTCAAGCAATACATGGTATTCCGTTTGTTATTGGTGCAGTGAATGGTAGCCATGTTCCAATTATTGCCCCTCATGTGCACCATGAGGACTACTTTAATCGAAAGGGGTTTCATTCTATAATTTTGCTGATGACCGTTGCTTCTAACTACTTGGTTTGGGATTATGACATTGGTTGGGCAGGTTCTATGCATGATTGGAATGTATTCCAAAGAAGTGATCTAGGTCAGAGGTGTGAATCAAACAGCTTAGGCAATTATTGTTTACTTGGTGATTGTGCTTACCTTGCAAGGTTTTGGATGCTTCCTCCATTTAAAGGAAGTAAGGATGGATTATCCCCTGAGCAGTACTTTTGGAACTACATTCAATCTAGTTCACGGATGCCTGTGGAGCGGGCTTTTGGATTGCTAAAAGCTCGCTTTCGTATTTTATTGAAGAGATGTGACATGTTATTGCAGAATGTGCCAAAGATGGTTAGCACTTGTTTGGTCCTTCATAACATGTGCATTGTGCATGGAGATTCATTTGATGAGGGCTAGGTTCGAGAGGCACAAGCGGAGGTGGAGAGAGCAAACAATGATGCATTGGCTTTGGATCCAATCATTCAGAATGGGCTGCAAGTGGGTCTTGCTGAGGTTACAGCTTTGGTGCAAATTGATACCTCATCGGTTGTGCAGAGGGTACAATCATCAGAAACAGCACCACCTGATTCATCCCTGGGGCGCTGCAAGGAGAGACAATCTTGCTAGAGTTATGTATAAAGAGAGAGAGAGAAAGAACAAATGTGAGAATTGTATTTGGTGATCATGACTCATTGATGAGAGTGACAATAGTGAGTAGGGATGAAACAGCACTTGGATGTTATGACTTTGGACACAATGTTGGTATTTTGTTTTTCTCTAAGACATCATATTTTGGCTTTATTAAATATCTCCCAAATATCTTTTGGATTATTTAATTAGGATGTTTATTTGGTTTTTAAATTTCATATGCCTACTAATTCTCATTCTTTTTTATGAGGGGGTAAGATAAATGTAGTTCATCCCCTCCCCTCCTCTCGAAGAGAGCAGAGTGTAGCCGTAGTCACTGTGGTGATGGGGTTCAAGTCCCCAACTCTCTATTTGTATGGATGGAAATTGATTTTGCAGGGTATTGATGAAGTTTGGGAGCATCTTGTAAGTTACGGGTAAGTGATCATTGATTACCAATTCATTCTTCCATATTATAGTAAGACAGTAGGAGCACTTGCACTTGTATCATATGTGTTGAGCACCAGATTGGGAGGGCATGCAATGACTCAGGCTCTTTACATGTTGTATGTATACGCAAGCTAAAGTTGAGATGCACGTTGAGGAAGGGAAAAGGGACGCCCATGCATGGGCAGTCTTTTTTTTAATAACGCAGCATGGGCAGTTGGTGTGTAATGGGGTACGCCCATTCAAGAGTGCACAGGGCACTTCTTGGCTGCCCACATGTTGGGGGCGAAGGGCCGCCATCTACTTGTCTCCACCTCATCGTGAATATACATTGCAGCGGCTGATGTGGCGACCCCGTCCTTGATGATTGGGAAAGGCGGCCTTTCCGGTAGAAAGGGGGCTCCCGGCCTCTGCCGGTCACCCGTCGCCTCTTGACGGCCTTTCCCTCCTCCGTCATAGCCCTCAGTCAGTTTGTGACCGAGACTCGAAGCAAGGACGTCACAGTAGTGAATGAAAAAGTGGGGCTTCGCCAATGGGCCATGCCTCTTTCAGAAGTCCGCTGAAACTAACGCCGCCCGAGGAAGATTGCATTGCCCATCACCGGCGGCCGGCCGACGCCCGTCCCCGGGCCAGGCCAAACGTCCTACTGCTCCTGGCTACGTCAGGTCTTTATTTGCTGCCGGCCGGCAGAATATGAGGACCATTGGGCCGTAGCGACGGACGGCCGACATTTTTGACCCGGTTCCGTGACTCTTCTGTCAGTCGTGGCGGAACCCGGTCGTTGTGCGCGAGCGAACAACCAACCTTGTGTGGAAGCGTGCGAAGGATATGATGAGATTCGTTACTAGTTACACTACCTAGTTGCTCCCGGGACTTTTGAATGGGATATTGGCATCCACGCATCCAGGGAATCATCATGACCACCACTGTCATCATCATCCTCCCCTATTTCGTGCTGTCGCGTTCGAATTCCTAGTTCAAGTAGCACGCAACCTGTAACGGATGTTGTCAATGTCAACCATGCTCAAGCAACCGCATGCAGCATGACTCGTGATCAAAAAAGGAATGATTCGCCATCATCCACTACCGCCCATGCAGCATGCTGTCACCTCTGCTTTTCGAGCACCCAAGTATAGTGTCGTTGCACCTTTGAAATTCCAAAAATACCACCCCCTTATATCCACTCTACTAGTGGCTTGACCCGTCTCTCACGAGCAAGAATATTCTTATTTGTCGATCACAAATCAGTGCAGTATAGAGAGAGAGGTTGCTCTAGAGTCCCAAGATCACGGGTTCAAGCCCTCATTGCGAAGCGATTACATGCACAAGTGTGTTTTTTTCTTACTTTCTAATTCCAAACAATTGAAAAAAAAAACGCTCTCACGGGTAAGTAGGGATAAGCCTTATATTTGAAGCCCATGATGGCCCCATGGTCCCTAGCTCCCATATATTCATAAAATTTCATAATATGGCATTTTAAAAAACTTTAATATTCTTTACTCTCTCTCTCTCTCTCTCTCTCTCTCTCTCTCTCTCTCACACACACACACACACACACACACACATGATACTTCCAAATACACACACACATACACACACACTCTCTCTCTCTCTCTCTCACATACACACACGATACTTCCAAACACTCTCTCTCTCTCCCTCTCTCTCTCTCTCTCTCTCTCTCTCTCACACACACACACACACACACACACACATTTTGATAAACATCCATATTATGGCATTAAAAAAACATTTTAATAAACTTTAAATAACTTCTCTCTCTCTCTCTCTCTCTCTCTCTCTCTCTCTCTCTCTCTCTCTCTCACACACACACACACACACACACACATGATAATACTCTCTCTCTCTCTCTCTCTCTCTCTCTCTCTCTCTCTCTCACACACACACACACACACACACACACACACTTGTATATTTATAAGAAAATAATAAAAATAATTAAGGTTTTATTTAAGTGTCATTAGATGTCACTTG
Organism: Cibotium barometz; assembly: GCF_041138505.1. Taxonomy (NCBI): domain Eukaryota; kingdom Viridiplantae; phylum Streptophyta; class Polypodiopsida; order Cyatheales; family Cibotiaceae; genus Cibotium; species Cibotium barometz. The sequence goes on from NC_141050.1 coordinate 32,790,659, forward strand.
CATATGAATAGCAATAAAAAAAGAATCTTCTTCTTCTTCTTCTTCTTCTTCTTCTTCTCTCTCTCTCTCTCTCTCTCTCTCTCTCTCTCTCTCTCTCTCTCTCTCTCTCTCTCTCCCCAATCGAATCGAGCATGACATGTATGCAAGCGAGCACGATGGCCAAAGCGGCCACATGAACAGTAAGCACAACGTGCATGCAAGCGTGCACAACGACCAGAGCAACCACATGAAAGTGGTCGCATGAACAGTAAGCACAACGTGCACAACGCTCAGAGCATGAACAGAGAGCACGACAAAGATAAAAAAGGCCACCCACCAGACCAAATACTCTTGACACACTGTTGGTTGTCGAGAGGACCAACCAACAGTAGGCGGCACGATGGGCAATACGCGGCCACGCTACCCAGCAGACTAGAGGAGGGACATGCCGGTCTCTAATACCTTGCAGAAAAACAAAAAAGATGAGAGAGAGAGAGAGAGAGAGAGAGAGAGAGAGAGAGAGTCTCCCAGCACAGTGTGAGAAGGCTTAGCCACCGTATCCTACAAAAAAAAAAATTGATTAGAGAGCACGGGCTGAGAGAGAGAGAGAGAGAGAGAGAGAGAGAGAGAGAGAGAGAGAGAGAGAGAGAGAGGGAGAGAGAGAGAGAGAGAGGGAACTTTACCAGCTGAGGTGTTGAAGGCTGAGGAGCGCGATTCACAATCTGCATGCAAGCCCATGCACCGTTTTCTCAATAAATCACGCACACATAGAGCATGCACACCGTTCACGCGAGAGAGAGAGAGAGAGAGAGAGAGAGAGAGAGAGAGAGAGAGAGGAAATTAAATATGCAGGTGTAACATGCAGAGAACAAACCTGGAGAGCTCAAGGTCGAGGAGTGGGAGAGAAGGCCAAACCAGGACACCTCAAGGTCGAGGAGCGGGAGAGAAATTTGAACGACGATGTGGTAAGGCCCATGCAGATTAAATCGGCGCACAGCTGATGGAGGTGGCGGCCAAACCTCCTTCCTTCAACGTGGGGAGCTCTAGCAGAGGCGACGCCTGTAGAGCGTAGTGCAGATGGTGTAGTAACTCTAGGCAGCGGTCGGTGAAGCCTCCACGTGGCATGCAAATGGAAGCCTAAAGAGGCCTAAAAAGTTTGCCATGCGGAGGGCAAACGTTTGGCCTCTTATATATATATAAAGATGCCATTAATTAATTAATGGGATAAAGTTAATTAATTAATTAACCTTTGCGTACCCTTGTCCAACTCACCTCGACCACCCTCCCTCGCATTCCTAATAGCGAGCCCTCGCCTCCACATCCCTTTCCCTCTCCCCCTCGCCCTAGCCTCTTCTAAGTTCTCGTCCCTCTCCCTCCCTCTTATTCCACGCTAGCCTCCCCTCCATCTCCAGCTCAAGCACCTTTTATACAACTCGAAAGTCGGCATCCGCCGATGAATCTAGAAGGCACTAGATTTTCGTCTAAGGTTATCACAGCTTTAATTCTTTTGTTCAAAGGTTTATGCTGGCCCATTAATTAATTAATAGCAAACCAAAATTTTGGTGCCATATATATATATATATATATATATATATATATATATATATATATATATATATATATATAGCCAATTTCGAATGAGATTAATTTCTTCATTGGAAAACCTTTATGTCTTTCTCAAGGAAGTCTGTTACAGAAATGCAAGTTCGCTCTACTTCCCTCTTCCACTTGATACGATGAATCAAGCGTAATCGATAGACAAGGCGCTGGGCATGCTGCAACAGAGAGCATCGGCGTCGCTCTTCTGTAACATATCGGCAAATGACACTGCAGGCTTACTATATGCAGTGTATTAGTGCAGGGGGAACCTCACGCAGTAGAAGTGCTTGCAGTGCGTAATAGAGGCGGCAAGGTTCAACATGTAGAATTGCAGTAGTAACAAAGGGCACGATTATGTATTATTAGACAGCTGCATGGTGAGGTGTCAAAGCATGGCTTTCTTTAATTTGGACACAACGTTGTTGATTATATGGGGGTGTAGTGCAGATTGAATTAACGATGGGGTTAAATATGGAGAGGATGCAGGTAAACTGATTAATACGGTGATTAGGGAGGCACAAGGAACGGGGCGATTAGGGTTTATGGAGTGGCATAATGCATGGGGTAGGTACCCCATGCATTATCCCCTCACAATTTTTTTCCTATTAATTAATTCTAATAGGCAAAGAAGAGAGCACCCTAAGGTCGAAATCTTAGTAGTGAGGTTTCGACCTTATTATATTTAATAATGAGCTGCTCATTAATTATCTAATAATGATAATGGTTTATCTCATCTCAATAGGGGGGGGCACGATTAAATGCAAATTAATTAATTTGCTGGAACTTATGCTGCTTGCTTGCAAGAGATCAAATGTGTTGGAGTGTTGATTTGGGTAGTTTTTCGAAGCCTTACTACAAATTTTCTTCCAAAAGATTTTTTCTTGTGAATTTAAAAAAATATTTATGGAGACACTTTTCTTGTAGATGCAATCAATTGAGAGCTTGGAATTTTTAGAGGTAGAAGAGGCATCAGGCATTTGGCAATAGATATGATATTAAAAACTAGTCTGTGATGGAGGTTTTTTACCTCTAAATTAAAAACATTTTTTGTAAGCATTGATATGAACCAGTAAGAAATGATCAGGATTCAGAACTACCCCTTGCCCTCCTGCTAACTGTTGATGCAAACTACTAGCCTGCTAATGCATGTAGAGCGGCCAGTGCTGAAATTTCAAGCCTTCATAGGGCATACCCTTCAAACCTGCCTCTTAAAAATAGGGTAACATTGCAAAAAAAAGCCAATATTTTTCCCTAAATTTTAGAGATTAAAATATATAAACTTAGTTAACTTTTGAAGCTCAAGCTAGTTATGGCCTTCAAATTGAAAGTAGCCTTCTAACTTCCAAGTTCCTATTATACATTCAAAACTTGCAAAATTGAAACTTGCAAGGGGTCATTGCTCGATTATTATTCACCGTTCACTGCAATTTAAATGTAACGCACATCATAAAACCAGTGCTCAAAAAAACCCAGGTTTAGTGTAATATCACCTTCAAATTTTAAAAAATACTTGCAAACTTGAAAGTGCCAATACTTGCAAAATTTGAGGGAATATAGTACAAATACCTTCCAATTAAATAAAAAAAACTCTTCATTGATAATTTCTTAATTTTATATATCAAAGTTTTCCAATTTTTGAGAAAATAGTTTTTTTCGAGCACTGCATACAACCTTGAGCCTAGAGGCTGTTCTCACGGAAGTGGACAGTGGGCTTTTGGTTCACGCTTTTGAGAGCACGTGACAACAAATGCAACCTTTACCCACAGGACTTTCGCATTGAAGTATTGATGATCTGGGCAATTTTGATAGGAAGTAGGTAGAGCTAGGAGGATGTTCACATGGAAAATGGGGGTTGCAATTCTCCTCTCCATTGGTTGGAGTTGGCACTGCAAGATTTAGTTCATGTAGGCGTGAGCCATTGTGTCTTTCACAAACATCCCATACAATGTATTCATCATCAGTGATCTCAATGAGATTAATTAACACTTACAAATTTAAGCATTGTCACTTGGCATTTACTTCTTCGTGAAACCTTAATGTCTGATTCTTATCATCTTTAAATTAATTGGCATATTCATACCTAAAATTGGACCTAAGGGTGGGGACAATAGTTGGGTGGTTCAGAATGTAGCACCCTTCTCCTCCCATGATGCAAGTTTTATGGGGCTGTTCCCACAATTTTTAAGATGTACCACTGGTGGTTGGTTAGAGTAGAGTGGTGGTATTTCTAACCCACTAGCTCACCGATAGGTCAGAAATACCATCGATGGTGTTTGTGAGCTGGCAAGAGCTGAGCCAATAGCATTCACTAGTGCTTTTCTGGATCAAAAGGCTTGGCAATGAAAGGTAGAGTGAGAAAGTGTGTGCAGATACTGAATCATCACTTCTATTCCACCAGGCGTCCAACAATCGACCTCTCTAAGAGTCACAAGAAGAGCACCTATTCTAGCTCCCCCCAACCCCCCACAAACAAAATCCGTGAAAGAGTGCGTTCCTCCTTCTCACAAAAAAAAAGGACCATGAGCAACTAAGGCTAAGTTCACAAGCTTCCAACTGAAAGCTTGTGGTCGTCACATGTCAAACAAGGTTAGGAAGCTACCACATAGGGATCCACAAGTAAACATTCACCAAGTTGAAAAACTCTAAGTCTCTTCAGGCCTGACAAGGGGTGGAAGGAGCAAGAAAAGGGAAAAGGCCAAAAGAAATGGGCGGTCTCAAGATTTAGAGCCTAGTTTCATGGGTTGAAAAACTATATCA
>NC_141050.1:32802493-32812493 GCF_041138505.1 Cibotium barometz
GGTAGGATTTCTTGGGTTCCAGATAATTGTTTCAAAGTTTACCAAAAAGAAGGTACCACCACTGAGATCTGTCCATAGATAACCCCCATCTTATGTTTAATTTGCAGTGAATAAGAGGGGTGGACAGTTTGGGGGGGATGGGGAGGAGGTCAACCTGGGTCTTCCACTGAAATGCTTTGGGGTGAGGTAGATCTTTGATTGTTAACAGCCAAGTATCAGTTCTGTTCCATACATTGATTCTCTCCCCAATGAGATCAAGTTCAACATTAGATAGGTTGTAGATTCTAATGTGCTCAGCTCTGGACATCCAGTCCTTATTATCCCAGTCCCAAATGTCCCACCAACTACATATCCCAATCTTGTGCAACCTTAGAGCACTCAGCATGAACACCCTCAGATTGTACATTGATTTTGCTAAGGTTTAAACCTTAGTACAAATTGAACACCCTCAGTTTGTACATTGATTTTGCTAAGGTTTAAACCTAGTACATTGATTCATTAATGGGGCTAGTTAGAGCTCCATTAATGAATTAATGGTTGAATGTGAATATGTGAATATAAGTTTACCCCATGACCAAGTTGCTAAATTGGTTCATGGTGGGAAAAGCCTTTTGAACCCAAATTTCGATTCCCAAGTTCCTTCCAACTACTAGTGGGCTAACCCGTGCTTCGCACGTCGCCTCTAACCTCTAAATTTGTGCCACATGGTAATTTTGTGGAACTTTTCTTTTGTGACCCATGCTTCGTACGTATATAATTCGTTGTCAGCAAATGGAACAAATTGGCAAAGTGATAGGATGAAGTCATTGTCAAAGGTTTGGAAGTAGGATTCATAGCTCCATATGTTTCAAATCCTAGAGTAATAGGAGTCTCTCTCTCTCTCTCTCTCTCTCTCTCTCTCTCTCTCTCTCTCTCTCTCTCTCTCTCTCTCTCTCTCTCTCTCTCTCTCTCTCTCTCTCTCTCTCTCTCTCTCTTTTACTGTAACACAAAAAAGCAAAGTATTCGTTCCTTAGCGTACACATGACTGCACTCTTCTCTTGTCCTGCCATGTGTCCCCGCTCTCCTCGATGATTAAAATAGATAGTACACCAAAAAGATATAAATATAAAAGTCATAAACTGAATGTTCCAACCAATATGTATGTGTTGGTTGTCAGCTAGTGGAACAAATTGACAAAGTGATAGGACAGATATACTTGTTGTCAGTGGAGTGGATGAAGCTGTTGTCAAAGGTTTGAAAGTAGAATTCCCAGCTTGATATTTTTCAAATCCTAGATTAATAGGAGCCTGCCCCACTCTCTCTCTCTCTCTCTCTCTCTCTCTCTCTCTCTCTCTCTCTCTCTCTCTCTCTCTTGGCTCTAGAGAGAGGGATTTGGACCACTGGCTAGAGTCATGGACTATTGTGATCAACGATGCTTGGGTTTTTTATCTCCTGGAGATCCGCAGGCTCAGAGAGTCCATTATCAGGAGAGCAGACGCCCGACTGGCAAGGAGTCCACACAGAGACAGATTACTGACTTCTTTAGAGGGACTACCCGGGAGGACACACAAGCCGACAGCCCAGCAGTGGGCACCCCGTGGGACTCTAGTTGAGAGAGCTATCCAGTTGGGCAGATCCAGACGCCCGAGGGTTCGCGGATCCTCACATCGGAGATGGTGCCTACACCGAAGGATTCAGAGCATCATTGCGAGGCATCGGGCTCGTCTGACCAGGCATCTCACTATGGCAGATATCCATGCCATCCGGCAGAGACCCATGCTAGAGCTCCTAGGATGATTACGACACCAGCCATATACTGTTGTACTCACTGTCACTTTTGTACTCCCCCATATTCATGTATTCATGTATCCATGTACTCATGTACCCCATTTTGACTAGTAGCATTAGCTTCCCACTCTCCCTAGTTGCTGCTTTTGGATGCTCCATATACTGATGTATTGTAGGGCTAGATACTTACCTTCAGTTCTTTCTTTTCTTTTCCAAACAGTGTATCAGATGTCACATGGTTGTAACTTTGGTCTCATAGGTCACTTTGGCCTTTTGAAGACGTTAATATAACATTTCATTTCATTTCTCTCACTCTCTCTCTCTCTCTCTCTCTCTCTCTCTCTCTCTCTCTCTCTCTCTCTCTCTCTCTCTCTTTTACCATAGCACAAAAAAATAAAGCGGTCATTCCCTAGCGTACACATGATTGCACAAAATGATCTCTTTCCTTGTCCTACCATGTATCCCTCCTCTCCTATGAGCTTAAAATAGATATAAGTATAAAGTCAGAAACATGCACGTTGCTATAACACATATATAATGAATGTTCTTACATTTTTGTGTGTATCTCTCTCTATGTTATATATACGTATGTGTGTGTGTGTGTCTCTATGTTATATATAGGTATGTATGTGTGTCTCTCTCTCTATGTTACAGACATGTACATACACATCTCTCTCTCTCTCTCTCTCTCTCTCTCTCTCTCTCTCTCTCTCTCTCTCTCCATATGAAATGAGCACAAACATATGTATAAATAAGAAAAAAATTTCAACTAAATATGCAAATAAACATCCTCGTTGTATAGCGATGAAAAAGATTAATATCATCAAATAAGTAACGATTTTCAACTAAATATGCAAATAACATCCTCGCTGTGTAGAGCAATGAAAAAATCAACACAAAAAAACAAAAATAGCAAAAGTAGCGAGAATCAATTAATCGATCTACTGATCAGTATAGAGAAGTGAAGCTTCTGCATCCTAGAGCCATCAACAACGGACAAGTAATGCATGATGTCGTCGTCCAACATGGTATGCAACTGATGCATCTCCACTTCACTGACCATCAAGTGTGGATGTCTTCTTCACTCGTAGTCCTACAAAGAAAAGAGAGAATTATTGATAAAACATTAATTAAAAAATACCAAAAATCTATTATAATTATAGTTAATCTTACCTGACACAAATGAAGATTGAAATAGAGCTTTGTCAAGCGCCACAAAATACTCGTATCAAAGGGAGAAACTCCTATACGTATTGAATAAGGTCCAAGCCTCTAGCATAGAGAATACCTCAAAAGAGGCAACACATCTCTCTATGTCATAGTCAGTGTCACAAACATACTCTTTTGTAAATAAGTATACTCCCAACTCCTCATCGAGAACACTAATCCCATATCTCTCAATGCCCTCCTCCATAACTTTGACCATGAAAAAATCCACCACAGTCAAAATCCTAAAACAAAGAAGAAATTAAGAAGTTATATAAAGAAACATAAAAATCTTGAAATAATTTCTTGTAATTTACGCACCCATCCTTATGGCCATCTATAATAATCCCAGCAACATATTGATGAGGAATGGGTGCACACCAAAGAGGTGGCTCTGTAAATAAACTAAGTTATATATGTCATGCACTAAAAAACCATGAAAAAATATGAATAAATACCAAAAAATGGATATAAAGTTGTAAACCTTCAACCCTCGACTCCAACATATCCAAAGTGAATAGAATGTCGTACATGATTGTCCCTAAAACAAAATAAAACTTTTTAGAATATATACATAAAAGAAAGAACAAAGAGCCATGAAAACTCCTTTTGGCATGTATCCTCCACTTATCATACAGCAAGGGAAAGGGCGTGCTTAATAGGAAAGATACACATGCATACACAAAGACACATACAGAAAATTAGAACACATAACTTCAATACGATACCTGAAATTATTACCCCTAGAAGCATCTAAGATCTACTTATAAACAATGTTACTTATTGTGTAAGCCAAGCAATAAGGTGGATATCCTCCCCCAAGTTAGAGACCATAACTCCATAACTGAAAGGACGTTCTGGTAAAAAAACTATATCTATCAAACTAGGTGTTAATCACATACACACTGTCTCGGAAGTAAAGCATTTAAAACCTTTTGCCAGTTTGGATTGCATGCAAAAGTAATAAATAAATCAAGTTTTCCCTTGGAATGGATAACTGCCATTGCATTTGCTATATTTTCCAAGTCCACCAATAAAACTCGATGGTAAATGGCAACAATTAGGCATGTAACAAATTACTTCCAGGTAGTTCTTGTTGCCATATGCAAAACTTCCTTATATACAACATTAGTAGTACAAACCATCTCTCGACCACTCACATTAGTCTCACAACAGGCAGTATCTTGAAGAAATACCTTGACGGCATTTGATGATCGCACACGTGAGAAAGCAACATATAACTGTCCATGACTAAATACTGGAGTTGCCAAGTATAATCCTAAAAGAGACATTGTTTAGCCTTGTGATTTATTTATTGTCATAGCAAATGCGAGTCGAACAGGGAACTGCCTCCGCCTCATATCAAATGGAAGCTACAATGTACTTGGAATGAAAGTTATTCTCGGAATGAAGACCATATCTCCAATGTTAGTGCTAGTAATAATTTCTGCCTCTAACACCTTTGTGTGAATTACACAATCCCTCTCGAGGATTTAGATTACGCAATAAAATTATTGGAGTATTTCTTTTCAGAATCAGTCGTTCGATGAGGTGGATAACCACCACCAAGTTTAAGACTGTTTAGGTATTCTGTTGTATATAAAAAAGAACCTTCACCACTTTTATTAACTGAATCTGCAACTTGCTCTCCCCAGGCATGGTATCCATGCACTGTTATTGATCGCATCAACTTCAAGGTTTCGAGGTGCAAGAATAGCACGCTCTCTAAAATACGATGCATAATCTACAACACTTAGAAGCTCTGTATACACCCATTTAATCAAGTCCTCCATAGACCCTCTCTCTAAAAGCATTTTTGATGAAATTGACACAATACCTTCTTTTATCCCCTCGCCCTCTGTTCCATTGCCAATGTCTAGAACCCGCTATAGGAATTCATGCTCTGTTAAGTTATTACCATTTTAAAGTACCTGCATGTTTTGTGTAAGCTTCAATACTATAGTGTCTCTCCATATTTATGAGTGACATAATGCGGCATTAACAATGTCCTCTTGTCCTCCCTTTGGAACAACTGGCAAGATCTACCTAAAATCTCCACCAAAACAATATGACCTTTCCACCAAAAAGCCGATCATTGTGCCCATAATGTCTCTTAATGTCCTATCCAAGGCTTCAAAGGCATATCGATGGGTCATGGGTGCCGCATCCCATATTATTAGCTTAGCTAGCTTCACAACATCTGTAAGCTGACTGTTAACCTTTATGTTACAGGTGCTAGTTGCATGTAGGTCCAATGGTATTTTAAACCGTGAATGAGTTATGCGACCATTGCCTAGTAGCAAGGCTGCAATGTTAGAAGATGCACACACCAAAGCAACATGCCCCTCCCCACGCAACCGAGAAAGAAAACAATTATAGAGAAAGGTCTTGCCAGACCCTCCTAGACCATCGAGAAAAAACACTTCACCAACACCTACATATATTGCCTCCAAATTCTGATTAAAGGCCGCTAGTTGACAATCATTTAGAGTTGTTTTCATTCGATCAGCAATTTGTGCCTGCTGCTCAACATTAAATATTCTCTCTTCTTGTAATAATCCATTTGTAACTATGGACACATTTGATTTGTCCACAAGAGGCATTCCCTCAAACTCAACCAACCTTCGACCATGTTGCTGAAGAATGCGCTCTGCAAAACAGAGCCTCATTCTTTGCCACTACTACCCGATGATCATTTAAATTCTCTATAGTCAGTTGTAATGCATGAAAAAAATCATCTGAAAGTTTCGATGAAAATCTTGCCCACAGAAGGCCGGGAGAGGCTGGCTCACAAAACACCAAAATTGTGACAAATAGGTGTCTCAATTACGAACCGGTTTGATGAAACATGGCCTCTTGCGTGCATACATATAAACCATTCTTCATCACTTTCCAATAAACCTCTAACTATGCATGCTCCCTTGAAAGTAGGAGAGACTTGCCCATCAAAAGTGTGCAAGTCATCAAAAGACTTACAACCTTTGCAACAAGCAACATACGCAAGAAATATTGCTCACCAGCCAGATGGAGAAACGTTGTACATGCAACCAATGCTATTGCCTAACTTTCTTCTAGTCCACTTCTTATTTAAGACTCATGTTCCAAACCCATCGGCTGGGAAAGTCATTCTAAAGCAAATCTTTTGCATCATCATGCAACTCATTACATGCAAACCACTCTATAAGGGTAGTTTTTTTGTTTCTTTCTCTATCTATAATTTTCTGTAAGTCATCATCATCTCAAAACATGACATTATTATGTAGGGGAAGATGAACTTGTAATCTTTGGACATTTGGCTTTTCTTCATGCATATCATATTTATAAATTCGCCGGCATGCTTCTGATGCTGACACATAACGTGCATCCAAGTACCTAGTACCGATCTTATCCACCACACCATCAGTTGAATGTTATAGTTCTCCTTGCCTTTCTACATGATTTACAGTTTGCATTTTGATTGTTGCTCTGTCATGACCCTTGTACACATATTTATACAAATATTTAACTCCTGTGATTATGGAGCATACTTCAACATCAATGTGTGCCTTGTATTTCATGGAGAGGAAAGGATTAAATGGCACTATCTAACGATTGTCAATGACAGCTCCTTTCACTTGTATGTTCCTGCCATCATCTCGATTCATATAAATAGGATAGCCATCGCTACCCCTCACAGTAGATTCAGAGAAGACACATGGATAATGACGACTACATTTCCCATTAGTTATGCATGGAGCAATGGGATTTAGTACACCACATGGGCCATGAACATTACATTGTCTAATAATGTCATGTAACTCAAAAAACATTTCCCTATCAGGAAGCTTTGCACATACTAATCGATCATAATGACTAATCTCAGTTGTCTTAAATTCATTTGCCAAAATCAATAATATGTGTGAGTGCAGCAAACCTCTCTTTTGGAACTCAATCACACAAACATAACCAGCCACTTTTCTAAACAAATTATCCTTTGTAATTGACCTCATCATATCCTTATGTTTTTTTATTAAACACACGGGCTGTCAAATCCGGTCGATCATGCGCACTCTGCCCTGGAAGTAATGCTTTAGACATTTTAGACCATTGTGGATTGCAAGTGAATGCAATGAACAAATCTGGCTTACCCTTCTTCCTTACAACTTCCATTGCATCCTGGTATAGCTGATACATATATCGTGGCCCTCTTGTAAAAGAAGATGGTAGCACAACTCTACGTCCCACAGTGTTGCCCAGTATAGTTCTTGCACCATCAGCTGCATTAACCATGTTCGATAATCCTTGATACACTTCTACACGCAAAGTTGTTTAATTATTACGTATCCATACCAACCTCGATTCCTCCATGCTATTATATGCATCTACAATGTACTGTTGCAATAATCTTCCCCCACGTAGAAGGCAAGCATTGGTATCAAGTCTGATCTGCAATCAGTATGCAAAATATTATCTTTGAGTAACACATTTTAAACTTTGAATCTCATGCAATGATGCATGGGCAGGAACACAAGCATATGGAATGTATATATGCCAACCATCCTCCCCTCGTGGAGATAAAAGAACATATAAGAGTGGCATGTATGATCAATGCAAATTAGATATTCTTCTCACAAACCCATTGCACAAAAAAATTTGGATGTCTTAATAGCCGACATCGGCATCATCTCCTTGCCCTGGCATGATAGCAATAACCTCGCTAGATGTGGGCACCAAGTATTGTCTAGAGGTAGAGCGGTTCTCACAAATTATCATCTTTAAATCTGCTCAATACTTCCCAATACTTCCCCACCAACAACTTGCAATGCACAGGCATATGGATTGCATGCACGTATAATCCTCTGCAGTAATGCTAAAACACCAGGATCCAAATATTGGGAAGTATTGCTTCCCAATACTTCCCCACCAACAACTTGCAATGCACAGGCATATGGATTGCATGCATGTATAATCCTCTGTAGTAATGCTAAAACACCAGGATCCAAACAGGCATGTATAATCCTCTGCAGTAATGCTAAAACACCAGGATCCAAACAGGAATGCCATCCAAACAATTTTATAGTTGATGCTCTGTGTCATATACATATAGCTGTGCAAAACGTGGGCACTCTTCCCGTCCTCCATCAGGCAATAAAGTTCCAACACGATGATATACATTGCCATGAACTCAAAAGTTATATATGCCTCTATTTCCAAAAAACGTTTCATCAATATGAGCACCCAATGATATAAAAGATAGGACACTATTGTAAGCTCGTATGTTCTTTCTAAATAATTTGCTTCTAGAATCATTGCCATGCAATAGAATTCTTAGAAACTCGGGTGGCTCCTATACTGGCAACAATGACACATGCCCCGCTTTACAACAATGGCTTCCTACAGCATGACGTAGAGTTGTTTTGGTCTCATCTTTTCACAATTGAGCATGGCAAAAACTACAAAAGTGATTAAGAGATCCCAGGGAGTGAAGAGTTGGAGTGCAAAACACTAATGGGTACATAGCGGGTGTCTTATATCCTCTCCAAATTGCATTCTTGGTGAGCACGTTCTTGTGTTCGATATTGCACCCTCAGTTCTACATTTCTAGCTGGCGGTTTTTTTTTAATATTGTTCTTTGCCTAGCAACATTACGTCGTTCTTTGTGCATTATATTCAATTGTCTTATCCAATCATCAGCACATGCTAAATGCAAAACATTGCTTGACTTATCATCACACCCCTGCTACTTAAAGTTCGTTCTACTGCAATTGAACGGCGAGAAGCCCTAGTTGCATCTAATTGAACCCTTCTACTTCTTATTAGAGTGTCTATCACATTCCTTTCTCTAGAAATATCTCGGTTCACATTGCATTCTTGGTGAGCACGTTCTTGTGTTCGATATTCCTCCCTCGGTTCTACATTTCTAGTTGGCTGTTTTTTTTTATTTTGACTCTGTCCAACCATCTTCTATTTAAAAGCACAACTTAGTCCGAAAGTATTTGAGGTCATTAAATCTCTCTCTCTCTCTCTCTCTCTCTCTCTCTCTCTCTCTCTCTCTCTCTCTCTCTCTCTCTCTCTCTCTCTCTCTATCCAACCATCTTCTGTTTAAAAGCACAACTTAGTCCGAAAGTATTTGAGGTCATTAAATCTCTCTCTCTCTCTCTCTCTCTCTCTCTCTCTCTCTCTCTCTCTCTCTCTCTCTCTCTCTCTCTTCATAAATTGCTTTTGATATAACATAGAGAGCTTAATATATTCTTGTCTCAAGCAAGAAGGATATACAAAACTCTTGTATATCATACTACTTTACATAATAACGGGCCAAGTGCGAATAGCCAAAATAGAGAACTCTTTATAGCATATCAGGTGTAAGTCTCATGTTTCCACAATTGAGCATGGCAAAAACTAAAAAAGTGATTAAAAGATCCCAGAGCAGGGAGTGAAAAGTAGGAGTACAAATTTCTAATGGGCACATAGCCAAGTGTCCTATATCCTCTCTCAATAGAAAATAATGAAGAACAGAGAGGTACAAAAAGCCAAAATAGAGAAGTCTTTATAGCATATCACGTGCCAGGCGTTGCAGGATGATCCAACTTACAACTCGTTTTGATCATAATAGCGTTTAGCCTGTTTAAACTGACTTTAAGAGTTGACACCTCGGTGCGCAACATGGTAACTTGCTCCTTTAAGGTGTTGACTTGTAGCCTATACCTTTTGTTACACACAATTGCGCCTTCATTGCTTCCCCACATAAGATGCTGCATGTACCCTTACATGTCCCTTACATGATGTTCTATATGGGCAGTGTTGGCAATGAGAGTTTTGGAGGACATTTCCATGTCCTCTCTCAACTTCCTTGTACCCTCCCTTACATCATGTTCTATTTGAGCAGTGCTAGCAATGAGAGTTTTGAAGGACATTTCCATGTTCTCTCTCAATGCCCTTGTACCATGTGAACTCATTCCATGGATCTCGATGCATAGATAGTTTAAATATCTTGTGTTTACAACATGCTTATCTTCACTGCGCTTGCACATCTCTTGAATTGACCTCA
>NC_141050.1:32827493-32902493 GCF_041138505.1 Cibotium barometz
CTCTTGGTAATGACGTGTTTGAAAGTTGGTGAGCCATGTTGCTGCACCTCTGATGCTAATTTGTATGTGTTCAATGAAGGGATTTTATTGTTTTTATGTAGTAGACCTCGACATCTTGGGGCAGGTCAAGTTTCAAGCCAAAATACGATGTCTGGGGCCGAACACGCCTGTTCCCAGACATGCACCAATGGTTGGGATATTTTTGGACACAATATAAACACGTTTAATGACCTTTGGGTTGGAAAAGGGCTAGCCGACCAGCATACGATTTGTCATCAGATTCCTATATAAAGGTAGGGCATGGGTCATTTGTAAGCATATTAGCGAGAGAGTACAAGACTAGAAGCAAGGCAACAAGGGAACATGGTGGATCACTAGAGAAGCTGTGAATAAGTTGGACAAAGCAATCCTCATGTGTGTAGAGCATGCACAAGTGGACGGCAGCCAAGAAGTAGATAGGCAATTGGGCACTGATGACGTTAGTGGGGATGTCGTAGTATCTAGTCCATACTATGCATAATGGAGTTGATAGTTATATAGTCTTGTGGGTTGACTACCATGAGTATATAACATGCACGTTCCTAAACGGTGAATTTGGGCATGTTCCTGCATTCATCTATATATGGATGAACTAGATCTCAGTCAAGATTCAAGATCATTATCGTATATATAGCATGTTTTGGCAATATACAGATTAGGGTTCCATGTCTTTTGTCTCTCTTCTTTATTTTACTCGTAAACAATAGGATTATCATTTATCTCCATGTGTTGAGCGTTAACCTAGAGTAGCTTTCACCCACATGTCACATTGTTATCAGAACATCTAGGTTCTTCCCAGGCAATCTTGTTTGCATTTGCGTTTGTAGGAGTTGCATCCACTAATTAGGGTTTTCGTTTTTGCATTTGCAACCAAATTTGGGTTTGCGTTTTTGCATTTGTAGGGAGTTTTGTGCATGTGTGTGAGGGTTCCCTACATAGGTCTTGCATGTAGCGGGAGTTTTGCATGCAGATTATGTCAAGTTTAGGTCTTAGTAGGCAATTTACCCTTCAAATTTGTGTTTTTTCCTAAGGAGGCAAAGCTCCATTTTTCTTCAAGATCCAAGCTGTAACTTGGTTGAACACAATGCTAATCAATACACTTAAATACACTAAGATTTGATGGACACTTGCTCAAATACAAGAAGTAAATTGCTGAATTGACAAGAGACACAATGAGCCGGAACGGCCGACCCCTCCCTCAAATAAAGTATATTGAGCTTGGGAGAATCAAGTACATAGTGTCATGGGCATTTCTGACCAAATTTCCATACCAATGCATATGAATACAGTATTGCAAACAAGTGGTTGTCGATGTAGACTTGCAATCCACACTACCCTCTCAAGTGTCCATGTTCCCTACCATCTGCTCTCTATTGTTCCACCAACACATGGTAGCAACAATCTGCAAGAGAGCACGTAGGACAAGAGAACACTACACAAGGTATGTGATCTTGTAATCCGGTTCCTCCCTCCTGCTACTTGCTACTTGCTTCCATATTTAAGCATTAAAGCTTACCAATTGTAAGTAGAGTCGATGACAGCGGAAGTCTTCACTATGGAAGTCCTTGGAGTGAAGAGATCTTCGATTTGTTGCATTTCTTCGTGACAAAAGTCTTCAAGAGGATGAAGGGAATCTTGGGAAAGCTTCCCCTATGGTTCAACTTGAGAAAGGAGGGTTGAAATTAGGATTTTCAGCAAAAAGACAAAAAATTACAGCAATAAACAGAGCTGTTTTGCTGAATTTTAGTCATTGGGAGTGTGTAGGAGAGTGATTAGCATCCAAAAACACTCTTGGAAGCTTGAGAAACACCTTAGCAAGCTTGGAAATGGAGTTGGGAAGGAGAAAGTGTAGAGAATGCAGCCCAACAGCCCTCATGAAGGAGGCGCCCATCTCTAGAGTGAGGAGGAGTGAGGTGGTGAGTTGTCCAGTGTAGGTGGTAGGCAGGTGTAACTTGGTTGAACACAATGCTAATCAATACACTAAATACACTAAGATTTGATGGACACTTGCTCAAATACAAGAAGTAAATTGCTGAATTGACAAGAGACACACAATGAGCCGGAACGGCCGACCCCTCCCTCAAATAAATTATATTGATCTTGGGAGAATCAAGTTCATAGTGTCATGGGCATTTCTGACCAGATTTCCATACCAATGTATATAAATATAGTATTGCAAACAAGTGGTTGTCGTTGTGGACTTGCAATCCACACTACCCTCTCAAGTGCCCATGTTCCCTACCATCTGCTCTCTATTGTTTCACCAACACATGGTAGCAACAATCTGCAAGAGAGCACGTAGGACAAGAGAACGCTACACAGGGTATGTGATCTTGTAATCCGGTTCCTCCCTCCTGCTACTTGCTTCCATATTTAAGCATTAAAGCTTACCAATTGCAAGTAGAGTCGATCACAACGGAAGTCTTCGCGACGATGGAAGTCCTTGGAGTGTTGAGATCTTCGATTGGTCGCCTTTCTTCGCGACAAAAGTCTTTAAGAGGATGAAGGGAACCTTGGGAAAGCTTCCCCTATGGTTCAGCTTGAGAAAGGAGGGCTGAAATTAGGGTTTTCAGCAAAAAGACCAGAAATTACAGCAACAAAGAGAGCTGTTTTGCTGAATTTCAGTCATTGGGAGTGTGTAGGAGAGTAATTAGCATCCGGAATCACTCTTGGAAGCTTGAAAATCACCTTAGCAAGCTTGGAAATGGAGTTGGGAAGGAGAACGTGCAGAAAATGCAGCCCAACAGACCTCATGAAGGAGGCGCCAATCTCTAGAGAGAGGAGGAGGAGAGAGGTGGTGAGTTGTCCAGTGTAGGTGGCAGGCAAATGCTTTGTGGAGCAAGCTAGAGTGGACACATGGTTGGTTACTCCCTTTGTACAAAGGGGATAAGGTCTGGGCGGTGGACATTGGGTTATGTCCACCTCGGGACATCAGTGTGTGTGAACACCGGGCTGGTCATAATTTATAAGTGAGTTTTGGTCGCCCAAAACGTAATGAAGTGTGTACAGACTCACTTATAAATTAGTGCTAACTCCTAAGGCTAGGTTTATGACCAATACTTACCACCTGTCACATGCCACATAACCATGTCAGCAGACAGTTTCACACGCACGGTTCGCGGGCGGGCGTCTCCTTACCCGGAACTACACATTGGTCAAGCAAGCATGAAAACAACATGCAATTTCAATTGCAAGCAAGCACATAAAGATGCTATGCTGGTATGGACAATCCCCGTTCATGAGACTATACCAAAATAGACGTGCTAGGCAAGTACATGAGGTACCAGACCCAATGGAACACCAATCCACCAAGCATTTTCGGGCATGTACACGGAGGCACAAGTCCCAACGGAAAGCCAAGTCCACATTATCACATGAGTGGCATCAATCCGCCCCGTCCAATGTACATACATGATAAGAAAGCACGGGTGGACCAATTGGGTGGCTAAATGGTGACTTCCTCCCCGGCTTCTAAACAGTTGTCCGCAATTGAAAAGCATCCAAATATGTCCGCAATTGAAAAGCATCCAAATATGTCTAAAGCACATGCGGGCAATCTCTGAAGAACTCTTCATCTATCCATTTAGCATCAATGGGAAGAGAGTTCTTAAACTTCACAAGGTAACACCTCCCTGCAGCAAGCTTGCGTTCCTTGTGATACACAATCTGAGTCTCCTATTTTTATGGCTCCACATGTACATGGGACTCATGGGTGGTACTCATGAGGAGTCTATGACATGTATGGGTTTACTCAAGACGAACGGTGCCCGTGGGTGCTTGA
This sequence comes from Cibotium barometz, assembly GCF_041138505.1. Lineage (NCBI taxonomy): Eukaryota > Viridiplantae > Streptophyta > Polypodiopsida > Cyatheales > Cibotiaceae > Cibotium > Cibotium barometz. Next base: position 32,831,314 of record NC_141050.1, read on the forward strand.
GATTTGCATGGATGGTGACCGTGACATTGAGGTCTTCGTGTTGTGCACGATGGAAGACTTACAGGTGTGCAGATGAGAAGATGGGAAATTTTCATAGCCATGTGTTTGTGGCTTTTGTTGTATTTGTGTGACATTTTTTGTCTGATTGGACAATGCGTGGTATTTCGACTGTGAATGTTCATAGGGCTTGGGGACGCATGGAAACCCTATGGATGCGCGTGTGCATACTATATTTAGGCCTAAAATAGTGTTTCTATTGGGTTTTGCAGGTGGTAAGTGTGCACAATTCTTTTTATTCAATTTTACTAAGGATGTAGGATTCACACACACTGAAGTTGGATGGACAACTTATAAATTTATTAACTCAATTCACACCATGTTGGACCAGATTTTTAACAAATAAGGTTTGGCCGGATAAACTTCAGTGGGCACCCCATTATAGCAACTCGTGGAGGTATTTTCAGCCGAGAGACCCACTTTAGCAACTTGTGGAGCTATTTTCAGCGGGGAGACTCACTTTAGCAACTCGTGGAGCTATTCAGGGCTAGAGGCTCTTGTTTTGGCAGAAACCCTAGCAGGTGTGCTGGCCTCTCCAGCATATACACAGGAGTCGTAGATGATGGTTCTTGGTGGATTTGAAGCTACAAAGTTGGTTGACTTCCTCTCTACTGATTCTAGAGCCTGGTTTGTGCTTTAGCTGTGCTTTGAAGGTGGGGGGTTACTCTCTGGAAGATTTGGAGCACGTTTGTCTCGCGAGAAATGTCAGCCTCTCGGGTGATTTCTGATTTTGGAGCAGTTTGATTGCGAGAACAATCGATTTCTTGGCTGATTTTGTGTATATTCAGGGATACCAAAGCATATGAGAGCTGGTTGACTGCTTCTGTAGGCTCTACATGATGGAGAAGCTGCACACAGGGCTGCTTTTGTGAGAAATGATGACCTGCTGGCAGTTTTGGGACTGATTGGAGAGTTACAGGACACTGTTTCTCTCACCTCTTTGCTGGTCACACAGACCCAAGGTTGTAAACAGATGTTTTGGAAAGATTTGAGTGCCGGGACTCATCAGAGACAAGGTCTTGTATGGGACGCAGGTGTACCGGTGAACTCTGAGCGGGATTCAAAACAAAAAGCATGGCTGGTCATGCTGAAAACCAGTGTGGACAGCGCCTAGAGGGAGGTCCCTCGTGCGTGGGTCTGCAAGGTTGAGTGCCTGTGGGCGGGATGCTACAGATTGGAGCGGTGCTCCTGATTCTGAGAATGGTGCTTTCATGAATATTTTGTATGAATTGTTTTCTCATGTTTACTGGAAAATTCGGTGGATCCAATTGACGGTGTGTTCTCGGCCATTGCATCATCTTGTACAAGAACACTCTTTTGCTAATACATTTTACCTAAGGGGGGGTGGGGGCGTGTCGGCCCATCTTCTACCGCTAGTGCTGGGTACTGTGCAGAATCTTTGTTATGTTAACTTCTATTCAGTATGGAAGTGATGATGATATTATGCCATGATGGGTGCAACTGTAATTGTGCTTGAGTCTGTAGTATTTTGAGTTTGCGCATTCTTCTGAACTGTGACATTTGCCACGTTGGAGGCGTGGCCCATAAACCAAACATATGTCACATCAAAGGTGTGGCTAATGAATTGGACATTAGAGGCTAGTGCACTTACCCCATGAACTAGGCATCCAACAATTTTGAGTTATCCATCACTCTTCCCATGAAGTAGGCATCCAAGAATCTTGAGTTCTGGATAACTATCCGATCAAAAGCTAAAACATCTGCCTCGACGGAACCCTGTAAGCCTGCACATGTGATACATCCTATCATCCCATACCACCGGAACATACCCCATATGCATCGTACAAATCCATCACTCATGTCTCCCTTGGGTAACATCTCTGGTACTTAACCTAGTACCGATCCAACTCCGTAAGATAAACCTGAATCTAGGTCTATAAAGGGATCATACTATCACATGCGGAAGCTCTAGCAGTCTTCTTTCAGCCCTAAGCACTGCATAGGAATACCTGATGCAAGAACAACTAGCATAGACAGAGAATAGAGAAGTCCTTTCCAAAAATGCTATCTAATGATCTTCTCCATAGGGGAGTCAATTGATCCTACAATGAACACAGAAAAGCCTTTTATAGGCTCATTGGCTATCTACTGGTCCAATTGGTCTATTGCCTTCAGTGGACCTAAAATTCATATAAATGTTGCCGACTTCATTTGTGGATTGTTGTTCACCTGGCCAACTAATATCTTGTCCAACTGGGCTTTCTTTTGGACCTTTGCGTGAGCCTACTAATTCCCTAAAACTAGTGTTTTATCTACTGCCCTTCAAGGATTAGCCTTGGATTAGGCATGTGCGGAGACCCCCTTTGGCCCGGGGAAGGGAGTGCACATGACATCCCCTCATGCTAAACTTGATGATGGGATTCTGACTTCTCACCTTGGATGACTTTCATCATCCCCTGGCTCCACATATGGTCTCCTATTGTCATGTGCATGCACATGTACATGCTAATCCTAGGACTAATCCTAGAAGGACAACAAGATAAAGAACCAGATTTTGGAGCTTGTGTTGCTGGTATGGGCAGGAAGACCTTTTGGAGGACACAGGAGGCTGTCGGCCAGCTCATGAAGGAGATATGTCTCTATCGACTGTTGCAAGCTGCAACAATGGTAGGGTTTTTTGTCCAGGACTTGGTCGACAGTAGGTCGACCAGTCCGTAAAGGGATTCAAGCCCTATAAAAGGGCACACTTGCTCAAGGTTTAGATCCCTCACTCCTCAAGGGAGTAGGATTACATAATAGGATGTAGATTAGGTATGTCTACCTTTTGATGGGGCAGCCTATGGCTAGCCATGATGTACACCTTTTTGTACTATAGAATATACTAAAACTCAGCTCTCTCTCTCTCTCTCTCTCTTCTCTCCATCTCTCTTGCTTGTGTTTTGCATCAGGTTGTTCCAGGATGGTGTTTAGGGCTGAATTAAGACTCATAGAGCTTCCGCATGTGACATTGGTATTAGAGCATTAGGCTCAGCAAGGCTAAACACTGATTCAGTCCGAGATGAAGGTGCACAGTCCAAGGAGAGGAACACAAGGCATGAAAGAAGTTCCCAGGATGTTGGTTGGTGGTGTTCCACAAGACCCAAGGGGAATGGCAGTCTTGTGAGTCGAGTGCCACTTCGGGCACACTAGGAAAGGCTTTTAGGGAACAGTTCCAAGGGAGGATGATCCTCCAAGGGGTGGTCAATTGTCACGTAGGCTGTAACGCCTGTGTGACCGACGGCAGACCGGATGGCCAGATGGGGCTTTACCGTCAACGCCTCGGCCGGAGCGCCGAGGACGTGGCCATCCGGGGTTCAGTGGGAGAGGACGCCCATGCGGAGTCATGGGCGGCCAGGCTAGTGTGGACGGGAGGCCACACACTATATAGCTTGGGGGATGAGGGGCAATCCTTATTCTTCCTCTGTGGCTGGGTGGTGAGCCAAAGGCTGTCCCCTCCTGTGGTAGCACCCGTAGTGGCGCTACGGTGATCTAACATTGGTATCAGAGCGTCGGTTCCATTTGGTCAGGGTCCGTGCGTGACCGGGGACCGGAGCCCACTCAATGGTTTTCATTCATTCAATAAAATCTTATCCTTATCTCTCTACAGGGTACAGAGCAGGGAAGCCACCATCTTCATCCGCAGAGCAGTCTGTGTGTGGGTGTGGGGAGAAGAAGACGAGAGCTGCCTCTCTCTCTCTCTCTCTCTCTCTCTCTCTCTATGACTGCAGCGAACACCAACCAGCAGACGGGTGCACAGGCGAGGAGAGGAAAACTAAGCACAGCTCTCTTGCGTTGACAGTAGCAACACCATACTCTCGCTCGTATGCACAAAGTCTGGCGTTGACAGCAGCAGCATCATACTCTCGCTTATAGGTGACAACTGCTACGTGTGTGGGAAGCTGCCATCTCCATCCGTCCCTTTCGCTCGTTGGCAGCCGTGCACAGGCAGCAAGCAAGGGGGGAGGGGCACCCGTGGGGTGGGTGGACAGCAGCCGCAAGCTCTGTTGTGGTGGAGCCTACAAGCGTTATGTACGCATTCTCCTGGTGAAACTCAAAGGTAGCACCATCTCAACGGTAGAGGCGAACGCAAGAGGCGACCCAAAATAGAGGCGGTGGCGAGGAGGCAGAGGTGGAGGAGGCACAATAGGCCTGCTACCTTATCGCTTTACCCATCGGAGGAGACGCAGAAGGTAGAGGCGAGGAGGCAGAGGCGGAGGACACAACAGGCACCTTTCTCTCAGATCGGAGCATCCCGGAGTAGCGACGCTTGTAGAGGCTCGCAGCGCAACACAAATCGGCAGTCGACGACAGTCGTCTCGCAGGCGACCATAAGGGGGGTGACTATTCTCTCTCCACTGTTCATTTTATTAGCGTTTTTGTAATTTATGAGTTCTCGCATTTTTATTTGTGCAAGTAAAATATGTCTGCTAGGCGTAGTGTGTCTCCACCGCCTTCTACTTCTCTAGGGTTTTCAAATCTCTTGTTCTCGGTCGCGAGTTTGACCCCGACCGAATTGTCAGGCCGTATACGCCCGACCGTTGTCCGGTCCGGAGTGTGCTCGTCGATCACGCGTGATCCGCCAGCGCCCTCCTCGTCTGTTGACCTCGCCTTAGGACCCAGCGAGCCCGCAGCGGCCGAAGTAGCAGATGACCCCTTTTTGGCCGATGAGCCAGATGACATGAACACCAACGTCGCCGAGGAGACCGAGGAGGACCTCTTGGAATATGACGACGACGATTATGACCTATTGGACCCTATCGACGTCGTGACAGAGATGGAGCTCTCTAGTGGACTTTTTAAATATCTTAATGCAAAACTGAACAATATGGATAAAGTCCAAGCTGACTTAGTCACGATGCTACAAAGCATCTCCACACGGTTAGACGCACTGACAGAAGCCGCCTCGGCTAGTACTCCGACTCCTCGTGATAGACGAGCTCCTGCGGCATGGGTGAGCGTAGCCTCGCCAGTGGTTGCAGGAGTACAGGCCGATGCGCCTGCGGGGCCGTCCGTAGAGACAGCTTCGTCGTTATTGAAAGACTTGAAGCCGCCTAGTTTTGGTGGCGAGGAGAAGGAGAGAAACAAGGACTCGGTCAACATGTTTCTAGAGAAGTGGTCAGACTTGCACGCACTGCGACAACAGCCTAGCCGAGTGCAGCCCGTAGAGGCTAGCCTCTCATTAACCGGCAAAGCGTACAAGTGGTGGATGAGTTTGACAACTCGTCCTGCCACTTGAACGGAGTTTGAAACGATGTTTCGAAAAGAGTTTTTGCCTGTTAATGAGGCGGAGAGAAGCTGGGAGTTATGGGACAAGTGCTCGATGGAGAACAAATCCCTGACTCAGTACATCTCAGACTATAGGGAGATAGTACTCAAGCTAAAGGGGATCGATGCATTCCAGACATTGCGAGGCTTTAAAAGAGGCCTCAAAGATGATTACCTTGAGTACGTAGAGCCCTTACAGCCTAAAGACTTAGCAGAGGCAATTAAGTATGCGCAGATGCTTGATGACATCAAGCGCCCTTTTCTTGGCATGTCGGGGTTCTATCGACAGTATGTGAAGGACTACGCGAAGATCGCAGTCCCGTTGACTGACCAGTTCCGGACCTCAAAAGAAGCACCATATAAATAGTGTCTCCACTTTTTCAGTGCATGAACTATCGCTAGTAACTCTCGCCCATGAAAGTGTGAAATGGCTTTCAAGTCAAAGTGAACTGAAGGGTAGAACAGCTCGGTGGGCGGAGATTCTACAGGAGTTTGACCTTCAGATACGTTACCAGAAAGGTAAGTATAACGTGGTGGCAGATGCACTTAGTCGCATGCCACAAATTAATGAACTTAGTTTCATAGTCTTCAAGAATGATTTCTTGGAGTCACTATGTGGTTTATGTGAGCACGATCCATCTTTTACAGAGGTCTGGCGCGCTGTATGCGTACGCACTTCTTCACAGATGCAACCACCTCCCTCGTTGGCACGGATTGCTAGTCCGGAGAGACTGGCCGAAGGTGCAACGGGAAGGGAAGCGAGAGTTAGTCCGGAGAGACTAGCTGTGTCTTCTGGGTATAGTTTGGAGCCGGAGAGCTCTGACGTAGGCCCTTCATCACCTTTGACTGCCACGGCTTCAAAAGGGAGTGATAAACTTCGTCGGGGGGAGAAATATGCTAATTACTCCATTGACGACAGGTACTTACTCTACAAGAGTAGAGTATGTGTACCAACTATTGGTGACTTTCGTGCCCAAATTCTTAAAGAAAGTCATGATAGTCCAAGTGCTGGTCATCCCGGGATGCAAAAGACCTATGCACTAGTAAAAAGACAGTTTTATTGGCCTAGTTTGTTCAAGGATGTCTAGACTTATGTGCTGAAATGCAATAAGTGCCAGGTCAATAAACACAAACGTCTTAAGGTTGGAGGACTACTCCATCCGCTGGAGATTCCTCAAGGAAATGGAAAAGCAAAAATACTGGCCTCTTCACATGAGACACCGGCCCGGCCTCAAGTGAACGAGACACAAAAACTGGAGATGGACCAAATGGTCGGCCAATTGGTGACATCACACAGTTCCAGGCACGAGCCTCCCTATGGAGTGACAGTCCCATAGGCAAGACACGGCACGAATACTGGCTCTTCCATGGCGTGACAATCCCATGGATAGAACACAGTCCAGGTCATACACGGGTGGCACCAGTCTGGCTCCCATCCATACGACACCATCCTGCTAACACATGGGTGGCACCAGTCTGGCTTCCGTCCATGTCAAGCAAAAATACTGGTCTCTTCACATGAGACACCAGCCTGGCCTCAAGTGAACGAGACACAAAAACTGGAGATGGATCAAATGGTCGGCCAATTGGTGACAGATAGAAAGTTCAACAGTCATTTTTGGAGGGAAGTCTTCAAAAAGTTGGATACTACTCTGAGTATGAGTACGGCAGATCATCCGGAGTCTGATGGTCAAACTGAAAGAGTTAACCAAATTCTAGAGGATATGTTGCGTTCTTATGTTAGTAAGAAGCAATCTAATTGGGAAGAGTACTTGCCCTTATTGGAGTTTGCCTATAACAGCTCCAAACACTCAGCGAATGGATTTACACCATTCATGTTAATGTATGGATTCCAGCCGAGATCTCCGATGGCTGTAGGCCTAGAAAAGGAGGAGATTCAATCTGTCAAGTATTTCCTTGAAGATATGAATGATATGCTCAGAGCCACACGTGAGAGCATTTGTAGCGCTCAGGATCGCGCTAAAACTTATGCGGATAAAGGACGTAGAAAGGTGACCTTTACAGAAGGTGACTTTGTATTCCTCAAGGTTTCTCACAGTCAGAAACCATGAAAACGAGAAAGTGTGATAAAACTTTCTCCGAGATATTGTGGTCCTTTTAAAATCCATAAGAAGATTGGGGACGTAGCATATAAACTTGAGTTACCGGAGAGTTCTCAAGTCCATCCTGTCTGCCATGTCAGTAAACTGAAGAAATCAGTTCACGGGTTAGAGAACGCAGTTTCTCCAGAGATTTTGGTAGACTTGATAGAGCCACCAAAGATACCACATGAACCTGAAAAGATTCTAGAGTATTGTGACAGACAAACCCGACATAAAGTGTACCAGGAGGTACTTGTTAAATGGACAGACAGGGATGAGGAGGCAGCTACTTGGGAACGCCATAGTGCAATTTCCAAGTGGTTTCCCCAATTTGTTTTTCGAGGACGAAAACTCTTCTTAAGGGGGGAGTAATGTGTAGGCTGTAACGCCTGTGACCGACGGCAGACCGGATGGCCAGACGGGGCTTTAGCGTCAACGCCTCGGCCGGAGCGCCGAGGACGTGGCCATCCGGGGTTCAGTGGGAGAGGACGCCCATGAAGAGCCATGGGCGGCCAGGCTAGTGTGGACGGTAGGCCACGCACTATATAGCCTGGGGGATGAGGGGCAATCCTCATTCTTCCTGGTGAGCCAAAGGCCGTCCCCTCCTGTGGTAGCACCCATAGTGGCGCTATGGTGATCTAACATCAATGTTTCGATCACTCACTCCTCTAGGGAGTAGGGTCAGAGAAAAGGATGTAGATTAGGTACTTCTACCTCTTGATGGGGCAGCCTATGGCTAGCTATGATGTACACCTTTTTGTACTATTGAATATACTGTAACTTAGCCATTTCTCTCTCTTCTCTCCATCTCTCTTGCTTGTGTTTTGCATCAGGTTATTTCAGGATGGTGTTTAGGGTTGAAAGAAGACTCCTAGAGCTTTTGCACGTGACACCTATACCTGTCATCCTTCCCTTCCTGGCAACCTTTTCACTAAAAACCTTGCCTTAGGTCTCTCAATCCACTCCAAGTCTGATGTAGAGGCTTGTGCATCTATTCCACTTTGTCCCCTTGCCTTCTTGCCCTGTCCCTGAACAGAACGTGAATCCTTCTTGAAAATTGATCCTTGCACCCTTGTCTCCACTCCTTGGATGAACTTCATCCTTTGGAGTGCTCCATAAAAGCTTCTGGGGTAGCCCCAAGTGGCTACCAACTCACATGAAACTCTCCCCTCCGGTTTTCTTGACACCAACTAGCTTCTAGGGGTCTTGACACATGCTGCGTTTCCCTCCTTGGACCCGTGCACTTCTTCTGGGACAGCAACAACACTTAGCATAGTTGAGCCTGATGCTGATACAAATTCATACAATGTTACCTGGTCACCACACCATGAAAAGATCAGGACACGGGCGATGGTTTCATCCATGGGCGATGCAGTAATGGTGGGTGGGACATCGGCAACAACAATATCTCAGAATCAGCCAGAAGCTTTGCTACCAATGTCACATGCGGAAGCTCTGGGAGTCTTCTTTTAGTCCTAAGCATTGCATAGGAACACTTGATGCAAGAACAATTAGCATAGACAAGGAATAGAGAGAGAGATAGCTGTATTTTCAGTATATTCATAAGAGTACAATAGGTTACAATATCTTGGCCTTATACCTTACCAAAAATGCTATCCAATGAACTACTCCATAGGGGAGTCAGTTGATTCTACAATGAACAGGGAAAAGCCTTTTATAGGCTCATTGGCTGCTAGTTTGCTTGACTGCTGTTGGCCAGCTTCAACAGACCTAAAATTCATATAAATGCTTCATCTCACTTGGGCGACTGATATCTTGTCCAACTGGGCTTTCTTCTTGACCTTTGCTTGAGCCTACTAATGTCCTAAATCTAGTGTTTATCTATTGCCCTTTAGGGATTAGCCTTGGATTAGGCATGTCCATGCGCATGCACACGACACATACTCTACAGAACCCAAATTTGCACATTTTAAAATCACCAATAAACCTAGTGCACCTGAAGAAAATGTCACAACGGCCCATCCTCACCATGGTGACAAGAATAAGTTATCCATGGTCACAGAGAAACCTCATCAGTGTAATCTTCTCGACGAGAGTCAAACTCATTAGAATATAGCTACCCACATGAAGCTACACTAAGTCTCTAGCTTAGAGCCGGAAAGTCTGTCAAAAAATGATTGAATAAACTGTCCTTGAGATCTTGTGCATTGCAGCCAAGAAATGTGCTCGATCATATACGTGATCTAAGGTTACTATTGGTAAACTCAAAATAGGCAAGATCAATGTAACTACTAACTACAAGCAGTCACAAATCTGGTCACTAGCACTCTGTTGTGACACACACAGATTGCAATCGAATCAAATGCCTGGCGAAATTCCTTCATTGAGGCTTCCTGACTGGTGTCTATCTATTTATGACTAACCAATGTTATTCTTGGATGCAAGAAGGAACTATCAATCATGCCGGCGAAATAAAATTAGATAAGTGCAAGTATACATAGCACTATTGAAGTCATGCTATCGATCCTTTGCATACTCTCCTGGTTCACATGAGGTAGTCTGCAATCACTAGGATCCCCACAAAAGACGAGGGTTCCCACTTTGCAACACACTTCATGAAATAAACACCAAAGGACATCCGCATCCAATAGTTCATCTAAACAAACTCAAGGTTACCATGGCAAGACTAGCCAAAGAAGGCGCTCTAGTCTTCCAAGTCAATGGTCTCTACAATAAATTCTTCTCTACAGGTCAGGGATTTTACCAGAAGGAAAGCACCCATTTGCAACTGGAACCCCTGAAATATCCAAAACAATAATCTGTGAGATATCCTATACCAAATGGGACACCAAGGTACATGTCTCCAAGGTGTGTATCTCCATTTGAACCTCCCAAGAGATCAACCACTCTTGGGTCCCCTCCCTCAAATCACCCCTGCAATGGTCCCGAATCTACTCCTTTCAGAGCATGAGTCCGGGTAATCAAGGAGAATTCTGGTCCAAGTTGTTCAGCTAAGGCATTATGAGTGCATACAAATCAAGAAGCTATCAAGAAATCTACTTCTTGAATCTTGTTACAACCCAAACAACTCTCCTTCCACCTATGGCTGCCCGTCGTGGGTGTGTATAACCTACAAAACCCCCATGATGAGGAAAAACAGCACGGGGGTATTTGGAAGGAATCATGAACGAAAACTCAAATTGTTCCAGTGCAAAAAACAGAAATCTACTGGGATCAAGTTACTCCCCAAAAAATCACCCCATAAAGTATGACGGCGAAGGATTAATGCCTTGCGCGATGAGGTAAGGGTTTGGTGGGGCAAGCAAAATATATCCTATAGAAGCAAACCAAGCTTCCCCATTGGCCTATGCTATAAAAACAAAATTTCTACCAATGCTTGATTTTCCTCTGTGTCTGCTTCTTCTCACCCATAGATGCTTGAGAGGTGAAAGAAGGTGTCACAGTAAACAAGTGCTTTGGTTGTGATGGAAATCACAAAAAACCGGGAGAAACAAACACACTTTACGCGTGAAAATCTGAAAATAGCGGGCGAGGAAAAACTTACCCCTATTCCGTGTACAACAGGACGGTTGCAAATCTGCCTTTCAGCACTTTTGTCCCACGCTTGAAAAAGGAGTACACCTCTAGCTTTTAAAAAAAGAAAAAAAAACGCTCATTCTTCTTTTTTCTTAAAAAAACAGGCACCTTCCTTCTAGAACCCCAAAAACGGCAAAAGTTGCTCTATTTAGAAGGTTTTTCTAAAAAAATAGCAGGCATGCTTTCAGTTTCAGAAACTACATCAAATATAACAACTCGTGCTTTCCTCTCCTCCTGGTGGCCTGTTTTAATAGCTCTCAGCAGTCCATGTGCCCATGTACACGTGCACACCTGATCTGACTGCTCTCTGTGCTTGCCGCCTTGGTCTCAAACTCTCCTATTCTTTGCTGCACCTCATCCGCCCTGTTGCTACCCTGTAGGAAGCTGGCATGCCCAACGCAGCCCCTTGCCTACATGTAGATAGGTTGTGTCAAGGATAGATAGCTAACCAAAAAACACAGCCCATATGGGAGTTGAACCTGAGAGAAATTAGGGCTTCGTAAGGGTTCTCTGCACATCTAAATGTGCGATTCTCACATCTTTCCCCCACTCTCAGAATCCATGTAACCTAACATGTTAGCAGAACCCTAAGAAGCATAAACGTTTTCCTCAGATGAAAACTACCTTCAACGAGTATGCATCAATCAACCTTAGCACAGAAGCGTAGAGAATACATGTTTCTTGTGAATCCATGGAAAGCAAAACAGAAAGCTTTCTAAGACCTTAAAGTCACCATAAGTTTAATAATAGTCCACGATTGAGGGATGCTCTCATAGACACTGAAGACTCGGCGGATGTGCAGATCCCAAGATGTGTTTGCCAGAACTAGAACCAGTTTCTAAGGTGCAGTTGTCGGAGCAGGAGCATGATGACAAACCGAACTCCAAGGATAGTCTTGTGAGTCTCTTCAAATCCAATGCAAAGGAGGATGGGATTATCAATGATATAGCAACTCCCATGACAATTAGTGATGCAACAACTCCCATGGGATAGTCTTGTGAATCTATTGGTGACCTAGCCAACGAGTTTGGAGTAGAACCAGAGCCTTACCGTTCAACAAGATCCAAATACAAGCAAAGGAACATAGAGCAAAGGTGCATCATGTGCCCTAGTGCTCCAAATTTAGCAAGAGGGGATGTGCACACCTTAATCTGGTGTGACCTGGACGTGCTTCCCACTTGCAGCCGCCTTTTAGGCACGATCCAAGGGCTAGTGTGGACCGATAATGGCAGTTTTGACAGCCCTATAGGTGTGTAGAGGTGCCCAAGACATGCATCAATGATTGGGATATTTATTGGGCATAATATAGACATGTTTACTGACCTTTTGGATTATATTTTTGGGTCAAAAAGGGCTGTCTGATCAGAGTGCAACTTGGCAGTAGGTCATGGGTCGTTTATAAGCATCCATAGCTAGAGCTTGCAAGACCAGAAGCAAGGCAGCAAGTGTTGGGGTAAAGGCATTATGCCCACCCTTATAGTGTGTACAAGCCCATAAGTTATAGTACATAGTACACTTAGTACTTTTAATGTACTAAGTGCACTATGTGTACTAGTGCAATATACATGTGTGATAGGGGAGTCACACACTCACTTGATGAGTTGACTTATCCCCACAACTCTCTCTCTCTCTCTCCCTTGTTGTTCTTCTCTGTGTATGTCTCCTACATGAATACTCTAACCTAACCCTAATTCCTGATTCTCTCACACAACTGGTATCAGAGCTGGTGCCCTTTGAACCTTTCTGCTGCATAGCTTTCGTTTGACACAGCCTTGGTGGACACTTCCTCTCGTGAGCTTGTGATCTTGGTTATGGCGCTCTTGTGGGCCTGTGGGCTGCTCGCGTAGCTGCTGTACTTGCTCGACATGGTTGTGGTGGTTGCAGCTACTGGTTATGCTCGGCTGTGTGGTGATCCGTCATGGCGCCGTGACTGATGTGGCCCCTTCGCTCCTCAGCACCTCCGTCGCGTGTAGTGCTATTTAGGCAACTGAGCGTGGAGCGAAGGTGTTGGCAACTGGCAGCGAGCGAACACAGGCGAGCACGTGGCGTTGAGGCGTTGGTCCAAAAAGTGCAGCAACGCGTGTAGCGAAAACACACGTAGCGTAAGGCACTGCAATCGGGCTATTGCAGGATTAGCGAAGGGCAACTTGGTGGCAAAGCTTGACAACCAGCAAAGCAATAGGCTAAGCGAACGCAGCGCTGGCCCTTCAGCGTGAGCAGCGAGCAGAAACATAGGCGAAGGCAGCTGGCGAACATTCAACCAGCAGGCGCATATGCGAATGTGCAATCAGCCAACACCTTGCTAGAGGTCTCCGCCTCAATTGTGCAGAAGCCGTTGCCCTTATTGCTTCTCGAATCCACAGCAACAAGCAGGAGCAACAGCATCAACATCAACAAGAAGTGCCCCCCCCTTTCTCCTGCAACAACTGAAATTCAGCCTGCAGATCAGAGAAATTCAAAAATTACGAGGTATTTGCCTTCAATTTTGAGAATTTCTTATCAATTCAACAATTGAGCAGGTACAGGTGCCCAATTGCTCAATTTTTGAGAAAAATTGGCAAAATTGGGTGACATTGGTCACAATCAGGATCAATTTGCAGGAAATTGGATGTCGAAATTTGGGGCTTTTGATGTAATTGTGCAATTAAGCACTCATACATGCTGCATGATGTGAAAAATCGCACATTTGGGCAAAATTGCAGCAAATTGCAGTGCAAATCAAGGGGCTTTTGTGCCGATTTGGTTGATTTGCATGCAGGCAATTGCATTCGATGCTGTGGATAATGTGTTGATGCCTTGCAAGCACTCAATGTGCCTGTAAATCAAGGGGCTTTCATGTATTTGATGTATATATGGCCAGGGGGAAGCATCGTGAACACTCAGGATGCCTTCATGTGCGTCAATGTACCATGTATGATCAAAAATTGATCTTAAATCAAGGGGCTTTTCAAGTTTGTATGCTTGTTGAGCTTGGCAAAGCAGCAGGCAAGACATTTATGCCTTGAATCCTCAAAAATCAGCTTGCAGTCAAGGGGCTTTTGCCCAATTTCTGTTCCGGACTGTTGTGTATAGGACTGTAAAAGTCTGATTTTCACTCAATTGGACAGCCAGGAGAGCATTTATTGCTACTGTACCCGCTGGTACAGATTTGGCACAGCTTTGTGCAAGTTTTGGCATGGCTGTACACTGTTTTGAGTGACCAAAAGGTTCAATTTCAGCTGCTGTACTTGCCGGTACAGGTTTGGTACATTATTGGTGAGCACTTGGTACTGCTGTACAGTATTTTGGAAGGGCAACAGAGCACATTTAAGGTGCTGTCCAAAATCTGCAGCAACCAGATTCTGGTGATTTCATCACATAAAGTGGGAGAAAAGTTGCATTTGTGCTTCCGCAGTGGGAGATAAAGCTTGGGAGAAAAACTGAGCACTTTGTGTGCTTTTGGTGCAGTGTTTGCACATTTTGCAGGGAGTCAGGCATTGACAGGTTGCATATTGCTATGGCAACCACAGGTGAGAGCTCTTCATTGCTTCACATCAAGAAGCTTGAAGGCTCGCATAATTATGATATTTGGCAAACCCAGTGCTACAATGTGTTGCTCCAGAAAAAGCAGCACAAGCCTATCAAAGAAAGGGGTGTAAAGCCCGCTTCTCTTACTGCTGAAGGGAAGATATGGATGAGCTGGCAAGATCTACTATCATGTTGTCTGTGTTAGACTCATTACTTTTCAGCATTCGTGAAGAGAAGACAGCTTGGGGAATGTGGCAGAGATTGCAGGACTTGTATGCCCAACAAAGTGCCTCAAGCAAAGTGTATTGGTTGAAGAAACTCATAGGTCTTCAGATGAAGGAAGGGGCGTCTATGACAGCCCATCTAAATGAGTTTAATGGTATTGTCAGCCAGGTCATTAATCAAAAGTTGGCAATGGACGATGAGTTCAAAGCCACTTTTCTGTTATGCACTTTGCCAGAGAGTTGGGACACATTCAGGACAGCCACTAGCAATTCGCATGCTATGTTGTCATATGCAGATGTTGAGGGTGCTCTTCTTCAAGAAGAGATGAACAGGAAAAACAACTCTGTTGGAAAGTCCAATGCAATGAATGCACGTGGGAGATCCCAGCAAAGGGGAAAAAGCCAAGAACGAGGAAGGAGCAAGTCTCGCTCCAAAAAGGATTTGAAATGCCATTATTGTGGCAAGAAGGGACACATTAAAAAGCAATGCTACAAATGGAAAAATGATCAAAAGGAAAAGGGAAAAGGCAAAGACAAAGAGAAAGATGAAGCCAAAGATGTAAAGCCAAAGGGCAAAAGTGGAGTCAAGATTGAAGAAATCAATGTCACATGTAGGTGGCAGTGAGGATGAGGTCCTATTTATTTCTTCACTTGATGCCCATTCACTTCTTACAGGTGGTCATGGTATGCACTCATGGATCATTGATTCAGGTGCCTCCTTTCATGTCACAGGTTGCAGAGACTTGTTTGTCAGGTATACTGCTGGCAATGAAGGAGTGGTTTATTTGGGTGATAACCATGAATGCAAGATTCTTGGCAGAGGTGATGTGAGGCTTGTATTTTCAGATGGCTCACAGCTTATGCTCCATGATGTCAGGCATGTGCCTGAGATCAAGAAGAATCTGCTTTCTACTGGACAGCTTGATGATGCTGATTATGTTACCACATTTGGTCGTGGAAAGTGGAAGATTAGTAAGGGCTCACTGGTTGTTGCCAGAGGCTCTAAGGTGGACACTCTTTATTTCATGCATGCAGGTGTTTGTCACCATGCTAATGTAAATGCAACCGAGCTGCCGGAAATTTCTATGTGGCATAGCCGGTTGGGACACATGAGTGTCAAGGGAATGGAGCAATTGTCTCGTCTGGGTTACTTGCCTTCTCTAAGGTTTTCAAGTTCTCAGTTTTGTGAGCATTGTATATATGGTAGGCAACTACAGTGCCCCCACAAGAAAGCTCTTGGACAGAAAGATGCTCAGTTAGAGCTTGTGCATACAGATGTATGTGAGATGCCTCAGCTTTCTTTGGGAGGGGCAAAATATTTTGTGTCTTTTATAGATGATGCCACACGCAAGGTGTGGGTTTATCCTCTTCGTTTGAAGAGTGATACATTCTCAGTGTTTGAGAAGTTTATTGCTCTTGTTGAGAATCAAATTGGCAAAACACTGAAGGCTTTGCGTTCCGACAATGGTGGAGAGTATATGTCCAAACAGTTTCAGGACTTTTGTGATGCTAAAGGCATCAAGAGGGAGCTCTCTACTCCTTATGATCCTCCACAAAACGGGACAGCAGAGAGGATGAACAGGACCATTCAGGAGAAGGTCCGTTCTATGTTGTCACATGCTGCATTACCTCATGGTTTTTGGGCTGAAGCTGTTATGACAGCCGTTCATCTTATAAACAGGTCACCTAACACGAGGCTTGGTGGGAAAGTGCCAGAAGAAGTATGGACAGGGAAGCCTCCGTCATACAAGCACTTGAGAGTGTTTGGTTGCGTTGCGTACGTGCACATACGCAGGGAAATGCGCACCAAACTTGATCCAAAGTCTCACAAATGCATATTCCTAGGATATGGTGACAGAGGTGAAATGGGGTATAGACTTTGGGATCCCATGAATAGAAAGATCATACGCAGCAATGATGTCATTTTTGATGAAACATGCATGTATAAGAAGCCTGCAAGGCAACAGGAGCTTGGCAGAGTCATCTTTGATGATGATGGACATCATGGACTATAACACAGGGCTGTAAATCAGCCATTACAGCAGGAAAACCAGCCCTTAAATGGTGCTGAAAATGGTCCAAATGGACAGCCAGAGATGGCAGAAGAATCCCTATGGATATACCACAGTTAGAGGAGATACCGGGCATGATATTTCAGCCTTATGGCATGGAACAGGAGCCACCAATGGGTGATATGCAAGCTGGACAGCAACCTGCAAATGATGGTCATTGGGTACGGAGGTCCACAAGACCCTCCAGAGCCCCTAACAGGTTTGTTCCAGGGGTTGACTACTTGATGCTTACTGACTGTGGGGAGCCCTCATGTTATAAGGAGGCTTTACAGAGGGCAGACAAAGCTCTATGGGAGCGTGCCATGAAGTCAGAGATGGATTCTTTGCATAAAAATGGAACTTGGAAGTTGGTGCATTTGCCTACAGGCAAGAAGGTTTTGCCTTGCAAGTAGGTATACAGGCTCAAAGTTGCACCTGATGCAAAGCCAAGGTACAAAGCCAGGTTAGTGGCTAAGGGCTTTAAGCAGGAATATGGTGTGGACTTTGAGGAGATCTTCTCTCCAGTGGTCAAAATGACCACACTTAGAGCTGTGTTAGCTTTGGTTGCGCATGATGATCTGGACTTGATTCAGATGGATGTGAAGACTGCTTTTCTTCACGGTGATCTCCATGAAGAGATATATATGCAGCAGCCAGAGGGTTATGCAGTGAGTGGAAAAGAGAAGCTTGTATGCAAGCTGAAAAAGAGTCTTTATGGGCTCAAACAGGCACCAAGAGAATGGTATCATAAATTTGATACATTCATGAAATCTCAGAAATTTAGGAGAAGTGACATAGATCACTGCTTGTACACCAAGAAAGCTTTGGATGGCAGTCTATTGATCCTCATCTTGTATGTTGATGATATGTTGATTGCCGGGAAATCTCGTAAGGAGATGGATACCTTGAAGAAGAGGCTGCATGAAACCTTTGATATGAAGGATTTGGGTGATGCAAATCACATCTTGGGTATGCGGATACTTCGGGACAGAAATCAGCATGTGTTGTATTTGTCTCAGAAGGAATACATTGGCAAAGTCTTGCAGAGGTTCAATATGGACGGGGGGAAGAAGACTAGTACTCCTTTGCCTCCATATGTGAAACTTAGTGCTATGGACAGCCCACAGTCAGATAGAGACAGGGCTGATATGGCCAAGATTCCGTATGCTTCAGCTTGTGGCAGTCTCATGTATGCCATGGTTGCTACTAGGCCGGACATTGCATTTGCAGTGGGAGTGGTTTCTAGATACATGGCCAACCCTGGCAAGAAGCATTGGGAAGCAGTGAAAGGTGTCATGAGATACTTGAAGGGCACACAGGATATGTGCATTTGTTTTGGCAAACAGGATGCATTAGTGCATGGTTATACGGATTCGGATTATGCCGGTCATCCAGATAACCGGAAGTCTACTACCGGTTATGTGTTTACATTCACAGGAGGTGCTGTGTCATGGATATCCAGGATGCAGAAGTGCACTGCCTTATCTACTACAGAGGCCGAGTATATTGCAGCCACAGAGGCTTGCAAGGAGGCATTATTGCTATCTCGGTTAGTGGTTGATTTGGGTTATACAGGGGATATTCCATTGTTGCATTGTGACAGTCAGAGTGTCATTCAGTTGGCAAAGAACCCTGTTTTTCATGCAAAGACGAAGCATGTGGATGTGAAGTATCACTTCATCAGAGAGGTGATAGAGAACAAGCAAATTCAGCTTGTTAAGATTCATACGGATGACAACCCGGCTGATCTGTTGACAAAGAGTTTGCCTCCGGAGCGGTTTGCTCATTGCAGACACTTGATGGGCATTGGATGAGGCCAGTTTCAGCCTTGATTTGGCCTTGTATATTATCATGTACATGCTGATTTTTCTTTTCCTTTACTTAAGGGCACTTTGCCTTTAAGTGGGAGGTTGTTGGGGTAAAGGCATTATGCCCACCCTTATAGTGTGTACAAGCCCATAAGTTATGGTACATAGTACACTTAGTACTTTTAATGTACTAAGTGCACTATGTGTACTAGTGCAATATACATGTGTGATAGGGGAGTCACACACTCACTTGATGAGTTGACTTATCCCCACAACTCTCTCTCTCTCTCTCCCTTGTTCTTCTTCTCTGTGTATGTCTCCTACATGAATACTCTAACCTAACCCTAATTCCTGATTCTCTCACACAGCAAGGGCATGTGGTGGTGCACCAGAGAAGTGGTGAATCAGCAGGACATAGCAGTTCTCATGTGTGAGAGCATGCAAAAGTAAAGGACAGCCAGGAACCTTTTGTATGCAATGCAGATGCATGTACATGTATACATGTATACATGCATAAATTGGATCTCAGTCAAGGTCCAAGATCATGATTGTATATATACAGCATGTTTTGTGAATATGCAGCATATTAGGGTTTTACATCTCTGGTCTCTCTCATCTATTGTGTACTTGTCAACAATAGGATTTCCGTGTACACTGTATTTGGTGCTAATCTAGAGTAGCTTCCAGACAGAAGTCCTTGAGGTACTGGTCTATGAGAATGACAGGCTGGGAACAGATGGATCAGTAGTTGGAAGATCGATAGGACAGATTTGAGCATGGAAATTGATGTGCATTTAAAGAACAGACTTGGGGCATGTTTTTTAGCCCATAGGCAGCTGTAGACTAGCCCCGGTTAGGTGATCAAGGCTCGGTCAAGATCCGGTCATGTGAAAGGGCTATTGGCCTACATCGGCAGGTTAACATCCCATCCAAACCCCCTCCCCCCCCTCCTTTGGGGTTTTCTTCTCTCCTGTCACATTCTATTGTATTGTCTATGGCAATCTAGAGAATAAAAATGTGCTAGGCATAAGTGCTTGTGGCTTCTCATGTTTGCCAACAAGTCATCAAGCATGCATTTATGTTGTCTGTAAAATTAATTGGGCTTTCAATGAGTGACTCTTAATATCTGAATGTATTCTATTTGAAAATAATCTAGAGGTGCAACCGTCTACATGGTTTGTCGGAACAAAGAAAGAGGAGAAGCAGCGGTTTCCAAAATCAAGTCAGAAACGGGGAATGAAAGTGTTTATCTTAAGGTATACTTCTGTCCGGCCATTTTCATAACCACTTGAAAAACGTATGTACTGAACAGTAAGGTACCGAGTGTCATACTTCAACGTGCCATACCAGTTCTCATCATCCTGTTCATTATTCTAGCAGAATTTTCACATCCTGGCCCATTGGAATATTCCCATTTGATGAGAGGGGCAGATCCCCTACCCATGAAGGACAAGTGGCCATGATCCACTTTATCCCCCCAAAAATACCTACCCCCCCCCCCCCCCCCACCCAAAAAAAAAAAAGAAACAAAAACAAAAAGAGGTGTTTTGTTTGAATGACCATTGTTTTGACATGTGTGCAGGTTTGCGATTTATCTTCGGTCCATCAAATCAAGCACTGTACAACAGAATTCACTTCTTCAAACTTGCCACTTCACGTACTGGTGGGTTTCGAATCGCATACCAAGGTCATCTTGATGGAATAAAAAATAGCCCAGCAAAGCAAATAATTTACTCATGGGTTTCTTGTGTGCAATGCCAACAAACAGGTAAACAATGCGGGCTTGATGGAGAATGAAAGGGTGGTTACAGCAGATGGGTACTGGTTCATTTATTCTCTGAAGTACCACAATATGCAGGCTCCATACCATGTGCATTAACAATCGCTTTTTTTGGGTCCTGGAACAGATTGGAACTAAACTTTGCAGTTAATGTGGTCGGTGTATATGCAATGACAGAATTGCTGCTACCTTCTCTTGAGAAGGCTGCACCCGAAGCACGTGTCATAACCGTATCTTCTGGGGGGATGTATACGGCACCTCTTACAAGTGATTTGCAGGTCGCATGAACTACCTGTCACTGTTTTATAACCTGCATATGTACCTATCACTGTTTTATAACCATCATATGTAACGCTTCTAAAAACTCAAGCAGTTGAAAACCTGACTGTTGCAGTTTGGAGAAGGGAAATTTAATGGGACCGTCCAGTATGCTCGAAATAAACGTGTACAGGTAGTTGATCCTTCTCTCCTCCTTGTTCAGAGTGGAATGCTTGTATTTTCTAAACAATGCGTTTGAACTTGCTAGAGTTTGATTGCTAGTTTTATCTTTAAAATCATTTGGACACTGATATGGTTGGGTAGTTGCATGCCAATCTCCTATGGAGACCCAATGAGATCAAACTGGGTCCTGTGTGCGAGTGGGGGCATCTGACTCTAATGTTTCACGAAGGGTCTCCAAGGGGACCTCCTGTGCCAGGTCTTAGGTCTCCTATGTGCAATGCCAGTCACATGTGGGCGCCTAAAGGGTCTGGAAGTCGCAATGAGGGTGCCCTGTTGTCATGGTTCCTAGCCATGCTTTGGTTGAGCTGCTTTATGATATATGCACATCCTCCTCATGTGTTTCTCTTTCTCTGTGCTGACCTGCACACTTGGGAAAAGGATGTGAGAAGTGTGTGAGTATGATCATCTATAATGAGGAGTGCGTATCTCAGGACAATTATCCATTAAGTTAATTAAACACACTTAAGCATGAAAGATTAAACCACACAATCACAAGACCATAAACACTACAGTAGGGGTCCAAGATGGTCGACCCCCGTTATGTTATTTTATTACCAAAGTACTAAACCAAATCATGAGCTAGCATCTTGATTACCTTAACATAGTGGGTTGAGTTGGGACTTGAGTTTTCTGGATACTTCAGGCTGTCAGAGTTCAATTGAGATAGGTTCCTACTCGTGAGGATTGTTCCCATTTTGTCAAGCAACAGAGAGAATATATCAGTTCTGGTGGAACACTTCATATGTTGAGCATCGAGAGATCATTTGATTGGTCAAGATTTGCCTTTGATGATACTGCACAGGTTATGGTTTGGTATCAGTTCTTTCTAGGTGCTGATAGCCCTAGAAAGAACTGATGAGTGTTCAGCTATCTGATAGTTGTGCGATTCTCAAACAGGGAAGGTATTTTTTATATACCATAGGTATGAGAAGTTACTCGATAGGTAATATGCTTAGCTACGATAATTGTCTATTCTCATAACCCTGATTCGAGCTAGTCTGTCTTTAGTTTCACTGAGTTAGTTGTAGGAACAATGGCTACAAATTTAGACAGTTCCTATGACATATACTTGCATGGAAAGATTAGACATGCGTGAACCAGATTATGGAGTCACTTGTGAAGGGAGAGAGTTAGGGTTTCATGTGGGAGACATACATAAAGAAGAAGAGAGAGAGAGAGAGAGACATGTGGGGATAAGTCAACTCACGGTATGAGTGTGTGACTCCCCTATCACACATGTATATTTGCCCTAGTACACATAGTGCACTTAGTACATTAAAAGTACTAAGTGTACTATGTACTATAAAACTTATAGGCTAGTACACACTACAAGGGTGGGCATAATGCCTTTACCCCAACAACCTCCCACTTAAAGGCAAAGTGCCCTTAAATGAAGGAAAAAAAAAATCAGCATGTACATGATAATATACAAGGCCATATCAAGGCTGAAACTGGCCTCATCCAATGCCCATCAAGTGTCTGCAATGAGCAAATCGCTCTGGAGGCAGACTCTTTGTCAACAGATCAGCCGGGTTGTCATCTGTATGAATCTTGACAAGCTGAATTTGCTTGTTCTCTATCACCTCTCTGATGAAGTGATACTTCACATCCACATGCTTCGTCTTTGCATGAAAGACAGGGTTCTTTGCCAACTGGATGGCACTCTGACTATCACAATGCAACAATGGAATATCCCCTGTATAACCCAAATCAACCACTAACCGAGATAGCCATAATGCCTCCTTGCAAGCCTCTGTGGCTGCAATATACTCGGCCTCTGTAGTAGATAAGGCAGTGCACTTCTGCATCCTGGATATCCATGACACAGCACCTCCTGTGAATGTAAACACATAACCGGTAGTAGACTTCGGGTTATCTGGATGACCGGCATAATCCGAATCCGTGTAACCATGCACTAATGCATCCTGTTTGCCAAAGCAAATGCACATATCCTGTGTGCCCTTCAGGTATCTCATGACACCTTTCACTGCTTCCCAATGCTTCTTGCCAGGGTTGGCCATGTATCTAGAAACCACTCCCACTGCAAATGCAATCTCCGGCCTGGTAGCAACCATGGCATACATGAGACTGCCACAAGCTGAAGCATATGGAATCTTGGCCATATCAGCCCTGTCACTATCCGACTGTGGGCTGTCCATAGCACTGAGTTTCACATATGGAGGCAAAGGAGTACTAGTCTTCTCCCCCCCATCCATATTGAATCTCTGCAAAACTTTGCCAATGTATTCCTTCTGAGACAAATACAACACATGCTGATTTCTGTCCCGAAGTATCCGCATACCCAAAATGTGATTTGCATCACCCAAATCCTTCATATCAAAGGTCTGATGCAGCCTCTTCTTCAAGGCATCCATCTCTTTACGAGATTTTCCGGCAATCAACATATCATCAACATACAAGATGAGGATCAATAGACTGCCATCCAAAGCTTTCTTGGTGCATAAGCAGTGATCTATGTCACTTCTCCTGAAATCCTGAGATTTCATGAATGTATCAAATTTATGATACCATTCCCTTGGTGCCTGTTTGAGCCCAAAAAGACTCTTTTTCAGCTTGCATACAAGCTTCTCCTTTCCATTCACTGCATAACCCTCTGGCTGTTGCATATATATCTCCTCATGGGGATCACCGTGAAGAAAAGCAGTCTTCACATCCAAATCCAGATCATCATGAGCAACCAAAGCTAATACAACTCTAAGTGTGGTCATTTTGACCACTGGAGAGAAGATCTCATCAAAGTCCACACCATATTCCTGCTTGAATCCCTTAGCCACTAACCTGGCTTTGTATCTTGGCTTTGCATCTGGTGCAACTTTGAGCCTGTAAACCCACTTGCATGGCAAAACCTTCTTGCCTGTAGGCAAATGCACCAACTTCCATGTTCCATTTTTGTTTAGAGAGTCCATCTCTGACTTCATAGCACGCTCCCAAAGAGCTTTGTCTGCCCTCTGTAAAGCCTCCTTATAACACGAGGGCTCTCCACAGTCAGTGAGCATCAAGTAGTCAACCC
Source organism: Cibotium barometz (assembly GCF_041138505.1). Lineage (NCBI taxonomy): Eukaryota > Viridiplantae > Streptophyta > Polypodiopsida > Cyatheales > Cibotiaceae > Cibotium > Cibotium barometz. Next base: position 32,855,198 of record NC_141050.1, read on the forward strand.
TGGAACAAACCTGTCAGGGGGTCTGGAGGGTCTTGTGGACCTCCGTACCCAATGATCATCATTTGCAGGTTGCTGTCCAGCCTGCATATCACCTATTGGTGGCTCCTGTTCCATGCCATAAGGTTGAAAGATCATGCCCGGTATCTCCTCTAACTGTGGAATATCCATAGGGATATCTTCTGCCATCTCTGGCTGTCCATTTGGACCATTTTCAGCACCATTTAAGAGCTGGTTTTGTTGCTGTAATGGCTGATTTACAGCCCTTGGTTGTTGTCCATGATGTCCATCATCATCAAAGATGACTCTGCCAGGCTCCTGTTGCCTTGCAGGCTCCTTATACATGCATGTTTCATCAAAAATGACATCATTGCTGCGTATAATCTTTCTATTCGCTGGATCCCAAAGTCTATACCCCATTTCACCTCTGTCACCATATCCTACACCTTAGATGTGCTCTGTTCCCCTTCCAAAGTACTGTACAACAGTACTAAGTGCTCACCAATGATGTACCAAACCTGTACCGGCAAGTACAGCAGCTGAAAATTAGCCTTTTCCTCACTCAAATCAATGTACAGCCATGCCAAAACTTGTACAAAGTTGTACCAAATCTGTACCAGCAAGTACAGTAGCAATAAATGCTCTCATGGCTGTCCAAATGAGTGAAAATCAGACCTTGACAGTCCCTACCACTTCATACAACAGTCCCGGACAGAAATTGAGCAAAAGTCCCTTGACTGCAAGTGGATTTCTGAGGGTTCAAGGCATAAAAGTCTTCCCTGCTGCATTGCCAAGCTTAACAAGCACAGAATCTTGAAAAGCCCCTTGATTCAAGATCAATTTCTGATCATACATGGTACATTAATGCACATGAAGGCATCCAGAGTATTCACAATGCTTCCCCCTGGCCACATATACATCCAATACATAAAAGCCCTTTGATTTACTGGCACATTGAGTGCTTGTCAGGCATCAACACATTGCCCAAAGCATCAAATGCCAGTGCCTGCATGCAAATCAACACAATTGGCACAAAAGCCCTTTGATTTGCACTCCAATTTCCTGCAATTTTGGCCCGAATGTGAGATTGCTCACATCATACAGCATGTATAAATGCCCAATGGCACACTTACATCAAAAGCCCCAAATATTGACACCCAATTTCGTGCCAATTGACCCGGAATGTGACCAATGTCACCCAATGTTGCCAATTTTGCTCAAAATCTGAGCAATTTGGACCTGTACCTGCTCAATTGAAGATAATGGAGATGCAAATCCCAAAAAAAATTGAAGCAAATACCTCGTACAAATTTCTGATTTCTGTAGGGCAGCAAACGGCGGGTTCCTCAGGCGGGAGTATGGTTGAAGGGCTGATACTCTGATGTAAGCTGCAGCTCTAATGTGTGCAAAGCTTCTCTCTCTGCAGGCTCTCTGTAGACCACCGACAGCAAAATTTTCTTTGGGAGAATCCCTTCAAGATGTACGCTGCTAGTGTTATGTGTAGGTCTTGCAGGTTGCAGGTTAAGGCTTCTCCTAGCTGCTACAGACGAGGTGCACCAGTTCTGCACACGCAGCACATGTAGGCGACCAGCGACCAATTCTACACATGTTACAAGGCGTTTGAGCCGGTGCTGCTGCTGGGGCGCAATCGCTTCGCGAGTGTGGACATTGTTTGTTGATGCCGCCTCCGCCTAGTGGCCAGCGCTACACGCGACGGGGCCTTGTTTGTTGACGCCGCCTCCGCCTAGTGGCCAGCGCTACACGCGACGGGACCTCCACGGGGACCACAGAGCCCGCAATGACCTTGCCCGTGCACGACAAACAGGCGCCGATAGAAACGGTGACACGGTCGACGGTAGGGAGCTACCGATTGGAGCGGAGCCTCTCCCGCACGGCGCCCAACTCCTCCAGCTGCGCGCGAAAGACTCCTCCAGATGAGCGCCGCCTGTTGTGGTTTTACGCCTTGTGGCCAGGCGTCTAACGCCCAACGCCTTGCTGCCTGCCACTCCCTCTCACTGTCTTGCAGCGCACGTGCTCCTTGCTGAGCACCAGAAAGCTCCAAGCAATCTCCTCTGCTCGTGCCAAGCTCAAGGCTCCATAGCCAAGCTTCTTCTTCGCGATGAAGACGACTCCGCACACCCGCACACACACGGACACAACCGTGGCTCTGATACCAGTTGAAGGGAGAGAGTTAGGGTTTCATGTGGGAGACATACACAGAGAAGAAGAGAGAGAGAGAGAGAGAAAGAGACATGTGGGGATAAGTCAACTCACAGTATGAGTGTGTGACTCCCCTATCACACACGTATATTTGCTCTAGTACACATAGTGCACTTAGTACATTAAAAGTACTAAGTGTACTATGTACTATAAAACTTATGGGCTAGTACACACTACAAGGGTGGGCATAATGCCTTTACCCCAACAACTTGTCAGATGTAGTTGAGTTTTTCTTGTTTTTTTCCAAGTGTGGAAATGTCTTAGGTGGGGAAGTATGTTATGTGCCTAGTATTAATCTTTGGGGTTAGTGGCCTAATTTGGCAAGGTTAGGGTAGACCTGGGATTAAGAGAGAGTAGGCTAAAGGTAATAATTAATAAATCCATGTGTGTTGGCTATTTATAACATTTTGGTTATTTATAACAATAATTGACACTATAGAAGTGAAACATGGGTTATTATGGATGTAGCCAAACTTCTGGTCTAAGTCTTGACCAAGACTACAACCACAGTTGTGGCAGAGCACAGACAAGCTTCCCTAGAGCCTCTATGAGGCAGATGCAGTTGGTAGAATTGGGCTGTCAAGTATGGATTTGGCACAGACAGGCTTCCCTAGAGCCTCTATGAGGCAGATGCACTGGTAGAATTGCCAGGCTGTCAGGTATGGATTAGTGGGAGTTAGACCTTAGCCCGACCTTAGCCCCTAGCTCGGGGGAGGTTTGAAGCATAGAACCTATGGTTGGGCTAGCCTTCACTTCTCTTAGGGGGTTTGTACTAATCACGTGTGTTTTGCTATGTGTTTACGAGATTTATGGGTTTGTTACAGTGTGTGATTTCTATGGGGGGTCAAAAGATATCGCTTCAAGCCTACAAAAGCATGTACTTGGTAAGGGTTCAACACATCAATCAAATCACCATTGAGCCGTGCACACTTCTCTCTCACCAGCTTGCCATCTCTCTCTCTCTCTCAGCCAGTTCTGTTGGTACCACGCAATCCAACAGCTTTCACTCTCCCCATTCACGTTTCCGTTTCTGTTCCACGTGTCTGTGGTGTAGGTGCATAACATTGATTTGTAGGGTGCGGTAAAATTCTGAAAGTTTTTTTTTGGCTGCAGGTTGCACTGACTGAAAAATGGGCAGAGGATTATAAGACAAGAGGCATCAGCTTTTACTCGATGCACCCTGGCTGGGCGGACACACCGGCAGTAGCAAAAAGTATGCCCCAGTTTAGGAGCTCGTAAGTATTTTCCTTTTTATGAGGTTGATTTGTAGGTGGTTTTTTGATGTGTTTTTAAATGTGCTAGGCTTCACAAAATGATATTAATGGTGGTGGCTGCACAGGCTTGAAAGCAAACTTCGCACTCCAGAACAGGGTGCTGATACTGTTGTATGGCTAGCTATGCAACCTAATCAGACGCTCAAGTCTGGGGGCTTCTACTTTGATCGTGCAGAAGCAAGAAGGCACCTTCCACTGTGTGGCACCACATATACCCCTCAGCAAATCGACTCAATTGTAGAATCTATAAAATCCTGCTGTAACCTGTCTGTCTAACATCCATGTTTTGGTCAAGCCTTTGAATCAATATCTGTCCTTTTGTACTGGGAAACCTTCCATGCTGGGGTTGGCAGGGACCCCTAGAATTCGATCTGTTGGAGATGGAGTGTCTGTCACATATCTGGCATCAGCTTGCTTTTCAAATGATACTGCAATTGAAGATGGACGGTGGGCAAGATTGCCCAATCACCAGTGCCAAAAAGAGAGACAAAGCAAACTCAAAAGGTAAGTCACCCTTTATGTGCCTGGCTAGAGATTGTAGAGAGACCGTGAAAGATGTAACACTTGTGAATGAAGAAATCTGACAGGTTTCATGTGGCAGTCTTACAAAATTTATCCCAACTTGCAGTACATGCACCGCACATGCATGCACACACACACCCGTCTGCATGAGTGTGCAGAGAGATGGAAACAGAGAGTTTCGTGTGTAAGGCTTGTATTCTGCCATGTATAGTAGGCATGCCTTACATAGTGGGTACAGTATACACGCACTTGTGAGTTATAAGGGTTCATTCAGTGTAGGATTATTTTTTAATAAAAGAAAAGCAGTTTATAGCCATCAAGAAGGCATCAACTAACACCTCCGCTACTGCTGGACACCTGTACAATCAAATCCGCCTGCTGACTGTACTGTGCAACCACTTATGTACAGTCATACGACAAATCCACCTGTTGTGTCCGTACTTCACACAGCCTGCACACCAGCCTGGAGGGTGCCGTTACAATAGATCTGCACTCTGTCCGTACTGTGCGACCAGATCTGTACAGCTCGTACAGTCCTGAACCTATTACTGGTGGTTTTCTAGTGCTGAACTTGCTGCTGGTGATTGCATCTAGACGTGTTTCACTTGTAGAGACCATTGACTTGGGAGAGACCAGAGAGCCGTCTTTGGCTGGTCTTGCCAGGTAACCTTCAGTTTGTTTAGATGAACCCTTGGATACGGATGGACTTTGGTGTTTATCTTGTGACCCATGTGCTGCAAAGTGAGTGTGAACTAGGAGAGGATGCAAGTATTGATAGTATGACTTCGATAGTGCTATGTATGTTATGCACTTATCTAATTTTATTTTGCCAGCAAAATTGTCATGATCGATAGTTCCTTTGTGCATTGAGGAATAACATTGGTATGTCCTGGATAGGTAGACGCCAATTGGAAAATGTCGATGAAGAAATTTTGTTAGGCATTTGCTTCGATTGCAATCTGTGTGTCACAGCGGAGTGCTAGTGGCCAGATTTGTGACTACGTGTAGCTACTTATTACCTTCCTATACAATCATTGATCATGTAATTGATCAAGCATATTTCTTGGATGGAGTGCACAAGATCTCAAGGAAAGGTTTATTTAGTCATCTTTTGATAGAGATTTTCCGGCTTTAAGCTAGGGATTCAGTGTAGTTTTATTTGGGTAGTTATATTCTGATGAGTTAGGCTCATGAGGGAAGTACGTCTTTTGACTTTTGTCGAGAAGATTGCAGTGATGAGGTTTCTCTGTGACCATGGATAACTTATTGTTGTCAGCGTGGTGAGGATGGCCATTGTGCCATATTTTCCTTGAGGTGCACTAGGTTTACTAGTGATTATACCTGTACTTTTACAATGTGCAAATTTGGGTTTGGTAGAGTAGAGATCAATTCATAGACTTATTCAGGTCTATCTTACGGAGTTGGAGGTTTTAGTTTCGGAGATCTTACCAAAGGAAGACACGATATGCAGATGTGTGATATATACATCATTGATGGTATGACCTATACTTGATTTTATAGATGCCTTTGACTCACATATGTACTCTAGTCTAGGATCATGGCAAATGTTGAATGGCATTTGCTGTGAAGTTCTTGCATGATGATCATGATGGTAGCAGGTTTCCTTAGGACGCATTTCTTTGTTTCATCTCAGATTTTGAGATGAGAGAGGCTATCACTTATCACTTATCACATATAAGATGGGGTTCTTGGATAGAACTTGATTATCCGAGGATTTTATCTTCTAGATGGGGCTTGAGTTTCTTCTTGTGTGTCGATACAAAGGTGGAGGTGGATAATTGGTTGGTTCTTGGGAGAGTTTAGCAACTTCTTGTGGGATTTATGGTTTCTTTCGAGAGACTATCCTCCCGATTTTAAACTGAGGTTCATAGGGTTTACAAGTGGTAGTCATTTTCAGGATCTAGCCAGCCTTATGCAGGTGTGATATGCTCCATTGAGGCGCAAGTGAGTTGCTGCAGACACAATAATACTTGAGACGAGATTTTCGTGGAGAAGTGTTCTACACTTACGATAGCCTCATGATCTTAATTTGGGGCAGGATTGTCATAGACGAATAATCTACACTTATGGTAGCCCCATGATTATGGGAGTAAGTGAGAAGGAATCTCATATAGGGTAGATTGGTGTGGTGGGCTAACCTAAAAGCCAACGTCCTTGAGATGGGAGTCTGGTTGTGTCAAGACGGGATTGGAAAGGATTTGATCACTCCAACTTAACTTTATGTCTACAGGGGATCTTATATGGAGTGTATCCTAGTGGTATGGGACACTAGGATTTGCTACATACAGGAGTGTATCCTAGTGGTATGGGACACTAGGATTTGCTACATATAGGGTTTCTGGATACATCTATATTCCTATGTGGTTGACTTCTAGGTTGAGAGGAAGCGGCAATTGATTTGAAAAATCAATTACAGGAAGGAAGAATGAGACTGTGGATCGAGAGTGTGACGTAGTTGCTTGTCATTTTCAAAAATCAATTACAGGAAGGAAGAATGAGACTGTGGATCGAGAGTGTGACGTAGTTGCTTGTCATTTTCAACAATGATCACTCCAACTTAACTTTATGTCTACAGGGGATCTTATATGGAGTGTATCCTAGTGGTATGGGACACTAGGATTTGCTACATATAGGGTTTCTGGATACATCTATATTCCTATGAGGTTGACTTGTAGGTTGAGAGGAAGCGGCAATTGATTTGAAAAATCACTTACAAGAAGGAAGAATGAGACTGTGGATCGAGAGTGTGACGTAGTTGCTTGTCATTTTCAACAATGATTGGGTCTCTGTATTTTTAGTTAAAGCGGTTATGCTTTGCTAGATGCAATGTAGCTTCTTTGCTTCATAGAGATGGTTCTTAGTGATGCTAGCGCGCGCACATATTTTATAGATATCGAGATTCAAAGTGGATTTTGTTGATATTGAAATTAGTAGGTTTCTCTGATAAATTTATTCTCTTGAGAAGGTTCAATTTGTATGCCGAAAGTGATTGCTAGCAACCTTTGGTAATAATCTTTTAGAAGACTTGCAAGCTGACTGATGGATTTGTAAGACACATATGGGTTATGTTGTGGTGGTATCGGATGCTACGATGTATCATATGTGTGGGTTTACAAGGTTCCATCAAGGCAGATCATAGATGTTTTAGCTTCTGATCATATAATTACCCAAAACTTGTGATTGTTGGATGCCTAGTTCAAGAGATGAGTGCACTAGCCTCTCATATGGCAAATGTTCTAGTTCATTAGCCACACCTTTGATGTGGAAGATGTATGGTTATGGGCCATGCCTTGACGTTTAGTTATCCAAATTATCAGTTTTTATAATGGTTGCCATCCAAGGCTGTGTAGCAAGGTATTGATTGGTGGGGTTATTCTAGATCGACTTGGTTCCAGTGGAGTGTTGATGTTGGTAGATTTCGCAAGCATCTTGATTACCTTGACACAGTAGGCTGAGTGGGGTCTTGCAGTTTCTTGATACTTCAGGCAGTCATATATTGACCAAAACACCCCTCTTATTGTACCTTATCCTCTGCCAGATGCACTACTATGGAATTGGCTGTACAACAAGACAATTCTTTTTAGGGCTATTTGCACCTAGAACTACACCTTCAAGTTCTAATTCTCAAGGGAAACTTGGGTTGACACCCATGCCAAACATAACTTGATCAGTATTATCATACGCAGATCTTGACCAATCAAATGATCTCTGAGTGCTGAACATGTGCAAGGTTCCACCATAGCTGATTTATCCTACGTGTTGCTTAACAGACTGAGAACAATTATCATGTGACCGACAATGAGCTAGCTTGCACCCCTTTAGGGGGTTTGTGCTAATCACTTGCGTTTTGTGTTTAGGATATCTGTGGGGTTGTTACAAGAGCCCCCAGGTGGAACAAGGGGTTGCAAATTTTCACGAAGGGATTTAACTCTTAGCCCAAATAGGGGACAAGAAGAACAGGTACACACAGAACAGAGCATTAGAGTCAATGTGCTGCCGAAGGTTTTCAAGATAAGAACCAAGTGGTCAAAAGTGCCTTAACTTTTGGAAGCAGGATGCCTAGGATGGAGTCCACATGCCATAATGGGATGATGCTAGTCATCCAATATCTGTCATCAAGCTTAGCAAGAGGGGATGTCACATGTACAACATGTGGACATGCTTATCCCCCAGTTTTAGGCTGTAATTAGGCACCTTTTGGGGTAGGAAATAGCAAGGATTAAAGGTAGGTATTTTACCCAAGGCAGTCAAAAGAAGTTGTGGACATAATCTGGTAGTTTGGCATTTTATTGGTACTTTGGCATTTATTTGTCCAAGGATGTGGTCAATAATAGTCCATGTAGATGACTCCAGCATAGGGGTACATAGGAGCCTATAAATAGGCAATTCTTTTTTTAACTATGTGATCCCATCATTGATTCGGACAGGTCATAGGCTTAGATTTTTCTTTTGGAGGCCATATTGGCCACGTACATCTTGATACGTATATATGAAAAACACTGTGCAGCAACATCTCTTTCTCTTTTGTTCATTCATCTTTGCGTTTTGCACAATTCTTAGTACATGCAGTTCTTGTGCATGTTACAATAGGGAGCACCCATCAACCTTCAGCCTGACACTATCCTCCCCAAGGGATCATGGATAACACGCTCTTGTTTATCTTCAAGCCTTAGCTGGTGGTAGGTAAAATCCTAGCCATCCTGGTGACTTCACTTGCTTAAAGTCATCATCGCCAATTGACTCCACGTCGTTGCTATCAGACGACTTCACAAAAATAATGCCCACTGAGTCCATATATCTCCAATGCACATGAAATTGGGCATGCTAACATGGAGAAGAGCAGTGACAGAAAGGTGATGGGTTATTGCCTTGAAAGAAGGGAAAGGTAAAAGAGGATTTTAGGGTGGATGAGAGGGCTAAAGTGAAGTTTGCACCTTTTGAAAACCAAGAGCTTGGAGATGGTGTTATCTTGCACAACCTGTATGTATGAGCCAACAAGGGAGAGATTGAATTTATAGCGGTGATGAGATTAAAAAAAGCACCCTTGCTTAGTTTTGTGCTTTGGGGCTTACAATTAAGCCCCCTTCTGCTCTGGCACAAAAAAAAAAACACACTTATGCTTTAAAAAAAACTCAATACTTTTTCTTGTTTTATCATTCACACCTTTGTTAGCATTCCTTCTCCACGCAGCCCACACAATCACGTGTGCAACCATACCTGAACACAATCCTCCTTTGCTCGCTATGTCAAGGTTGCTCTGTTGGCCGTGTGCCTTGTTTGGCTGTACATCACAGCCATTTGTTGATTGCCCACATGGCTAGCCTGTACAAAGCCATTGGCCGCCTTGAAGATAGGTCGTGCTGCCCCCATACAAGGGTGCTTTTGCACCCCTAGGCTGGTTGCACATAGGCACCATGTCTATAGATTCAAGCACCATCTTGACCTACTCTACAATTTATCGAGTGTATGATCCTAATATATCTAGTGTGGTTGTGGAGCAATTGGACTGTAATTTACTAGGTGGTACTAGTTAGTGCTATTAGGTGGTGCTAGTCAGTACTATTAAGTCATTAGGAGGTGCTAGTCAGTCCTATCAAGTGCTTCTAAAAGCAGCACTTGGACTGCTAGTTATCACAGTAGTGCTCTGGTGGCATCTTACAGTTTATGGGGTAGTGCTACTTAGTGTTGCCAGTAGTAGTAACTGCAATATATATAATATAATATTAGTGCTACTAATATTAGCTAGTGCTACCAATAGTAGTAATTGCTAGTTAGTGTGCTACCAATATTAGCTAGTGCTAATTAGTGCTACCAATATAAGCTAGTGCTAATTAGTGCTATGACAAGTGCACTAGTAGTAGTTAGCATGGTTGGTTAGTACGGTACGGTACGGTACGATAAAATACGGTACTAATTGGTACCTTAAAAATTTTTGAGGTACGGTACGATATTAGTACGTTTTTTTTAAAAAAAATACTTCCTAAACTTAAAAATTGTAGACAAGAAGTTACAAAATAGTAGAACCATGAACATAATGTCATCATGCCATTAGAGTACAAAATTGCTACAAAAGGATAGGCCAAAAACTCATGGCATGGGCGACCGCCAACATGCGTACGTACATGATACTACATACTACAATATATCATCGATGGGCTAGAAGGAGATAGATGCCCAATGCCTAGAGAGCTATAACATATCAAAAGTCTACATCATCACCAACATCTGCATGATCATCAACATGATCACTACTAGAGTGTCCATCAAGAGAGTTCTCTGAAGAGGACTCTTCGAAGGTGGACGAGACACTCTGGGGATCATTCTCGCTAAGTAGGTTGCCATCATTATCAAACAAGGGCTCTCTAGGCAGTGGGGTATCATCATGAGGGGGCAATGGAATATCATCATGAAGGCGGGGATTGGAGCTCGAGGATCCCCGCCTCACATATGTGCGAAGGCCACCCTTTGCCGATGCCGAAGGCGGAGGCCTATGAACTCCAACTGCTCGGGCCCCCGTCCATGTTGACTCCTGGTTCTGCGAGTATCTGCTGCCACAAGCTCACTATAGAGCTCCATGAAGATTGCCTCGTCCTCCTCATCAGGCAATATGATCGCTTGCCTAATATGGCAATGGCAAGTGCACACGCTGACAAACAGCTCCCTATAGGCTGCAAATGGCGATGAATGGCTCTCTAGAAGACTAAAATTGCTCCACGCAACAGCAGCAGCAGCAGCAACGACGACCCAAAAAAAAACGTACGGTATCGTACGAATCCGTACGGTACGGTACCGTACAGCAAGTACGCACGATTTCAGTCGTACGACGTACGGAACTAAGCCTGGTAGTTAGTGCGACCAGTAGTATCAATGTTGCCAGTGCTGTTAAGTGCTACTAATAGTAGTGCTAATAGTAGTGCTGACAAGTGCTGACAATTTAGTAGTAGTTAGTGCCACCAAAAGTAATCTAGTAGTTAGTGCTATTTAGTACTACAAATTTTAGCAATTGGATAGCTTGTACTAGTGCTCATCTTCTAGCCCATACTATGTCTTTTAGAGGCACACTTTGTTTTATGAACCAGGTATCTTAAACTAGTGTAGCTGCACCACATAAATCTCCTCCTTTTTTGAGATGGCCATTCAAAAATGTTGACTTCATGTCCATTTACAATACCCACAACTTTCCATGAGTTGCCAATGTTAGTACTGTGCCAATAATCTAGTTGTGGAGGCAAATATCTCTTGAAAGTCAAACCCTTCAACATGTGCAAAACCCTTGCCCACGAGCCTTGTCTTATAGTTAGCCAATGTACCATTAGACTTGCACTTGACCTTCCAAACCCACTTGCTTGGCGCCAATAACCTTCTGTTTTGTAGGACAATCCACAAGATCCCAAGTGTGCTTTCTGAAAATTGAGCTATACTCTTCACTCCATGGGCCCCTAGTAGTTTGGATCTGCTAATGCCAAGTTAGTTTTCTGTTGTACTTTCTCAAAATTGAGTGATACTCTGACTCCGTGGGCCGCAAACTAGTTTGGATCTGCTAATGCTTCCTCCAAGCTGGTTGGCTCCTGTACTTTGATTATCTTATCCATCAAGGCCATATTGACAATGTGAATGGAGGCCCTCTTCTTCTCCTCTATTCTCTTAGATATACAAATAGCTTTGCTGGCTCTTCTATGATTGGTGATGGAGCTTTCCCATCTAAGATCTACTTCACCCATTTAGGATACGGCCCCTTCTATGGTGTTGCAGGCTTCTCTTCTACATCATCTAATGAATCCACCTTTTGTGGAGTTAGGTAGTGTCATTGATGGTTGTGTCGCTAAGCTACTTCTTCATTAAAGAAAAGTGTTGTTGTATCGCTAAGCGACTTCTGTAGTAAAGATTATTGTGGTTAGAGCCTTCTCCTCCACTTGATGTGGTTGTTCCTTGAACACCACATCATGGATGACAATTATCTTCCTTGCCTCCACGTTGTATAGTCAATAACCCTTTGACCCCATATTATACTCCAAGAAGATACACTTTTTGCTCTTGGAATCCCACTTAGATTTGGACGAGTCTAGAACATGCACAAAACACTCACAATGTCCTAATACAATTGAGGGTTTCTCACCTGAATAAGCTTCGTTAAGGGGTCATGCTCTTCAGTGCCTTTGTGTAACTCTTGTTAAGGATATGCACAGTAGTGTTAATTGCCTCCAATTAAAAAGAACTATGTAATTCTTTGCCTTTGAGCATAGTCCATGCCATCTCCCCAATACAATGATTCCTTACGCTTTGCAACATCATTTTGTTGCGGAGTATGATTAACTATCAAATCTTTCTTGATCTTGTGCTCCTTACAGTAGGCATTAAACTCACTTGATGTAAATTCTCCTCCACAATTTGTTCAAAACTTCTTTAGCTTCTTTCTTATCTCATTATCTAGCAAGCTATGCCATATTCTAAATTTTCTAAAAGCTTTAGCCTCATCTGGAAGAAAATACACCCACATCTTCCTACTAGTTATTGATCTACCTTCAAATTGACAAGTGTACCAAAACGAGCTTTGCCTAGCAGCAGCACCTAGATCAACACAATGCAATTGATATTGTGCTTATTCTTTCTATCTTTAGCAGTGCATTTGCCCTATCAACTACTTATTTGCTGTACTAATTCTTTCTATTTGCTACTTCCCTTAGTGCTAGGCTTCATTATGGGTGAGTCTGCTTTGTATCTTCGAAGGTTTGACAGAAACTCAGTACGAAGGGCTTTGTGTGAATATATGCTCTTTTGTGTGTGTGTGTGTGTGAGAACATATCTTGATACAGAGTTCTACACCCACTATTGGGCACTGATGACGTTAGTGGGGATGTCGTAGTATCTAGTCCATCCTTTGCATAATGTTATACAGTCTTGTGGGTTGACTACCATGAGTATATAACATGCACGTTTCTAAAAGGTAAATTTGGGTATGTTCCTGGATTCATCTAGGTATATACAATGCCAAACATCAAATTGTAGAAAGAAGTGAGAGTAAACAATCAACTTTGATTACCAAGTCGTGCTTGTGTCCGACCGCCTACCCATGTGCTCCAAGTAAGGAGCTTTGATGGCGTAGACATACTCTGCATAGAGAGGATGTCTTGCTTACCAGAGTGCATTATAAATGTCTAGAGAAATCATCAATGCTGCCTTAAGCCAGAACATGTCTCTCTTGATTTAGAGTAGCCCCTATATCTGGTTCCAAATGCATCAAACTCCACACTGAAAATATTTTGCAAGTCCGAAATCACCAACACCACACTATTTATGATTTCATCCATGAAATTGTAAAAGCTGACTCTTTCCTTGGACATCCATTTAAACATTTCCTTTTGTTCTTAGTTAGGTCATGTAATGTCGTAGCAATCTGTACAGTGTCCTTTGATATATATTGTGTCCCAAGAGGAAAAAACCTCTCTTTTTGGCATGGCAATTGACCTTTGATACAATGTCCTCCAACATTCCCAATAGTGTATGTCAGAGAGGAAACACATTCACTCTTTTTGGCGTTTATGTAGAGCTTGTGCTTCTCAACTCCTTAAAGACATTATAGCTTTTTCGGTAAAGCCACGGGTATTGTATAATAATATTCTACATATACTAAATACGGCCTAGATTGTGAACAATCTTGTCCTCACCACGTATATAGTAATTCTCCTTCCCCTCACCTCCTTAAAGACTTCATATCTTTTCTCTAAGGCCTAATATCTTCAAAAGGCATAAAGTAAATATGGCCTAGACAGTGAGTGCAATGGCTTATTGTCTTTTCTCATCGTGGTTATTGTATAGCAATATTCTATTTTACCACCATGCACACCTGTGTAAGTCTTAACTAAAATTAAACATTATGTGGTTTTCAAGGTTTTTTAAGGTGATAATGTTACAACCCTACTCAATTGGTTGAAAATTTGGAAGGGCTCAAGTGGATCAATGCCAATGATTAGATACTTTAGCCAATGATCATACCTATTTAACTCTTTACTAAAATTAAACATTATGTGGATTAAAGGTGAGAGTGTCACAATCCTAATCAATTGATTGATAAGGAAAGGGTCAAGTGGATCAAGGCCACTGATTAAGTGATTTAGGCAAAGATTTCTCACATTTGGTATCTACATCAATACCAGACCACCACCACCCAAGTATTTCCATCTATCTATAGCGTAGTGGGTCTGTTGATCTCCATAGTTTAGCTCTTTTTTGTTCTTATATTATCTTTACATTTTATGTTATAGTTATACTCTTGGGAACAAACTAACTAGAATAAAAAGGGGGCATAACTGCCTTTCTATCAACAAAGAAATCAAAGGAGTTAGAGATTGACAAAATCATGTTTCGTGGTTATAAACGTGGTTGGTAATGAGGCTGTAGATACACTAGGTCATTAAATAACTATGAAAAAATCATAAAAAGAACCGCAAAATAACGACGAGAATAATCTCGAGAATAACCATAAAACAAAAAAAAAGTGCAAAAAATTGGGGTAGAATGAGAGATTAATCTCGTCCATTCTACCCCAATCAGTTTTTAATTAATGTCAACTACACATCATTACAAGCACATTAAGAAGATAAACATCTCATGATAATAGGTAATGCATAGGCATCATAGAGGTCTCTTATGCATTCTTTATGCATAGAGGTTTGTATGCATATTTGCCTCTTCATGTATAGAGGATTGTACACATGTATCATAGAGCCCTCTTATGCATTCTCTATGCATAGAGGTCTATACATATATATCATAGAGACCTCTTATATGTATCCTCTATGCATAGAGGTCTGTATGCCTCTTTATGCATTGAGGCAATGCATAAAGATAAACATCTCATAACAACTAATGCATGGGCATAGACGCCTCTTATGCATTCTCTATGCATAGATGCTTCTTTATGCATTGAGGAAATCCATAGAGGCAATGCATAGGCATAGAGGCCTCTTTATGAATTGAGGCAATGATGCATAGCTAGTGTAAAGACATACAACTCCCAAAACGCCGAAGGGCGTGAAAATATCATAGAGCATAGGCATACCTTTTTGACCACTACGACTTTATGTGCTTGATGTCGTGGAATGGTGTACAAAAATCCCTTCATAGACACAAGGCAAAGTATGTTAACCAAGCACCACCAATGCATTCTCTATGCATTGATGCATACATGTGTAGAGGCTTCTTGTGCATTCTCTATGCATAAGAAGCCTCTATACATACAGGCTTCTTATGCATTCTCTATGCATAAGAGGTCTACACATAGAGGCCTCCTATGAATCAAGGTAATGCATAGGTCTGAAAGGCCTCTTTATGCATTGAGGCAACGATGCATAGACAATGGAAATAAATAAAAGTCCCAAACCACTCAAGGGTGTGAAAATAACATAAAGCATAGGCATACCTTTTTGATTGCCATGACTTGTGCTCGGTAGCACAAAATGTGGATATGGTGTATAAAAGGCCCTTACAGAGAGAACAAGGCAAAGTACATGTCAACAAGGCACTATAACAAGAAATTCTTTTATACACTCTATGTTTAGATGTATAGAGAGTAAGAGAGGCTTCTATGCATAGATGCATAGAGAGTGCATAAGAGGCCTCTATGCATAGATCCTTAGGAAGAGGAAAGATGGGAGTGGGGGAAGATCCAGTAGTAGGAGATAGCAAGATTGAAGAGGGGAAGAAAGAGTAGTAGGAGATAGCAAGATTGAAGAGGGGAAGAAAGAGGGAAGAATGCTTGCTTTCTTGTGGAAGGAAGAGGGAAGAGGGGAATGAGAGTGATTAGATAGTAGGGAAAGATTGCTTGCTTGTGGAAGGAAGAGGGAAGATTGCTTGCTTGCTTGTGGAAGGAAGAGGGAAGAGGGGAATGAGAGTGATTCGATAGCATGGAAAGATAAGATTAATGATGGATTAGAGATGATTCCTTGCATGAAAGGAGCAGGGTAGGATTTCATCAATCATGAACGAAACTGGTTATACATGGAGTTAAAGGAGTGGGCGTGCAGTGTAGTGGCATAAATTCTAGTTTTTAAGGTTATATACGTGGTTCTATATGTGGCTACTTTGTGGTTGGGCCACATGTATATCGCAAAATAATCATGTGTATAACCGCGAACAGCGAGGTAGCCATATTTATACCACAAGATGAATATGGCTATCTCGCACTTCTCTCTCTAAATTATGCAGTTAAGTTTCATGGCTAGATCCCCCATTCTCTTGTAGTGACTCCACCAACAAAATCCAGAAAAATAAATACTTTAAGTTGACCAAAATTCCCACTTGTAATTTGCCTTATTCATGTGCATCCGGACTTGAGGATAACTTGAGGCCTTGTACCAATTCAAAGTTGACCTCATGGGGGACTAGAACTAATTCCATCTTGGGCCATTAGGTTTTCATCCAGTCCATCCCCCCCTTAAGAACCACTCTTAAATTTTTGGTATTAATCAATAAGACTTCAAAGTTTTCTTTTGCATGATCCATTTTGCTCTTGCGATCATTGCTACTATGTTTCTTAACCATGTGATGCTTATTTTTTTTTCCCAAATAACTACACCCACTACATAACATAGATCCAATTAAGTAAACTCTATGATCCTAGGCTTGTAATAGAATGAAGAAGACTCTACACTATCTTTCTCATTTTGATAACATAACATATCTTTTCTTTTTCATGTGCATGCCTCAAGGAGTTGCAAGCATCCTTGATAAAGCATTTTTACTCCTCACAAGACGTGCAATTCACAACACGTGTTGTACAATTCACACATGCTAGTGCACATGTGAATGGTACAACTTCTTCCTTCTTGTGATGCCCTTATTGTAAGACTAATACATAGACTAGTAAAAGTTGTCCTATAAAAAAGCATACATGAATTAGTGGCCCCTTTATTCTATTGTGGTAGGACTAAAGTGGCTACTAGTGTGACTATCTATGAGATGTAGGTAGTGCAGCATTAATCCAACATGAAGGTGGTTACTCGTGATTGTTTGCCATAAGGAAACCATGGCATTATCATTAGGAAGGTGGAAAATTATTGGAACCATATTGGAGATTAATATTTTAAAAGTAGTGAGGATCTAGCTGTAGAAGATAACAATATAGAGAGATGGCTTCATATTCATATTAGGTAATGTGCTATAGAGCCTCCTCAAAATTGGGCCTTCGGCCTGTATATTGTAACCAAATGAGCTCCATTGTTGGTGACCAAACGTGATAAGAGTGAGGGGGTCCATATATACACACTTGTAAATTTTGGTCACCATCACAGCATATTTAGTTATAATGTGTGGGCCTTGAGGGTCCCCTCAAAATTGGTCTTGGCTTTGAATGTGTCATGGCCTTGAGAGTCCCCTTGAAATTGAGCTTTTGCCCCCCCCTGCCTCCCTCCCCTCTCTGCGCATATTGTAACTAAATGAGCTTCGATGGTGATCAAACTTTGTAAGAGTGAGAGTGGGGTCCACATATACACACTTGCAAAGTAAGTTTGGTCACCATCGGAGCATATTTAGTTACAATGTGCATGCAAGACGTCGGTGGGTGGCCTTAGAGAGCCCCATCAAAATCAAGCCTTTTTTTGGCTCGCACATTACAACCAAATAAGCTCACATGGTGACCAAACTTTGCAAGAGTGAAGGTGGAGTCCTCACATACACACTTGTAAAGTTTGGTCACCATGAGAGCACATTTGTTTACAATGTACGGGCCTGGTTGCCTAGTTTTCAATTTGATGTGGCCTTAGAGAGCCTCCTTGAAATTGGTCTTGCCTGCACATTGTAACCAAATGAGCTTCGATGGTGACCAAACTTTGCAAGAGTGAGGATGGGGTCCAGATATACACACTTGCAAAGTTTGGTCAGCCATGGAAGCACATTTAGTTGTAATTTCTTTCCTTAATACCTATGATTAGTAGTTGATTATAAAATTTCAAATGGAAGCACATTTAGTTGTAATTTTTTTCCTTAATATCTATGATTAGTAGTTGATTATAAAATTTTAAAAAATTGATTTCTTTTTTTTTCTTTCTTTTTCTTTGGGCTTTAAGGTTTTATGGGTGGGTCATCACTAATAAGGGTTTGTGAATAATAATGTGAATTTTGTGGGTGGATCATCAATAATAAGGGGTTTGTGAACAATAATGTGAATTCTCTAATATTATCTCCTTTTTTTGACATTTGATTTTTTAATCTTTTGTTTTACTAAAAAAGAAGAAAAATTAAAAAACTTGCCATCTAAAAAGGGATATGATTGTGTGATAGCAAATTCTTCAACCTATACTGGCCATCATATAGCTTTCACACAAAATCCGATCAAAATATTTTTTTCTTCCTATTTATCATGTGTAATATGCATTCCAATATTATCAACTTCTAGTGCATACATTTTCCTAATGAATATAACTTGCCCATGTCGAGAGAAAGACCAACATGTACATGTGATTGTCTACCAGAGTTCCCAGTCTCACAAAGGACCTAAAAAGAGAACATTAGCATCAAGAGAGTTGTGATCAACATGATTAGATCAGTGGTAGCTCTGCAACTTAAGATTGTTACATAATAAGGACAAGGCTTTATCTTAGGAAGACTAACATCAATCAACATGATTAAGGTGGTATAGTGACTTAAAAATGCTACATACTAACTAGCTTTATGGTCATTTAGCATAATCTATAAAAAAGCATGTGGCATGTAAACATGCTCAGATGATTAGACAATGTATGGAAATGGCCACTAATGGCCTAAGATGCCAACAAGGCATCTAGAAAAAAACTATGGCATGTAACATGCTCAAATGATTAGAGAATGTATGGAAATGGCCACTAATGGCTTGAGATGCCAACAACAAGGCATCTAGAAAAAACAACTACGAGCTTCTACCTCCATAGGACTTGGTAGAGATGTAGCATCATGTGCACTAGCACATCGCAAGGGAGGGGAACCTAACCTAGGTCCATCACTATAAATTTGGAGTGGTTCCTCGTAAGAAAGACTATTGATTGGATCAAGATGAACAAAGCTCAACCATTTGCATGTGTGAATTTAGAAGGACTTTAGAGCTAGCGCAAGCGATTTTCATATTTTATCTTATGCACCATTTGATAACATCATTATGTTTCGGTACTTTTATCGTAGGTTTGTTTCTATATGATGTATTATGGTAATGGTATGACATCATGCAAGATCATTCTTTAAAATCTAAGTGGTAAAATGTTTTAAAAGTGCCCTTTTTAAATGCAACTTATTTTTTCCATACTTTCAACTTTAAATGGGATCATTTATGCCATTTCAAAAATGTAGGATTTATGTACTAAACTAGTAAGGGCTCCATCAGTAAGCCCTTGCTAGTGTGTAGTAAGAGTATCTCAAGGGCTCCATCAGTAAGCCCTTGCTAGTGTGTAGTAAGAGTATCTCAAGGGCTCCATCAGTAAGCCCTTGCTAGTGTGTAGTAAGAGTATCTCAAGGACTAGAAAGAATTATGTAGGATTTATGTACTAAACTAGTAAGGGCTCCATCAGTAAGCCCTTGCTAGTGTGTAGTAAGAGTATCTCAAGGACTAGAAAGAATTATATGGAACATTGAAGTTGCTAGTTTACAACAACAAGGGCATCCTAATGTGTAGTAAGACTATCTTAAGAAAGAATTATATGGAGCATCGATGTTGCTAGTTTACAACAAGTAAGACTATCTCAAGATAGAATTATATGGAACATTGATGTTGCTAGTTTATAACAAGTCGGGTTTTTCTAGTAGCGAGGTTGCATGAAACCCCTATGGCCACCATCGTGGTTGGAAACCAGGAGAGGGTACAATGCTTTCACTTTAATAAATGGAAAAATGTACACATCTAAGCATAACATCACTTGAAATTTAAAGAAAAATTCAGGCATTCTAAAATATAGCAATGTAGATTAAAACCAAAAACTAAAATACAAACCCAATACATTGGTAATATTGTAGAAGTTTTTGTTTACTCTTGATAAGTCATGATGGACCAAAATGAAAAGCTTGTGGCCATTGCTTGCGCAATGAAATAGCCTTACACAATCATAAACCTAGATTTCCTAACTTTGTTATGTGAGGTCTCATTTCAACTTGGTGGCATTTTCTTCTTAGGGGTAAAGGTAGAATAATTAAGTAAATGACTTGGGTAGATTTTTATAGCAAAGGAATAGTAGCTTAGATGAAGCTCGTGGTGGTGGGACCATCCAAATAGATAGCTATGAAATTAGAGATTGGATGCTTGAGTTTGGACAATACACACTTCTAGCATAGGAGCTATCCCTAGTAGAGAGATTGTCATAAAATAACTAATAAATATCTAAATGTGGATTAGGAAAGATAAGCATGGAACTTTATGTAAGCCAAGTGAAAGCTAGAGAAACGCAATTCTAGATAAGTGCTTTTAGGGCTTACAGGTGGGAGGAATTCTTTTTACAAATTTTGGAAAGGGGAAAAGTGGTGTAATTTTAGATGAGCTCTCCTAATGACTTGGTCTTGCAAACCAAATTTAGCATGACCTAAAAAGGACCTCTGCTCTCAAGCTTTTAGACAAGCTGCAATGATCCTTGCAAACTGATTCTATAGCCCCAATTATGGCCAATTTACTATTGAGACCATTTTTAGGTGTAAAATCACCATAACATTTTTTGGAGCTTGATAATAGTTTGAGGCTTATTTGAAATTCAAATGGCACATTAAGTTAAAATTGTTGGTTCTCCATGGTTTATGAGTGGCAAGTTGTTAACTTATGCATTTGAGAGGAGGCATGAAATTCACTTATTTTATCGTGAGTGGAGGCAAGCGTTCTCCCACATGACTTGTATGGTGCATTGATACAAAGGTCACTTTGTGAGTGCCTTCATTGTAAAAAGGGAAAAGTGTGGTTGATGTTGCATTATAAGATATATTCAAAGATAACTATGTGGTATTATTGTGTGGTGCTTGTAAACTCAATAGAGCTTTATTATGATATGGTTTATTATCGTATGTTTTGAGTTAATTTGTATTGTGTGGTGCTAGAGATTTATTATGGTATGTTTTATTATGATATGTTTTGAGTTAATTTGTAAGGGCATTACAGTTGTTTCACTTAAATTTAGTAAGTGTTTTGTCTCTATTTGAGTAGCTTATTCTCTTGCATTCCATCTTGATTTTGATTTCACATTAATGATATTTATTTTATGTGTGATCCACCTTAGCTAGGAACAAGATCTATGTTTCTTAACATGGTATGAGAACCACGGTTGTGTGTTAGGTTAATAATAGATTAGAAGGTTTTCATATATCATTCTTTAGGTTGCCTTATGAAGTGATATGAGCTAGATCAGTGTAGAAACTTCTTTACTGTTTGTTCATTTCATTCTTCTTTGTTTAATCTTAGGTTGCCTTATTAGGAGGTGCTACTCATGGGCTCATCTATGCTGGATTCTTTATCAAATTAGGCTTTATCAATGGATGCTTTATCAAATTGTATAGTGTTGTTTTACATTACCTCCTTGCTCATTGATGGGATATTTATCATATTAGATGGCTTCAATGGATTCTTCATCGACTTTATCATCATCAAAATTTCTTTGCTTTGATCCATTATAGCTCCATACAAGATCCGTGTTTCTTAATGGATTGATCTCATTTTGGGCTAATTTTGGTTTTATAAAGCATCTACGAGGATTAATTTTAATATTTTTTGAGAAAATGTATTAGCCAATTTGGGTTTTATAAAACATCCATTATAGCCCAGATCTCATCTTGGGCTGATTTGGGTTTTATAAGCATCCATGGTTTAATTTAAAAATTTTCACGAACATGCACTGGCCAATTTGTAAGGGAATAAAAATTAGCAAAATTGGAAATAGACTTATCAAACATAAGTTGGATTCTCTTTTGGATGTTATGTAAGCATGTTGTGAGCCTTTTTTATTCTCATGACTTGTAAAGAGGAACAATACCCTCTTGAATAAATAGTGGAAGAAAAGTTAAACTTTATCGTATTCTAAATATCAAATTATACCGTGCTTGTCAACTTTAATAACATACCAAAGACATCAAAGAATGCGATGCTCCTCAACTACAATGACATACCAAATACATTCCATGCATATATGTAGCTCTTGATGCTCTCATAATCTAAATTTTGTGAGAACACCCTAATATAGTCTATGTAAATATTTAGTGCATATGTCCCGTGAATTCCCAAGTATTCTAGCATATGAATATGCCCATCTTTGATTACTATTAGGAAATAATTATATCACATTATGTTGCATTCATGTCCTGTTATGACATAATCACCAAATGTTGTCTCTAATGACTCTATTTATAATGCATGGTGATGACTACTATATATGGAAAAGGTGGCAATGAATCTATGAAGGGGTTATGTATTGCCATGCCTTTTTGTCATGAATATCTCTCTCTCTCTCATCTTGGAATGAGAGAGAGAGAGAGAGAGAGAGAGAGAGGGAGGGAGCTAAAATGGAATCTTTTGCATCTATCCAAATTTGTTTTAAGAAGATACATTTAACTACATGTGTCTTAAAATATTTAAGTGGAATGTTTTGTGATCTAATTCACTACAAGAGGTTCTCCTAGTTTTGAAGCTTTAATAATATAAGGCTATTACTATAATAATATAAGGCTACAATAGGTTCTCCTGGTTTTAAGGTTCAATAATATAAGGAAATTACTACAATAATATAAGGTTACAAGTGGTTCTCTTAGTTTTAAGGCTATACAAGGTTCTCCTAGTTTTGAAGCTTCAATAATATAATGCTACTATAAGCACGACTACAACCCATGATAATTCTTCTACTCTTGATGATGATGGACCAAAATGAAAGCTTGTGACCATTCCTTATGCAATGAGATGACCTTATACAATCATTAACCTAGATTTCCTCCTTTTTTATGTGAGGCCCCATTTCAACTTGGTGGCATTTTCTTCTTCAGTGAAGGTAGAATGATTAAGTAAATGGCATGGCTAGATTTTTATAGCAAAGTAATAGTAGCTAGGATGAAACTCATGATGGTGGAACCATCCGGATAGATAACTTGGAAATCAGCAATTGGATGTAAGAGTTTTGGACAATACACACTTCTAGCATTGGAACTATCCCTAGTAGAGACATTATCATAAATTCATTAATAAATATGTAAAGGAGGATTATGAAAGATTAGCAAGGGAACTTTATGTAAGCCAAGTGAAAGTTAGAGAAACTCAATTTTGGATAAGTGCTTTTAGGGCTTACAACTGGGGGAGGAATTTTTTTAACAACTTTTGGAACAGGAAAAAGTGGTGTAATTTTGGACTAGATCTCTCCTTGGCAATGCAAATAACTTGGTCTTGTAAGCCGAATTCGGCATGACCTAAAAGGATGAACTTTTTCCTATGTTCTTAGGCTTTTATACATGCTAATGATCTTATAATCTGATCTCTATAGCCTTAATTATGGCCAATTTACTATTGAGACCATTTTTAGATGTAAAACTACTGTAACATTTTTAGTTTATGGATTATTAAATGGTAGATTAAGTTAAAATTGTTGTTTCTCCATAGTTTTTTAGTGTGGCAAGTTGTTTCGTTATACATTTGAGAGGAGGCATGCAATTCTTTGAATTTGTTTTGAGCGCCAGAGGCATGTTGAGATTGGTGGTGCCATTGAGCACAGGCTAAGGGCAAGGCATGAGTAGAGGACCAAGATCAGGAGCATGTGGCCACATCACACTTGGACATTATCCCACATGAGCACATTTGTAAGAGGTGTACCTCCCTCGTATAAAAGGGGTCATTTTCAAGCAATGAACACAAGCCGATCTCAAGTCTTTCTATGAGTACAAGTTTCCATCTTGTAACCTAACTAAACTTAACTCAAGCTTGATTAGTTTAATTAGCTCATCATTATGTTTGTAATTAAGCTTCATCCTCCATAGTATTAAATTAAGTTAATCAATGCAAATAGGGTTAACAAGCTTCCATAGCCATTGATGATAAGGATATCATGAATTTCATCATGGTATCAAAGCCTCTTCTTCCTTTTTGTGGCCAATCTCACAAGGCTCCATTCACCCCATTTTCTCCGCCATTGAGCAACCCTTTTGGTCACATATTGCCCAATCCTAGGCGACTTCCCTCGTGAAGCACCTTGGACGGATTCGCATGCTACAGCCAAAAATCTTCATTTTTCTCAGGAGGCGACTGAACTTTCAATCTATTCTTTGCATAGACTCACAATTGGCCTAAACCCTCTTAGGGTAAGCTTAGTCATAGATTGGGCTACTCACAGCTTAAATCTTAAGCTATTTGGTTCACTGATTGAGCCATATTCAACAAAAAGCTAGTCGCCAATTTTGGAGTAGATCTCTAGTTCTAAGGTATATTTAAGCTAGAGATCTTGTCTGTGCCACTTCCTCCAATCGAGGGAAAGAGGGGTATGCAAAAATCCCCATCAAAATTGCTTCCTCTAAGCTCAATTTAATCCTCCAAGAATTAGCCTTGCTAATCAATGTAGGCATAATCTAGATTAACTATTTTGAGCAGAAATTGATGTTGTAACTCATAAGAGGGGATTTCATTTGGCACTTTCAAACTCTCACATGCATTCAAATCTCATCATTACGTGTGTCTGCACTTAAAAGTTTATTGCATTGCCAATTTATAAGCAATTAGAAACTGCCGAGAGTCAAATTCCGATAAGACCTTTGCAATGCTAGTGTCAGGCACAGCACTACCAAAAATATTGAGAAGTTTCTAGGGAAGGGTTTCACACATGGTCCACACAAATGAAGCATCTTCTTATACACAAGAAGCTATGGAAATTAATTGAAGAGAATGCACCCACTAATCCAATTGAGGATTGTAATGAAAAAGATAAACAAGCACTATGATTAATTGGATTGCACTTGGGCACCACCCTTATTTATCACATTGATTCCAAAATCACACCAAAACAAGCATGGGATAAGTTAAATTTAATATTTGGTTCCAAGGCTAAGAAACAAGAAATCCATTTGAAAATAAACTTTTACGGCTTAGATATGAAATTTCATGAGTCACTAGCACAATTCATAAGCAAAATGAAAAGCATCATGACCCAGCTAGATGGCATTGATGCAAAGATAGGTGACAAGGATGCACTTGCCATAATTCTAAAAATCATGCCTAAGGAATATGGTGCACTAGGTGACCACTCTAAAGAATTTACTAAACTAACATTTGAGGGTTCTATTTCATCCCTACTTGAAGAAGAGAAGTGCCTAAAGAATGGAACACAAAGAACCGTAAGGAACAAGAACACTACACCAAAACCAAGTGCAGATTCAAAAACAAGCCAAAATGTGGACGCTGTAACAAAATCGGGCACAAAGAAGAGGAATGCAGACTAAAGAACCAAGAAGCCAACTACGTGGAGTCTTTATCAAGCAAAGAGAAGACCCCCGATGAACATCTCTTCTAAAACCAAAGCTACATTGACAAGTCTCACCGCCTTAGCACATGATTTGTAAAAGATCACCAAATGAGTAAACCTAATTTATTGTTTGGTTGTAATCACACCTAATTACCTGAGAGTATAAATTTATGCAGTGATGGGGGTGATGACATATTGCAATACCACACTTGAGCACCTTAAGTAGTATGTTGCACTAAGGGGGAGTGATGGATATTTTGTAACTCATATCCAACCACCTTATAGTAGTAGCCTATACATCATGGTACCAAGGGGGGGTGTTGAGATTTGTGGTGCCATTGAGTACAGGGTAAGGGCAAGGTATGAATAGAGAACCAAGATCAGGAGCATGTGGCCACATCACACTTGGACATTATCCCACATGAGAACATTTGTAAAAGAGGTGTACCTCCCTCATATAAAAGGGGTCATTTTCAAGCAATGAACACAAGTTGCTCTCAAGTCTTTCTATGAATTAGTATAAGTTTCCATCTCGTTACCTAACTAAACTTGAGTCAAGCTTGATTAGTTAATTAGCTCATCATTATGTTTGTAATTAGGTTTCATCCTCTATAAGATTAGATTAATTTGAATTTCATCAAGGCAAGGGTTCTCCCACATGACTTGTATGGTGCATTGATACAAAGGTCACTTCGTGAGTGTCTTCACTATAAAAAGGGAAAAGTGTAGTTGATGAGTTGGAAGGATAAGCATTCAAAGATATGGATGGGTTTCATAATTATGAAATTTGGGCCACAAGTCACATGGCATTATTGTGTTGTGCTTGTAAGCTCAATATAGCTTTATTATGGTACATTTTTTAGTTAATTTGTATCAGCATTATAGTTGTTCCACTTTAACCGAGTAAATGTTTTTTCTCTATTTGTGTAGCTTAATTCTGTTGCATTCCATCTTGATATTTATATGCTTATGTTCATATGGCCCAAAACAATTTGCTTATGGGATACTTTCCACACACAAGTTATGGTTGCGTACCCACTTCACTTAGCCTTACCTTTACACACCCCCTTCAAAGGTCACTTCGTGAGTGACTTCACTATAAAAAGGGAAAAGTGTAGATGAGTTGGAAGGATAAGCATTCAAAGATCTGGATGGGTTTCATAATTATGAAATTTGGGCCACAAGTCACATGGCATTATTGTGTTGTGCTTGTAAGCTCAATATAGCTTTATTATGGTACATTTTTTAGTTAATTTGTATCAGCATTATAGTTGTTCCACTTTAACCGAGTAAATGTTTTTTCTCTATTTGTGTAGCTTATTCTGTTGCATTCCATCTTGATGTTTATATGCTTATGTTCATATGGCCCAAAACAATCTACTTATGGGATACTTTCCACACAAGTTATGGTTGCGTACCCACTTCACTTAGCCTTACCTTTACACACCCCCTTCTTTAGAAGGACTGGTGTGTGTCTAGCTCTGATAAAGTATGGAAAATCCCATGAAGGTTTGGCATGCATGGGGTTATGGGACTATGTAGCACCCCAGCATAGGTGTCCACCTAGCCTTCCACAAAAAGGCCTCTTCAAATGAAGGAGAGAAGGAACTACATTTTTCCTTTTATTATAGCGCTACATTTAGACACAAATCATTGTGAACCCAAGCTATATTCTCTTTTCTTAGCCTTATATTAGAAGCACATAATAAATCTTAGTGTTCAATAATCAAAAGTTCTAGTAACTCATAGTGATACTCTCTGCAGCTGTATCATGTAGAGAAGGAAAACCCCTAGTCATCAACAGAGATCATGAGGAGATAAGGAAATAAAATCCATGGCTATTAAAATGAAACTTCAAAGATAAGGCTATAGATTGTAAGGTTATGCCTTTTATTTTTGGGTATAATCAGGAGTTCTAGGCTTACATTAGAAACACATAACAAAGCTTCATGTTCAATAATAAGAAGTTCTAGCAACTCACAATGATACTCTTTTTGCAATTACATCATGTGCTAGCAGTTGAGCACCATATCTACACATGGATGTCTCATAGTTCCCTAGGCATCTGCAATGTGTTTTGAAAGGCTTTACTTTCCAACTCCAGATATACAATGGCATCAGTGGCTTACCCAAATTCTATTTGCTATAGTGAGAAAAAAAAAGGTAGTCAATGCATTTGCATATACACCAGCTACCAAAATTAGGCAGTCCAAATATTTGGATCAATGATATTTGGATTAACTTATTCTGATGGCTACTTTGGATGTTATTTAATTTATTTGAGGTAAGTGATGTAGCATTAGTGAGATTTATGTTTCTTTAGACGTATGTACATGATTTTCGTAAGATGCCAATCACTTTGTTGAATCTTCCTATCAAATCTACATGTTGTAACATGCAGGTTGAGGTTTTTATCCAGTTTAAAAAGGAACATCCAGACGTCATCATACGCCAATGCTTCTTTGAAAAATTAAAGCCTTATTTTGTACGAAAGCTTATAGATAGATATATATGTTATTGTTGCATATTTCATTTATATGGGATGCACCAAAACAAAGCTAGTTTTCATGGACAAATGTGTTGTTACAATTATGAGATTTGCACCAAAACAAAGCTAGTTTTCATGGACAAATGTGTTGTTACAATTGCGAGATTTTTGGTGATGGTGGGCCCAGTTGCTCAGTAATTATGCATGCAAACATCAGTATTACATCTATATGCGAAAGTGTTTTGTGTGCGAAGACGACAGTCAATGCACACCATGCTTTAAATTGTTTAAATTACCTTCACTTAGGGTTGAATCATTATTCTTGCACTTTATTTTTTTGTTCCAAACATTTCTTGTAGTGTTTGTTCCTCCTCATTGCTATATTTTTTTCCTTTTGGAGAATTTGTATAGTTCAACATGCACCAGGAACATGCTTAATACCATCTTGCCACTCCTCAAGGTGTCTTTGAGAAATTTCACAACATCAGAAGCACATTGTAGTTTTATATTGTTAACATTTAGCTGCTCATGAGCCAAAGTTCTTTTCACCACAGCACCTGTTCCATCATGCTCACCCTTCCCATGTCTAGATCCAAAGAAATGATGAGCCAATGTCAAATCTTTGTACCTGGCCACAAATTATAATGGTCTTTTGGCTTGAGATACTGCACCATTACCAATGTTCATGCAACGACGACAACCCTTTCTCCTTTAACCAAGCATAATGTAACATAAAGTAGTGCTGAACAAAGAGAGTGTCATACACTCTATCATCAGAGATATATAAATGCACTGTCTTTTGCACCTCACTACTAATACGAACATAGGTGATGTGAACCAAGATTGTCACTAGCTAGAGTGCCAATGCATGGACTGTATCTCATTTTGCTTTGTAAATGTATAATTCTCTACAAAATCAACAAAACATACACCACCACACTTCCTCAGGGAGGAATGTAAGCAAGCACCATTTAAATTGATCCGCTTAGCATTTACTAATGAAGCTATGTTGAATGAACTAAAGTTCAATCTTGAAAACAAAAATTAAAGCACTATAGCTAATTTGCTTAAATGTTAAAACTTTTCTTCTATTTTTCTTAACTTTCTTAACAACACAAACTTCAACATCCTCAAATATCTTGATCTTAACACAATGATGTTTCACTAAGCTCACAAGAATAGCATTTAAGTTTATCAGTGCTGTAACTCGCACATGTTCCAAGATTCTCTTTTTAGTGTCGGCTATGTATCAACTTGTGTTGGTTTCTTATGCGATTCTTTGTTTGTAGGGGTATAACTAAATAAAACAGGAAAAACCTAAAACTCCAATGAATTTGAGAGGAAAAGAGCATCCTCATAGTTTGGCAGTTCATCTGGTTGTGCCAAATACAATTGTTGTGGGGATGGACTTGTGGATGAAATTTAGTGCTGGACTTGTGGATGAAGCTACACATATCATTGCATAGGTGCTCAGGGATTTAGCGGCATGGACGATTGTGAAGCATAGGTCCACACCAATATAAAAATACAGGGAGGTGATGGAGATGTAGATGAGGCTGATGGAGAGTTTCCATCAGTATCATATTCGGTTAGTGGGGGTTGGGGCCTCAGGAAAATGAAGTAACACCTATTGTAGATGTGCATGAGGTTGATGTGCAGGATGCAGGAATGTGACATTCCAATAGTGGAGAGATGAGCCATAGGATAACAATGGTGATAAATTACATGCTAATACACATGGATGCAAAGAAGATGCAAGGATGGAATATCATCCACCCCACAAGATGATAGTGGTGATAAATTGGATGCTGATACATATGGATGTGTAGAAGATGCAGGGATGGAATATCATCCACAGGATGATAGTGGTGATAAATTGCATGCTGATACACATGGATGTGTAGAAGATGCAGGGATGAATTATCATCCACATGTTGAAGAGACAAGTTCATCTCAAGCACTTAAAGTTGATCCCTATTTGCAGGTCATTGTTCCAGCGTCAGAGAGAAAAGATAAGTTGCTTGTTCTTGCCATGAATGATGTGCTCCTTAAGCGGCACCGATCCACAAACAAGGGTGACCTTAGGCTTTCACATCCCGAGTGCTTCAAAATCATCCATGACACAAAGCACATGTTCATTGTGGTTAGGAATTAGGAAGGATGAAATTATTTTCCTTTATGTATGTCCACAAAAATTTCACCTTGTTTTATGAACTAGTTGCAATCATCGTAACATACTTGAAACAAAGAGGACACTATTTCCCAATCTTTACAATGGCCACAAGTTTTGGTTGGCTGAGCTTTGTCAAGATGAATGTATAGAGATGTGCCTGGTGTGCCAAGAGAGTATTGGAATAGGCCAATATTCATGAAGAGCTTGAGAGACTTCTGGAGGCTCTATATAAAAGTAACACACTACTGATTGATGACATGCATTATAAATCAATGGACAATGATCTAGATTGCTACATGTGCCTAGTAGATGACTCTCAAGATCCCTTTTTTCTTACCTACACTTTGTTCCCTTGGTTGTGGTAATGGATTACAACACATGACCCAAATGTGTTTGTTCAAAGAAATATGTTACACAATCCAAAGGACATAGTCTTTAAGCTAACCATGCAATACTTCTCAAAGCACTATAAATAGTTGGTCCCAAATTGAATACAACAGGGTCATAAGCCCCTATTGGTTACAGTTATTTGGTTTATAGCCTTGGAACTTATCCCCTATGTATTGGTTTTAGCTTAAATATATTTGTTTGGTACTTATCCCCTATATACTAGTTTCAACTTGAATATACTTATTTTGCAAATCCCATCTACATGTATTTTGTAGCTAGCTCATTTTTTTCGGAGCATCTCTTTACAAGTTTCAATTTGAATATACTATATAACCAACCCATAACTAATTTGGTTGCGTAGCTAGTCTATAAACTGTATGAATATGGATAATTTGTATGTCCCAGCTTGACACTATAGTAGCTAGTCACTAGCTGGTAGCTAGTTACCAGCTAGTTATTGGTAAATTGTTTTGAGGTCTTTGTTAGGAGCTAGCAACATCTTAGAAGTTAGCTAGTGAGGCTAGGTTGTAGCTAGCTAGTAAAGTATTTGTTAGCAATACAAGTGTTTGCTAAGTGTTAGGACTAGCTAATTAGAGTACTTCATTGGCCTATAATAGCAGTTTACTAAAAAGCTAGTTGTTGGTACCTAGGCATTAGATGTTAGTTGCTAGTACCTAGTCACTACTAGTAGTAGCTAGTCCAACCTAGTACTGAGCAGAATACCTGGAGTTTATGAAGCTTAGCACAATAGCATATGTCTTTGTGAAATCATTTACTCAGAGATAGCATACACTATCATCATGATCTATCCTTAAAGTAATAGTTTTTTATGCTGACTTATGTTTAGCCTAAACAATCATACTTCATGCATCAATTAACTGACCACAAAAAAATGAGTCCAGACAGAACCATCATGGACTGCTAGAAAATTAATGCATTTCTGATCTATATGGTTTTCAAGGGAAACATAAAATTTTTGGTTAGCCTGAAAAAGCCTCTTTTAGCAATGGTAGGGCGGCTAAGGAATACAACTATTTTATGACATGTAACTCCTCACCAAAGTTCCACCCTATCAATAAGTGTCCATCCCATATATCACTCGATAAAAAAGAGGAGGAGACAAAAATAAATAATTTCTAAGCAAGGCATTGCAAGTATACCATTAAGACATTCAAGTGCTAAATGACATACTATTGTACACAGCCTCATTTGCTACTTGGACATGTGATACATCTTCTTGGTAGAAACAACAAGTTGCATTGGAAACTTGATAGCATGCACTAAATGTGATTATATCATAGCCTTTGTTCTGATTGTCAAGCAAACAATAGGATAGGCTTTCAGTTTTCTTGTACCAATGGCCTTTCACAACATAAGTGTTTGCAGCAATTGTGTTTCCCAAGTTGTCCTTAGTTCCTTTTCTGAGATGCAAGAAGTCCACACCTTCATCATTTTCCTCTTCGGCCTTCATAACAAACACTGAGTACATTACTAAGAATCTCATGATGGCCCTTGTATGCTGGTTCATTGCAGTCTTCATCATCTCGTTGACCTCCTCATCTTCTGTGGCCCTTAATATAATATGATATTTATAGGCTTCAACATGAGCTTTGTTTGCCATCTTCTCCACTTTCCTTGCATACAAGCAATTCAAAAGCATGACATTCTTCTTGTTCTCAATTGCATGATATTGGAGTACGCCTGAACACAATGCAATGAGCATGATTCTGGAATGGCTTTGCACTCCCACTTCTTGGATCTATCAAAACATCTTCAGCTTTGACTCCCCAAAATACCCTTGTGATAGCGCTTTGTTGTGATTTAAAGGTTGCTTGGATCTATCGATCCCTCTACCCATATATCGATCCCTCTACCCATAAATCCATATGTTTTTTCCTTGCATCTCTATTCTTTTGCATTATTGATTGTTTCACCAAGGTAACCTCGGTCCTCTTATACATAGGTGCATACTCAACATGAAGTTGAAGGTAAATGTCTCTTTTCTTACTTTGTGTATCATGTAACTCCATTAAAATCATCGGTATACATAACAATTTATAACAACATTGATTCACAATCATGTACAATAATCAAAACCATTGAGCTTTCAAAATAAAATGGTTATCTTAAAACATTATATTTTTACATAAGTAATTCATAACAACATAGATTCAAAATCACGTACAATAATCATTAATCTTTAAAAATATAATGTTTATCTTAAAACATTGGTTAGTGGTGGGAGGTATGGGAAAAAGGGGGGGACCTTTGGTCAGTGGGAAGAAGTAGAGGCATGGTGCAAACCCAAAGTGCGCCAAAGTGAGATACAAGAGGGAGAATTAAGATACAAATCACACCCCAAAAGTGAGCCAAAGTGAGATGTAAGAGGAGATTTAAGATACGGGTCACACCCATTGCACCAAAGCCATCCATGACCTCCGAGCCCTCCAAAGCTTTAGTGTCTCTAGCTCTCAAGGTCTATGGTGATCGTGGAAAAGGAGGTAAGAAAAAATATAAAAAATAAAAATTGAACCTCGGAGGGGAAGAGATAGGGACCCCAAGCCTTTGGGGCACCTAAGCCTTTGGGGCACCTAAGCCTTCAGGGCTTCCATGGCCCTCCCAGACTCTTGGGTGGCTTAGAGGGGTGAGAAAAAAATGTTTTAAAAAAATATAAAATATTAAATTAACAAAATTCATGAAAAAAGATAAAAAAAGTAGAGAGATATGCACAAAAAAAAGCTTACTCTCTACTTTGCACGGGGCCAATACTTCTTCACGATGTGAGACCTGTTGTTGTTGATGACCAATGGCAATAGCACACCTTGGAGAGTCCCTAACATGGGAAGGATTGTTGCATCCATGGGAAGGATTGTCACCACCTTGAAAAGGGTCCCTAACATGCATAAACCAATTTCTTGGCTTTTTCTTAAAAGTACTTAGAATTCTAAAGCATATCTTCTTTGGGGTAGATGAAGATGACGGTGATGTGAGCTTTGTGGTGGCACTCTCTACCTTGGTAGCCATTCAAGGGAGATATTGAGTGTCTTCTAATACCTCTAGTTACATGTGTAAGGCCGTATAGGCCGCTCCAAATCTTGGATCTTTGGGTTTTTCCCACTCTAGCTAATCTACATTGAATTTTAAAGGTAATCTATCCTCCAAGCCAAAAGCAACCTAAAAGGGGGGTGTCGTGTTGTGGCCTTATAAGATGTGTATAATAAGCCCAAAGAACCCCAATAAGGCTTGCCAATGGTAAGAGTGCTCCTTGGGCCACTCAAAGCAACATCTTGCATAATACTTTGTCTGTGCTCTTAGCTTGCCCATTGGCTTGTGGATAGTATGCACACCATAGACGGCATGGAAGACATGGCCAACACGATGTCAATTACCTCATTGACAAAGTGCTTACCCCTATCATTGTGCAAATCCATGGGACAGCCAAACCAAGCAAGGTATAAGAACTTAGCGACTGTGAGAGGATAGGGCTATCCCTTGGATTTTTCCCACTTTGCTGCATAATCTAGTTGCTATCTAGACCCGCAAGCCACTATCTACTTAGTTGGGCATTCCCTCTAGGAAGTATACCCATCAAGGACTTGTGGTTGGTTGGGGGTTCTCTCTTAGAATAACCACCAAGGACTCACTACCTAGACCTATGAGCCAGCGTCTACTACTGTGCTATATCCGATTGTATTGCACTACATAATCTCTCAAGTTAGCCTTTCTCACACTCACACCACACCACTCTAACAACTTATAGCAATAATGAAAAAGAGATGAGCAACATAATATTCATTAGACTATGAGTTTATCCAATCCACATACCATCTTTTCCACAGTTTACATAGGAGAGGTACTCTTACACGATTTGCACTCGCGCCGACACAATATTGTTATGAGGCACACACTACACCTTATAGGTTTTATAATCCTCTTGGTAACACCTCCCTGCCCCAAAGGCTGCATCTATATCCATGCCCATCATCATATTAATAACAAGAAAGATCTTCCAATCTAGAGTCCATTAGGGAAGGAAAGATCAAGAGATACCTTTGCTCACCTTGGGAAAAGGAGAGCGTGCTCAAGAAAGATCTCTACTCACCTTGGGAAAGGGAAAGATCTATGCTTACCTTGGGAAAGGGAGGGGGAGATAGTGCTTAAGAAAGGGAGGGAGATATGGTACTCAAGAGAGACCTTTGCTTACATTGGGAAAGGGAGAGGGTGCTCAAGAGAGATATCTGCTCATCACCTTGGGAAAGGGAGGGGGAGATAGTGCTTAAGAGAGATCTCTGCTCACCTTGAGAAAGGGAGGGAGATGGGCGAGCCCTGAGTGTCATTTAGCCAATGGCCATGAACATCATGAGAGATCAGAGGGCTTTGAGAGCACCATAATAGGACGATGGCCAGTGGCATAAGAGTGCACCAATGGGTGATGGAGACTTATGGGTCAAAAAGGTTTGAGGGCACCAACATTGGCAGCAGTTATTTAGAGGGGTCTTAGAGGTCGAAGAGCATCGATAGACAGTCAGAGAGCTCAGAGAGGCAACGATCATTGAGTCCATGGATTCGATGAAGATGGAGGTGAGGCCACAAAGATGGTGGAGACAAGGGATGGCTACCCATCTACAAATTTCCCACCACTACTCCATTCACTATCCTGATTAATGCTAGACCAAAATGAAAGAATACTCTTCCAGAGAGCCAGCTCTTCTTTGTGTCTTGAGAGAGATTAAGAGAGAGCATTCTAGCACTTGTGCCTCTTCTCTGCTTGTATGTTTCATGCTTGTGTGAGAGAGTGAGGGAGAGTGATTGCCTTATATGATGGTGTGAGCGACTCTACGGTGACAGCATAGAGGTGGAGCTTGGAGGTTTGGAGCTTAACAAGTGAGCTTGGAGGCCTCAAGGGACTCAAGTTTGAAGAATTGGTAAGTTCCCTACGACAGTTGTGTTCTATTGCTTTTCCTTTAGGTGAATGCATTGAGTTCTGTCTTGGAGGTGTGGTAGCCCATAACATTTTTGGCGTCATTACGGGGAAACACCTTTATTTCTTCCTTCCTCTTGGAGCTTCAGCTCCCATTGCATAAGATTCGTGATGGCCTTTGCATTCTGGTTGTGCATTGTGTAGGAAATTAATGGATAAGATTTGTGTAGA
This sequence comes from Cibotium barometz, assembly GCF_041138505.1. Lineage (NCBI taxonomy): Eukaryota > Viridiplantae > Streptophyta > Polypodiopsida > Cyatheales > Cibotiaceae > Cibotium > Cibotium barometz. The sequence goes on from NC_141050.1 coordinate 32,890,857, forward strand.
AGTGAAAAATCGTGAGAAATTGGTTGTGGATGGTTGTTGTGTATTTGTGTGGTGGAGTGGTCTTGGAAAAGAGATTCACTATTTTTTCTAGTTAATTTTGATGTTTGCATCATTAGAATCATCAACGTGAACAAGCAGGTTGGTATTCTATTTTTTCTTCTTTTCAAAAATTCACAAAAATCAAAAAAATAAGGAGCCATTGACTATGCCTTGAACTTGTATTACACTCCTTAGATGTGGCACAATCATTTTGGAAACAATTGGATAAGTATTTTGCACCCAGAATCACATTAGTCAACACGGGAAGTTCCCACGTGAAACTGCAAGAAAATCGTTCACGACATGAACCATTTTTTACAACACGCCGTGAACTGCTCCCCGCATCAACACCGCAATTCACGGGATAACCTTGCCAAAAATAGGAAGCCTTATCCTAAACCCTCTGACACCACGATGTCTAACAAAATTAAGAATCGTGAATGTGCAGAAAATTGGTCATCACACACAACGACGTGAATTATTTCAGAACACTTCACGGTGTGAACCATTTTTAGTTCATGATGTGAACCAATTACTTTTCACGATGTGAAACCGTATCTCTTCACGGCATGAAATTTTTCTGCAATTTCATGCCTTAATCAAATCAAACTCACGAACTTGGTATAAACAGATTAAGGCTAAGGAAGTCTTGAAAATTTTGAAAATCATAACAAGGTAATGTGGAATTCTGAGTCCAAAAGAAAAAATATTAAACACATGAAAGTGCAAAAAATTGTTCACGACGTGAACTGTTTTCTAACACTTCATGCAGTGAACTGTTTTCTAACACTTCACGGAGTGAACTGTTCTCTGCAATCTCACAGCCTCAGAAACAAGTCGACAGAATCTAACCAAAATTTAATTGGGGTAGCAAAATAGCTTATCAAATCATACATACATGCATTTGAGGTTTGGAAAGCTCATCGGAGATGACCTTACTCTTGACGATAGTGCATCAAATCACCCAAGATCTTCCTATCAAAAAAGTGCGAGTTCAGGCCACTCAGTAAAGCACTCAATTGAGTGTCTTAAGGAATCTGACCACTGTTGAAACTCATAGTGAAGAATCCATGGAAGAAGGGCTGCGATACTCTGGGTTTGGGGAAGAGGAGAAACCACCCTCTCCCCAACCAGATCCAATGGTATCATTGATATCGCATGGGGATTTTTTGGTCTCCAAACCAGCAATGATGATGAAGAAACGTAATCTGTAGGCATGGGCCCGTCAACCAGCGTTGGACTTGGTCCAAGGCAAGAAGTGCCCATCCAAATGTCAAATTCGAGGGCCCCCCCCCCGAATGATGAGAAGAGACATGGAAAGTGCAGCCAAGACGGGTCAAGTATTCTTCTCGACTTTAGGGGAAGTAGAGTTAGAACTGAAAAGGACCGAGGTGGAACGACAACTCTACCAGAGTTGAGCTTTAGGAAACAAGAGCTCGATACTCGAAGGGCGAGAGCCGAACAAAAGGAGATGGGAAGTGTAAACTTACTCCAATCACGGGGTAAAGAGCCAGAAATAGTCATGGGAAGAAGTGAGGGAGAAATTCCAAACTTAGAATCCATTAATGAAGAGCCCAGAGCGGAGGAAGGGTTTGTAACCCTAGAAGAAGAGGATAACCTACCACGAGCGGTGGGCGAAGTGGAACACTGCCTGTACACCAAAAAGGACATAGAGCAGATGATCAATAATCCTACGTTCCTATAGGACATGGAACTCTTAATTCTGCAAAGGCGCAGAAGGGCGGCTAATGATGAGCCATTCCAAAATGAAGTGGCAAGACCATCCCATAGACTGGAGATGCAAAGAAGAGCCAATATAGGAAGAGGAAGAGGTCCAGGTAGGGAGGGAGAAATTCCTCAAAGACCACGGGTGGATCCAACCATTGATCTTAATGCATCCACAAGGATGGATTTGTTGAATATGGCCGCAGAAATGGTCAAGGAACTAGGCACTACTCTAGAATCCCGACCCTCTCAAATGAAGCCACACATCATTTCCAAGCTCGTTCAAAAATTCTCTGGGATAGGGATCCTATTCAACATGTAGAGATTTTTGAATCCACATGCAAGACCTGCAGGCCAGTCAGTGATGTAACAATGATTCATGCTTTCTCAATGACCCTAGAAGGGAAGGCGCATCAGTGGTTCCGAAAACCCGAGGATAAGGTTAACTTCACACGACTCAAGAATGTGTTTGTGCCCAGCTTTGCCAGAAGTGGCGACAGATGGAGTCCTGTGTGTCACAGCTGCACAATATCAAACAAAAGGAAATGGAGTCAATGAGAGACTATAAGTCTCGACTAAAGAACTTAAATTCAAGGTGCAAACTATGGGAGAGGCTAACTAACAATCAGTTATTGCCTTGCTTCTAGAGAGGAGTTAGAGACAACAAGATGCATGATTATCTGGTATTAGCCCAGCCGGCTACTCTAGATGCATGTTGCAAACTGGCACAATTGAATATGAAGATAATATGTTGGAATTGCCACAGTCGGAAGATGTCAGAATATCTTCGACAACGACGACTTCACATGTTTCGAGTCACCAAGAAATTGGAACTTGGAGCAAGCAAGTCGGAAACATGACTGTGGACAAACAAGCTCAGTAATGCAATATTGGAGAAATCTAAGGTAAAGGAGAGAAGAGAAACATATAGGCATGGGCATATCCATCTTTACACTCGTAGGGAATTGGTGTGGTGCTCCATGTGCAGATTGAATCACACTACCACGAATGTCCACAGTTAAGAGAGCAAGGCCACTACTCTATTGTGCACACTATATAAAATTAGGGAATCATGACACTTCAATGCGCAGATATCCAAGGTTCCAATCAATTGTATAGCTTCCAACACCTAGAGCTCCATTAGCCTTATCAACACCACCTGTGCAAATCATTATAGCCAAGCCAACCTAGCTCTTCCTATTTACATAGGGGGATGTTTTCGGGTACAGGACACTTCACCCTCTACCATCACCTATTCTACCACCATAACCACCATAGGCTAAAATCAACCAAGTATTAATTGAAGAGCCATTAAAAGATATTGATATGGTGCATGAAGTAGAACTTAGTGGAGAGTACAATGAGGAAGCTGTGGTGATCTCACCAGAATTCTATGTCCTACAGAATTACACGCCAGTACCTATGTTTCAAACCACGGTACAGTGGAAGGGTAAGGACGAACTCAAATAGGAGGAGAGGACTGCTACAATGTTTTGGCTATGGTGGGTCACATCGAATCACTGAGTGTCTAAACAAGAATGTGGTTCATATGCACCAGCCCCAACAATCGACTACTCTGCCCCCAACGATATGCCAATACTTGTACTAAATGTGTCATCGATCGTTTGATCAAGGATTATCCATACTGTGCAAGTGGTTTGACTTCCACTTCTAATCAGGCCACCATCCAGACCATTAGTGTGCAGCCTAGAAATATCACACCACTCAATGTCCTGACACGAGCCCATGCCCAATTAGGGAACAAGGGGAAGAATCGAGTAGATGCGACCACTTCTAGAAATGGCCAGAAAAGAAGAGTGAAAAAAGTGGGTAAGGGTGACACCAGGGTCACAATCCAAGATGGATCCAAAGAAGATACGATCGACACCAGATCCACCCAATCGATAGAAGAAGGGGATTAAGCAATCAACCAAAAAGAGCCTGACCTAGAGGAGCAAAGGGAAAGACCATCAACCCCTGAAGGAGTCGGGGAGTACCCAAATGTCAAAGAGGAGATAAGGAAGCTCGAAGCGGCCAGGGCCTTAGTGGAAGAATGTTAACGACTTCATAAAGCCAAGCTAAGGGGTAACCGGGTCAGGGATACAATGTATCCAAGAAACGAGCCAATAAGGGAAAGAGAATTGGACGTACCTACTCCAATTCCAGAAGAAATGGAAGAGGGATCCCAAGCAAACACAATGTCAAGAATGTTTGAGGAAGATGCACAAGATGAGTCCATCCATTCCTTCCTTGGGGATGGATACGAGACACACACATGGAAAGAACCCTCAATTGCCAGAGAAACCAAACACATGGGAAGCCTTGCGGTTGTACTATCCACGTCTGTGAAAATGCCATTGGGACAACTGCTACGTAGTTCACCAACACTATGGGCAGACATAAAGGAATGGGTAGAAGGCAGACTAAGGCCAGTTGTCTAACACTACAGAGGATGTTCTGTCACCTCCGTAGAAAGAATCCTAAAACACACAAGGGAAACCAGAGTCGTCAAGATACCAATTAATCAATTGGGATGTTATTACGAAAGTGACGACACAAATGCTACAATCCCGATTCATCATTAATGGGTACCAGGCAAGCACTGGCTATCCTGGATGGTGGGGCGAGGGTTAGCATCATCACAAAATGTTGTGGGAAAAACTAGAAAAAACTCGGTATAAAAAGAGCAAATCTAATTGTTAAAATGGCAAACGTAACATCTTCAAGGCCCATTGGGCTTTTGGAGAATGTGAAACTCAAACTCTTTACGTTTCGCCTACCATCATACATTTGTAGTAATGGACTTTCTGCGCCAACCAGACTCGTATGACATAATATTGGGGAGACCCTTCATGAGGGAATCAAAATTGGTGCATGATTGGGCATTAGATCATGTGTATGTGCGTAGGGATTCACAAATTTTAAAGATAGATCTGAGAATGTGGAGAGCACACCCCATGGAAGGGAAACTTTTCAGTAATGATTCGGTCGCGGACCACATCCGTACAAATATGCCAGCCCACGGTGGAAAATTCCAATGGGGAAGAGGAAATGAAAACAGAAATGTATGCATCACTTCCTCCTTTGGATTTCTGTGAAAATTGGATGCATGTGCTAGCTACCATAGATGTGATGCAACCTAGAGGGACCCAATATGTGGAATCTGAACTGTTCCCACTACCTCTTTCTGTATGGTCAATTGGCAAACCATTGATGAAGAATCAGAAGAGGAGGCCTCTAGCATAGAAGGAGCTGGATCACAAGGCCATACTAGCGCTCAACGCCTTAGAAGATGGCGAAAGAAGAAACGATATATTGCTCGATGAAATGCCCTATTAACGAAGAAAACCCATGGATGCCCAGTGGATGAAGACACCTCGAAGACACTAAGGTACACGATGAATTTTCTAAGGATTGGGGTGAGAAATTGAATAAGATATCACTCGAGGGGAAACATAAGGAGAAAGTCATCCTTCAAGAGCCAAAAACACCTAAGCTTACGAAAGCCGGGCGTCGAAAACGGAACAAAGCTTTGGCAAAAGCTGAGCAAGAGGCCAGGAAAGTCATGGCTAAAACAAAAAGTAAGAATGAGGATAAACCAGACTTGCTTTTAGTACTAGACCACTTCAAAACCTACACTGTTTTTTATGACGAATAGAAAGTGGTCCAATTAACGGCAAAAAGGATTAAGGAAGATGGGTTGTCCACAGACGATGGCCCGGCTTAAGTCAAGAAAGTTGATGTTGCGGGTCCAGGGGAGGAAGCCAAACCTATTTATATTGCTAAGGACTTGACTTCAGCTGTGCAGAAAATAAGCTCGTTACTCTCCTTAAGGAATTTAAGGATTGTTTTACTTGGAACTACAAGGAGATGAAGGGTGTACCACCCAATCATGGAAGAATTAAGGCCAACCAGGCAGAAACCATACTAGATGAATCCTAAATATGCAGCAATTACAAAGGAGGAAATAGGTGAACTCATTGTTGCTATGGATTTCATTTATGAGATAGAACATACGGATTGGATACGGATTGGTTGTCACCAATCGTAATAGTGCCAAAAAAGAATGAGAAACTTAGGGTGTGTGTCGATCTTAAAAAGGTCAATGCAACTACTAGGAAAGACCATTATCCATTGCCTTATATGGAACATGTTTTGGAGAGAGTGGCTGGTGAAGAAGCTTACAGCTTCTTGGATGGATTTTTCAGGCTACAATCAGGTGTCTATAGCACGAGAAGACTAGCATAAGACAACTTTCAATACAATGTGGGAAACATTTGCATACAAAGTCATGCCTTTTGGTCTCACCAATGCCCTAGCAACATTCTAATGATTGATGTGCACAGCCTTTAAAGACTACTTGCAGAAGTGGTTGGAGGTATTCATTGATGATCTGTGTGCACACTCTCAATGGGCAAACCATCTGGCTTGCTTGAGGAAGGTGTTTGTGAAAGATCCCTGCCCCTTCCACGCAACGGATTTGGGGGTGCTAGCAGCGGAAGTAGCACTCCTTGCACGTGGCAGGATCCCTCACTTGGGGCCTCACCCATGGATATCTAGACAAGAGACTAATCCCTCGGTTCTTCAAAAACCGAACCCGAAAAAACTTCCCTTGCCCAGAAAGCACAGGCGAGTCCTCCAGGATATTTGTACTCTAACGTAGTCAGGGTCATTACTGACCAAACTGATCCGACCGAACCTGTGAGTCACTTGGTCAGATCAAGGAAGATACTTGCACTTGGATCACGCTTTTTTCCCCATCGAGAGGCACAGCCGTTGATTCTTTTTCCATAGAACAATTTCTAACCGGGATTTACTTCATCTATCGTACTATAACAGAATTGAGTCTCATTTTACAGATCCATCAGTCTAGCCTAACCCCATCCAGCAGTCCCATGGGTTAGCCAACCGCCCCCAACCACTGTAGTGGTGGGATCCAATAAGGAATTTGGTTAGGTTTTGTCCCAAGTACTAGGGAAAAGAGTTCGCAGGCCCCCTAGCTAGATATTCATGCAAATTTAACACCAGTCACACCACTTACACACCCAATATGAAATTGCCTTTTTCACAGAGTCAGTTATCTTTAAAACAATCATTTAATGAAACCATAGTGTCACTAATCATAATCCTCCACCAAAATATCCGGTTGAATCCTAATTTTCAATCATTTCTTCATCCGTGTACCTATGGCATCATTGGCAAAAACCAGAATGCTCACCACCTGTTCCTCAGGGGCCTTTTCGATAGTTCCTAGCTCATAGTACCTGACAATATATTCACTTATAAAAAAATCAAGATGGAATCTCCGTTGAAGATCAGCAAGATCAACCAATAGCTCCATATAAAAGAGCCATGGACTCATCCGTGAGGACCAGCAAGGTCAATCAACCAGATCCTCGTTTCTTCGAATCCTAATCGACATTCACGCATTGAGGTGGGATCTTGGGCCCTTCTTTGTTTTTCTTTTCTTTTTATCTTTTCAAACTTTTATCATAATTAATTAAATGTCTCGGGCACATAAAGTCGTTGCGTGTCAAACAACCGTCTTGCATTTTCAACAAAGGATTTATTATTATTTGCTCTGTGTGATTGATCTAAACTCCACTAGGGGGTCTCATCCAATCATGCACTAATCAAATCTATAAGAAAAAAAACATAAATACTTCACGGCCAAACCTGTAGTTTCACGGAAATGCCCAAAAACCTGCACTTTCACGAAAATACCTCTCACGGATTTCTGTCTCACGAAAATCCATCTCACGGACTTAACTCTCATGGATTTCCTTCTCACGAAAATCCATCTCATGCTATTAACTCTCACGGAATTAAACCTCATGGATTTCCTTCTCACGGGTTTTCCCCGATTCACGAGATTACTTACCCCTCACGACTTGCACTTTCATAGTTTGAGCACCTGCACCTTCACGTTACATAATTTGACCTCTTCAATATCATAACTAACATACCTTGTTTATTGCTCACACCACTAACACCCTTCTCATCTCATAATTAACCTTCTTGCCATTTATATAATTAACCTTCTTGCCATTTATACAATTAACCTTCTTGCTATTTATACCAAAAAAAAAGAGAAAGAAAGAAAGAAAGACAATAACAGGGAGTGGTACATACCCCACCAGTCCATAGATTGATCATTTTTACATATACAAATGTCGACCTCAAACCCAGAAGCCGCAGAGACCCCCACGGTAATATAGGCCACTACTACAGGCTCCCCGGTGAGCCAGAAGAAAAGGCCAACATGAGGACCAAAGATGAACTACCTAGGTCCATATGCCCAAGCCTTCCATGGTGCCATCATCAGCAAGGGGATCCATACGGCACATGGAAAGGTGGAATTTGAATACCACAGCCTGAAGTGCCTCCAGATTCTGGAAGAGGCAGAAGTAAAGGACAAGCTGGAGAAGGTGGGCCTTAGTAGAATGGCATGGGTTCTTCCTAGGAATATCGACACGAAGCTTTGTGCCGAATACATAAAGACATATGACAAAGCCACCAAGTGGGGTACAATAACAAAAGCTGATGGCATGACAGAGCAGGTCCTGATCATTGAAGATCTAATTCGTGAGGCTCCAAAGCTCCCACCACCAGTCAAGATACACGCCCATGCCTTTGACAAGATGCCTATGGTGCTATGTTGAAGAAGAGCTCCTACAACTCTAATGGAGATGAATATCAAAACATTAGAGATGAAGCAACAGAGAAGGTATGCAGGGAGATGTCTTTAATCATGCAGGTGAAGCCAGTGGACCAGTACAATAGGGTACCGCTAAACAGAATTGCAAAAGTCCATGAAGAAAAGGAGGAGGAGGACTGGGCATACTACATACACCGAGAAATGGAGAACTACCTCAAAGCCCATCAATCCAAGATATGCAACCCATATCTCATGACAAGTCCTGAACCATGTGGCTCAGAGGACCCTTCCAAAACCCAAACCTACAGAGCAAATGCAACTGGCACTCCTTCCAGAGCCACCAATGCTGTGACTACTGTAGATCCAAGATATGCAACCCATATCTCATGACAAGTCCTGAACCATGTGGCTCAGAGGACCCTTCCAAAACCCAAACCAGCAGAGCAAATGCAACTGGCACTCCTTCCAAAGCCACCAATGCTATGACTGGTGTAGAGATGTAAGAAAGGCAAGCGGTCCTCATGGAAACAAAAGCTATAATGAAGGAGATCAAGAAAGGAAGAAAGCTATAATGAAGGATATCAAGAAAGGAAGAAAAAAGAAGACAGAAAGGAAGATGAGAGGCTTCATTCCAGATTTGGTTGAGGAAACACAACGGATTGAGGCTGAGCTTGCACAAGAGATCAAATCATACCATGAAGTACTTGAACAGAAAGAAGCCACTGTCAGTGAGGCCACACAAGAAGAAACACAGCAAATGACTCCCCCTCAAAGCCCAGCTCAGCTAATATTCAAAAACCTATCTCCGCTCAAGAATTCTACTATGACAAACACACCTGCAGGAATGGAGCTAGAGACTGTAGCAGAAGTAGTGCCAGCTGAAGAACCTCGAGAGCTTGAAGTAGCAACATCGTTCTCGATGCAAGATCTAACAACGCCACTGGATACAGGTAAAAGACCAAGAGATGAAGATACACCTAGTCTAAGCAAAAGAAGGTGTGTGGAGGACAAAGCAAGAATATCACAATTGTCATTCCTACAGAATATAGACTATGACAGGAAACTGTGGAAGGCTTGGATGAGCTACTAAATCTGCCACATATGCTGGACTGGAAGGGGCAACGGGCACAAGTGCATCACTTTGGGAGCAGGAGCAACGAGTATGGCGGTGCCATCTCCTCACAACACATATGCTTCATGATCGTAATGCCGCACTCTAGAAGCAAGTTCAAGATTCCAACACCCAAGTACAGACCTTAAAAGAACACCTGACAATAGCAGAGGCCACACATAGAGAAGTGATCTCATGAAGAGTTTAAAGGCCACCGAGGAGCAAGAGGCCAGGTACCAATAATTTGGTACTCAGCCAAACTATTATCCAAACAATTAAAGAGATTACAGATCTAAAGGCGTAGCTAGAGTAGGCTAAAGAGCAACTTCAAAAGGAAGTTACCCAGAACCACGAGCTAGTAGCCATTCATGCCCAGTAGGTACATGAGCTCCAGCATGCATCCCTAGCCAAAGAAGAGGAGCTACAAAGCCAGATCCAGACGCTATCCTTAAGTCTGAAGGAAGTAGAAAGCAAAGCTACCCACTTGCAACAAGAAAGGGAATAGATAAACAAGGCACATGTAGAGAAGGTGAGAGCCCTTAATGATACCATTAGCACCAATCAAGTTGAGATGCAGAGAATGGTGATCGCACACCAAGAGGCACCAAGTCACCCAACAGTTGCAAGACAGTTAAAGACTAGCTACCAAAAGACTTCAAAGAATCATAGAAGCTCAGGAAAGGGAGGCTACGGCTAGACGTGCGCAAGAGGAAGCAACAAGGCGCTTCAACAAGGAGTTGGATGTTGCACGGATGGTTTGAGAAACAACCATATCAAACCTCCTCACAACCAATGACTCCCGTCTATAAGAATTGGAACGACAACTGGCCATGCTAGACTGAAGTCAAAGACAAGAGCCTACAGATGAAATGCGCCTACACCTTGAGCGAGCCTCGGAGATAGGTCAGTTTGCCAGTAACTCCTCGGGCCCCTCCTCAAACTCTTACTCTATTTTTGTCTACACTAACCCTCTCATTTCTTCAATATGATATAAATCTTTTTGAGGACCTAAGCCTAGGTGAGCTAACCCTCATTAAGCAAAATACTGAGCGTGGTGATGATCCCACTATCATTATGGGAATTTTGCGAGGAGATGTAGTATTAACAAATCCACAAGATATTTACTTTTATCCTTTGCACCCTATTGTGTTAAACCTTCGTAGTTGGTATCGAGTACTCGAAAACTCTGAAATCCTAGACAATAGTGTCAAAAAATTAGACCTGTTTGTTCCAGATGATATTCCCGAAACATCGGCCAACTACGAGGTGGTAGCACAAAGTTATCAATGGATTATAAGCCATGGGTGGCTAGAAGTCTACAATACTCACCAGCACTTAAACTTATGTGAGTCTTCTTTATATCACCCTTTTGGTATTCTAAAACTATACCATAATATCTATAAACATTTAGAATCCATGTTAACAAATGTCCTTTACACTTTTGATAACCCTTATATTGAATATCCTAACATAAGTCCTGAGGATATCACTGAGCTTCAAGATTTTATGAAATCCCACAAACCTAGCCACCCACCCCCTAGCTTGGGCCATGGTCAGTGGGCCATGGTCAAGAAGAGACACCAACTTCATCATCCAACCCTACTTACCTAGTGTATTCTAATGTAGCTAGTAAACTCCTTAATCCGTATCCTAATGCACTGCCTCTACTAACAAGTCTCAAGCTGACTGCATTTTTTCTACTCTCCCTTCTCAATATATAGAATTTCCCACTAACACTCTCACCCCCAAGGAGGTACCGGCGTCTCCCCCATGGAAAACTTAGGAGGTACACCACACTCTCCCCCAAGACAATATCGAAGCTTTTACTGATGATACTATTTTGGAGTCATTGTCTGGTGCAGAGTATGAAGGCTTCATTCGAGCTGGCAATCCACTACTAAAGCCAAAGCTAATGTTCAAGGTGTTAATGCAAATAACACCATTTGAGCCAACTCAAAGGATTTTACCAGAGGCATACTCCGATGTCACACCGACAAAGCAACATTATGTACCACACTCTCCGAGCACCTCGCCCAGATTTAGAAGAACTTCTACCTTTGGCTGGAGAGGGCACCTTGTGGTCTAACGTGGCACAGTAGACCAA
>NC_141050.1:32907493-32964993 GCF_041138505.1 Cibotium barometz
ATATCTATCTTTTAGTCGGGAAACTCATTGGCCATGAGCCTCCCCCATGGCCCTTCTTTGAGGGATAGACTTCTATCACCCTATGGGCGGGAGGAATCGTTTGGGACTCAACAACAAAAGTTGTGGATTTCGACATCACTGCAATGACCCATAATACCTTTTCTGACACCTTACCTAAACTCTACATTCTATACTTTTTCGACATGGTATCTGAAATTCGTATCCATGTACCCAACTTTTTGGCAGCATTTCCAATAATAGCTATCACAAACCTTATGAACACTTTTCCCCGACATCTTTTTAGATTGTTTGAGCAGGGCTCTTGGCACCCTTGGCCCTAGACAAAAGATGTACTTAAATTTATTTTGTTTTGAATTATAGACTTTAGCAATTGTGTTCCTTCCTTTCATTTCTTTTACAATCTAGATTGTTAAAATTGTTATTAGTTTATCATTGTATTTAAATTTTAATAGTACACAACTCTCAAAAACTCTCCAACTGAAACCAAAATTAATTATACAACATCGCGCACCAACTACACTCAACAAGTCCTCATAATTTTTTTTAATGATTATAGCATTATGACTCGATCATAACCTCATCACGATCCTCACCCACCTTTCGAGCTCATACAACTCATGACACACATTTATCTGAACGAAATCGTGTTATTTTTTCACAATTGCTACGGACATTCAACAATCGGCAACAAGATGAATGGTCAAAGATCTGGACACATGATCACGAAGAATGTTTTGTTTTCATACCCATTGGCAACACCACAGTTTTTACTCCCCAATTTATCTTTTTTTTAAAGTAATAAGTTTCTCTATTTTTTCATAATTTTAATCATCACAAATTAAAATGTCACATATGCTTGTGATATTAGTGCCCTTTTCAATAATATGTCTTGTAGCAAACTATCCGACACTTACAAGTAAGTAGCCATCCGACATAACTTAGTAAATAATTTTTTCAATATCTTTATGTAAGTTTTATCTTTAAGACAGTGATTCAAATACCTTCCAAGTAAGTTTCTCATTTCTATCCTTACAATAATGATCATGCTTAAATAATTATGCATAGAATTTCAAATCATACTACTATAAGTTCTATTTCTTATAAAGTCATGATATAACCCTAATATCCATTCGCATTGCTTTCTCATTTTTCTCATTGTAGAACATCATTATAGTCGAAAGGTACGACTCTCTTTCAACCTTATGATTGCTAAATTCATATTTATTATTCAAGTTTATTTCAACCTCAAACACAAATTAAGATTTCATCATCTAGACTTGTTACTAGTCATTCATATTTAATTTTTGCTTAAACTGTTCATGTATTAAAAAAATCAATTTTATATATTTTTCATTTACAATTTCACACCCTCGCAAAAAGCTTTTCAACTCAAGGTTAGTATTTCCTATTCATATTTCCATAATCAATTTATCTTTTATAATGTTAAGCTTCTCATGAATTATGTTTAACAACTCACATCTCTTTGGAGTGTCAAAATTCTTTTTGACAGATAATTTCAATAACATCACGATAATGGAGGTATGTATATGTACATACTCACTTCCGTTTATAAAACTTTTTCATAGGTGTTTCTATAATATTTTTACAACCTAAAAACCTAATTAATAAACCATAAATTCAGCAGCAAGATTAGTTGAAATTCAGTAACTTAAATAAATTTTTAAGATAGAGAAAATTTGTGTCGAAATTTAAGTTTCAGAGGGAATTGGCCACTCCGCCTCAAACTTCTATTTTGAAGGAAGTGATGTATGGAATTAATCTAGTGGTATGGGATATCAAATTGGTTTCATATATTTTGAAGGAAGTGATGTATGGAATTAATCTAGTGGTATGGGACATCAAATTGGTTTCATATATTTACTCCATACACATTTATGTCTTCTATCTTTTACCATCCTATGTGTGTATGTACCACGCGCCTATGTGGTATGGGACACTTAGACTCGTCTTACGTACATTCATTTGATTGGTTCATTGCATATGCATTAAGTGTAGATCTAATCTTCCACACCAATCATGAAGCCATCCTCTCATGCGTTTATGAAATTGTATATTGGGGACACCCGTATATGGCGTGCTTGTGGGCCTCCACTGTTTGTTTCAGTTGGTTGTATGGAGGGGTGATTCTCGGGTTACTTACGCCTGGCAAACATGTGTGTGGCTATGATTTGAATACTTATTGGTTGTCTATATCTCAAGATGACATTGGGATTAATTAATGTGTTTAATTGATTGTTTAACTAACATGGACAATGTCTATGAGTATAGCCAACAAGAAGTGTGAGGGTACCGATTGAGGTGTCGCACTGCATGAGATATACGAGGGTACCAATTGAGGTGTCGCACTATACGAGGGTACCAATTGAGGTGTCATATGGTTGGTGGATTGAGCGGTGGTGTGAAGATGATGATCATTTTTCTTTTGTGAATCATGTATTAGACTTTTTGTGCATATTATTGATTTGATAATCAGTGTGACGATCACCAATTTAGGTATCGCACGAGTTTTTCTTGTTGGTATTGCATGTCCATAAGAACCTCTGAGCCATGCCTTTGTGCCTTTGAGCCATGTTCGGACCCCTGAGTTTACCTTGCAGGTTATGACATCAATACCTACGAGCATAATCTTGTTCTCTCAACATTTTTCTTACACAACTGAGGACACTTGCTTCCTCAAACGGGAGGACTGTTTTACAGGTATATATTTTATCAGATTTTTGATGAATTAATAATTATAAAAAAATATGCTTCATTTAATTTGTGCAGGATTCAGCTTAATGAAATGTGTGAATGTGCATAAGATTATTATATGTGCAAATGTGCACAAAGTTATTTTATGTAACAAGGCCCATTAGCAATTATAATTGGGCAAATGTTTTTATATGTACAAACCTTAGGAGACTTCATATGGTTAATAATATGTAAAGCAACACCCAAAAGTGGGAAAAGTAACCCCAATTTTTACGCACATCTATTATTAGCTCCTTGGGCTATTTTTATGAATAAAATTCTCTAAATAATCAAGTCGTGGAAGTGGAGCTACAAACTTGAGGGGGGAGATTGCACCCAATCTTGTCTTGATGGTGATGTTATTCTATTTCTCTTGCCTTGTGTTATGCTATTTTATTTAGCTTCAATTTAATTCAAGTCTTTGTTTCAATTTTTGATGTATTTTTGTGAGTTTTTAATTATTTCTTCAAGAAGTACAAAAGGGTCCCGTGACACTCACCAGTAATAGATAGCTTGCATTTAGTTATATAAACCAGTCTAGAACCAATTTCAAGCATAACCAATCCCAACAAATGTCCTACAAATGCACTCACCAAGTGCTCAATTATCTTGCAAAAACAATGTACCACAAGATTCAATACTTGCTAGCTTACATTTAGTTATATGAACTAGTCTGGAACCAAATTTTAGGCATAACCAATCCCAACACATGTCTTGCAAATGCACACTGGGAATGCATTTTTGGTAAATGAAAATGCATGTTTCGAGTTGATTATAAAAATAGTTTACAGCTTGTCGAAAAGTCCACTTGAATGTTATACCTACAATTTGGTGCATTTTGATATTCGTTGGGTCCAAGCTTATGCATTTTAAATATAACTTGTGGTACACTATTTTGGCAAGATAGTTGAGTGAAACCACCCTCATTTGACAAAAGCCACTTTTTGAATTTAGTGACCCCTTATGGGCGGTGCCCATGCTCAAGATGAAGGTGGGGACCAAGAATAGCCTTCTTAGGTGAGCCTTCACCTAAGAAGGCTTAAGGCACATGTTTTGGCCAAGCAATGGCTTTATTGGGAATGTTAGCTAAAAATGAAGGTGTGGACTAAAATTAGCCTTCTTAAATGAGAGCTCATGCCTTGAGAAACATTTGTGGGTTGTAGACGCCTTGTTTAGAAGCAGCCTATGCTTCCCCATAGTAGTCTTAAGCTCTGGACAACCTCTACCTGCGCTTAAGGAACATTGCCCAATGAAACCCAACTCCAATGAAACCCAACTCCAATGAAACCCAACTCAAATGAAACCCAACTCAAATTCAATGAGATGGATGCAATCCTCACCCTCCGTAGCATTTAGAAAGAATTGAAATGGTTGAATTACGGGATGGGCGAGGGGAGACCTCACAAAAGCTCTTGTTGTAAGCACTGATTCTGATGTCCAGAGGTGAACAATTGTAAGCTTGATAGAAGGACCACACCAACTTGATCCCACATAACAATAGATATAATTGTTTCTACCAATCCAAATGGCTCACATAGCCTCACCTCTTCCTACACTCCACATGCATCTCCAAACAGAATTTCCTTCCAATGTAAAGCATAATCATCAATGTAAGGCATAATCATGAATAGGTTTTATTGTTAATGCATATATGAAGCCCCAAATGGGTTTGTTTCATCTCCTACACATTCATCCATCGCCTATCTATGTCCATACTTAGTGCCTTTTGCCCTACACAATAAAGAATTAGCCATGGCAAGGTACTTTTCTTCTCTAGAATGATTTTATACCAAAGTCTTTTAAGTTTGTCATTCCACTAGTCATCAGGATCCAACATAACATTCCACCTTCTATCGAGTTTATGATGGAGCCCAATGTTGTCCATTGGAGGAGTCAAAGATGGGAGGCAACAGCTTTTGGTTGATCAATTTGTGATCATTTATCTGCGTCCCTATGAATGAGCTGAGGATTTTTGTGATCATTTATCTACGTCCCCATGAATGAGCTGAGGATTTTTGTTGCAATTCTTTCTTCTAACATAATTATGTCTCTTTTTGTCAAGGTTTTGCAAAATGTCCCATTGTATATGTGTTTAGAGCATGATCTCACAAAGTTCCCCAAGTGCTCAAATCTTTTCTATTAATAAGATAAGCATGTTTGAGATTAGCCAGTTGAATATGAGATTTGAAAATGCCATAGAACTATATAAAATCCTGAAATACATTGCGTTGATCTCTCAACCCAGGTGTTCTCCAGCAAGTTAAGTGTCTAAGGTCAAACCATGCATTCCATATTGATTTCATGAGCAGATTTCCTATGACAGTGAGTGGCATATGATGGATAAAGGGGTAAGTAGTTCAAGGTTCTACAGTGCTCTATTTGAAAGAGTGTAGTACTCCTCTCAGTGGAAGAATACCCTAATCCTCTATGATCATATGCTCTTAAAATCCATTTGGTAGGCATTCTTTGGGCCATCATATTAATATCTAGAATGGCTAGTCCTCCCTTATCCTTGGAGGTGCATCAAATATCCCACGTCACTTTGGTAACTTTATTCAAAGGTTTCCAACATGAGAGGAACTATAAAATACTTAAGGACCATACATCCCAAGTTTGTTATTATATTTTGAACATATAATTTTACATTGTTCACACGTGTGCACGTGTTTGTATGTGTGTGTGTGTGTGTGTGTGTGTGTGAGAGAGAGAGAGAGAGAGAGAGAGAGAGAGAGAGAGAGAGAAAGAGAGAGAGAGAGAGAGAGAGAGAGAGAGAGAGAGAGAGTGATGATGATGTATTAGCATCCTCGAGAGGCCAATGAGACATGACCTATGGGACCTAGCAAGAACATTACATAGTCTCCTATGATCCCTCGGAGGGTCGAACTCTTATGCATTTTGTCATGGTTTCTTGTCTATGCTCAAATAAGAGACATAAAACGTGAACAAGGCCAAAGGGGAAAAAAAACCTTTTAAAAATGAACTCCTAGCTTTAAAAAAGTGAATATAATTGAGAATTCAATGAACATCAAAATAAGACTCCCAAACAAAGATGGCCGTCCTTCGACGCTTGTGTGTGGCGGCTCCTCCGCCTGCGCTCTGCAGTCTCACCAAGCCCTTTCCCAACCGAAATTTCATCCCCTTGCTGCCTCCTCCTTCTTTTTCCACCATCAGGAGGAAGCCCTGTGTAAGGCTGTTCTCTGAGTACCGCCCAGCTGACGCACCCATCCCCCCACCTCACCACAAAAGCAACAGAAAGCTGGTCCTCTACAGTAAGCCGGGATGCTGCCTATGCGACAACCTCAAGGAGAAATTGCACGCCGTCTTCATGGTGGCCGGCCAAGATTCACTCTCTGATGTCCAACTTGAGGTATGTGAAGGGACAATGCATCTCCCCCCCCCCAACCTCAAAACAAAATAAAACCTCCCTTCCTTCTGTATTTTCCCTTACTTGATTGTGAGTTTTCTACGGTAGTCATAAGTACATTGGTGAGTTTTTTGCTCATGTGTGTGTGCGCGCGCGCGCATATGTGTGTGTGTGTGTGTGTGTGTGTGTGTGTGAGAGAGAGAGAGAGAGAGAGAGAGAGGTTTTCTGTCTAATTGAGTATGGTTGTACTAAAATTGCCTACAGAACTGCCCCCGCCCCCCGCCCATGTGTGGGAATTGAACTCCTCATTCCTGAGGGGCAGCCTAATGGAGCCCCCCGGGCAGGGACAGTTTGTTTGCAGCCTAGGATCATGTCTTTATATCTGAGAATTTTGCACATATATGTTGTGGACATGGTGTGACTGAGGCTAGCCACATCCATGGGTGAGGATTTAGCCCTCTTCATCAGATGCCCTTAGCCAGTGGCCAGAATTGACATTGCACAGGGATATGTTGTCTGATGTATCAAATGGCATGCTAATCCATTGCCTAGCTTGTCGCCTGTCTTCATTTCTTCTCCACTGGCTGTTTCCATTTCCATTGCCTATCCACCTAACATGCTGTGCTTGCTTTTTGGGATTTGTGTCGTTACATCTGAAAACGGCATCACTGCTCCAAACATCATGTATGTTTATATAAACATGAGTTCATTGTGTGTCTCCATTTCTCCTTTCATGTGTGTGTATATGAACCTGGTCCTTTGTTTAAAGGTGAGGGACATCACCACCAAGCCTGAATGGGAAGCAGCATATCAGTATGAAATCCCGGTCTTAGCTCATGTAAATGAGGATGAATCTGAGGTATGTGGACACAACCTTTGTTGCTTCTAAGGAAATTGAACATATATGTATTTCAGAGTTTATGAAGGTGCTCAATGCCTCGTTGGTGTTTCAATTAAATTTTGTCTTTTGTTATCTTCTTTTTTCTTTTGTTCTCTCCTTTTTTTTGACACAGACGGTGCTTCCAAGGCTTTCTCCTCGGCTCAGCATTGAGCTTATTCATAAGAAGCTTTCAGCTGCTCTAAGCTAGTGGCCATGATTGCAAGCCAGGGGCTCACAAGTAGGGTAGCCATCAAAAGACAAGACAGGGTGTAGGTCAATTGTGTGCCCCTTGATTTCTTACATAGTGCAGGTAGAGCCAACCTTTGCATGTCATTATCATCTGCTGCAAAGGCAGCATGTCATACACGTGAGAGAGAGCATTTTTGTTGTGAAATCCACATGTTGAGGGGTACAGGCTCCAAAAAAGTACACACTACATTGATGTGTTAACAGCAAGGGGTGTGTCAACCTTGAAAATAGAATGCAAATTATGGGCTGTAGCTGTTGAAATGTATGGACAATGAATGGATTACAATTGTTTTAATCATGAGGCATGAATGTATGCCTTGGTATGCAAACACCTTGCAAGAGAGGCAGGTTAGTAGTTCTTTGTGTCAATAAGGATGTCGGGTTAAACTTGCTGTTGCTGCTGTTGAGTATAATGTATGATAATAACCATGTTGAGAAACTCTTATGCATTAGGACTAGCTTGGGTGGACGGCCAAATTAGTACAAGCCTGCCAGAGAAATGTTCAAGGCTGCAAATTGAGAAAATTCTGAAGACTAACTGCTCCAAGTACAATCTAAATCACCAAGAAAAGAATGTTTGCCTGCCTTAAGTTGGAGAGGATCTGGCTACTGATTTCCCAACTGCAACAGGCTGTAAGAAGGGGTTCAAGCCTAACATGGGGATTGATGGAGGCTTCTCATGTTGCACAGGTCTGCTTCACGATGTGCTTTTAGGCTCTCTCTTTTTGCAAGTGCTAAGGTTGAATCTTAACTCTCTGCTCTTCTTATTTTCACCCGTTGCCTGGCCTGCCTGCCTGACCTAAGTCCATTTGCAGACGTATTTTGTTGCAGGGCAACCCATTCCTAAGGGAAGGTGCCTGTCAGCTGTAGGGCACCAAATGCCTGCAAATGTACCATCTGAGAGGTGTATCACATTTTCTTTACAGGATACAAGAACTAAGAAAGCATCAGGATTCTAAGGAACACATACCCTGTCCTCTGTAAGAGGAAAGACACATTGTAAGCGTAGCCAAAGAAAATCTGACTGCAGAAGCTGCAAAAGGGACTTAGTCACTAGAAAAAGCGTTAAGCTGCTGAATGGGCTGACCAGCCTCAGTTGACTGCTGCCAGCAGCCACTTCCATCTGTAGAAGTGTGTTCGTGACAGCCATTATTGTTGTGAATTTGCTGGTTTTGTTATAGGAAAGGACTGGTCAATTTTTAGAGTTGAATCTTTTCAGCAGATGTGGAACCTAACAGAATGAACAATTCACAGGTGTGTGTCAGTGCGGCTAGCCTGTGTACAGCTTCATAGCAAGCTGCAGATCTTGCAGGCGTGAACAGGTGCAAACAAGCAGCAGAATTATTCATGTGTGAGCCAGATCGCGTGCATGTGTGCAGTTGCCAACCACAGGAGCAGCAGAATTTGGAATAAAGATGGCAGGTAACATTTGTGGTTCTTATACACATCACGAGGTATGGATAGAGGATGCTATGGCAAGGCCTAAGCAGCTCTACCTCCTTCCCATCTGACAGGTAAGGATTTTTGACTGCTTGGCTTGAAATAGGACTCCTGGGCTTCTGTCCCAAAGTAGGGCGGCTTGTTCCCTTCAACCCATGAGACTGTATGGCAAGGTCTTATGGTTGTGGCGTGTGACATGTACACTCCCCCAGTTTGGTGCATTTGGCAAAGCCTCACAATATTTTTGGAAACATATGTTGGAGGCCTTGCATTTATGAGCCAATCATTGTGGGGGACAAGTAGGCATGATAGGTGGGCAAGGCAGAGGGATGTAGCTAAGCAACACTGCTGACTAGCAGCAACCAACTCGCAGCACACTAGCTGGCAAACTTCCAATTACATAAATGCCATTTCATGCAAGTTTAAATCTGGGTTGTAGAACACTTGTGCCTATGTGCTAGGGTTTTCCAGAGATAGAAAGAAGAGTGCGGCGGAACCACACATGCAGTAAACACAAGAGTCCAAAAAACTGCTCTGTATTGTGTACAAGAAAGAAGTAATACAACTAAAATTCAAGTACATGATGTGGTTGAGAATGACGGTATCAAATCACAGCCTTGTGACCTACTGTACACTCCTACACCTACAGAGAAACGCTCCTTGGAGTCCAACACTAAGGAAGGCAGATGAATATGACGATTTGGCTACCACTGCATATATATGCACCAATGCTCATAGTTGGTAGTAGTAATGTTGTTTTGCCAATTGTACCGGACTGCCACATAATGCCATGTCATCATTGCTACATGGCAGTGCACATGTCACTTGCATAGTGGTATTTGATGTCTCGCTCTTTCTTGCCTATTCGTAGGTGTGTCACATTTTCCTATACTTGCATTGCAGTTGTACTTAGTTGCATGGTGTCCATATAAAGTGGCCTTCCATAAAAGGAAAAGATCCAAGCAAGGCTCATCCAATCATCCAAGATTCCGAATAGTGCGAGACCACTTTGCGACCACTGTGAGGGCTCACATTCCATCCCCGCTGCATCAGCACGAAGACTTAAACCTATGGATGGCCAATTGTCCGTCCAATCGAGCACACTCCGTCCGTCCAATTGTCCATGAAAAAATGCTACAAGCCTTTGAGTATCCTCCAGTAGCCCATGAGAAGAACGCTCCATAGAATGGCCAAGCAAAACTCCAACCACGAATGCATCGGCTCAGATGGAGCACAAGAACTGCTTGCATCGGCTCCAATGCACCTTGAAGGAAGAAAGTAGAACCAAGAACAATACTCCTAAGAAATGTTACACCTAATCTGTATCCATCAGCACTACTCGGCACCTTTATACCACCCATGTCTTTTGGAACATACTCCAAGTAATACATCCGCTGATTCACCGAAGTCAAAACCCCAGTTGTTGTTGGTACAGTTTCCAAGAAATTTATGCGCTGTGAAGATACAAAAATTGTCCTATCCTCCTAGGACGAAGACAAATCTGATGACTTGTTCTCCTATGGTGCCTCCATGACATCAGACATTGAAGATATTGCACCCAATGCAAACGGCAATTGAGAAGACTCCTCTTGAACGAACCCAGAGTTGATTGGCATTGAAGCCAAAGATTCTCCATTGAGTGCAAATGGCAATTGTAAAGTCTCTCTTAGAGACATGGTTGAAAACTTCCTCTATTCGTACGTGTGGCCAGATGCCATGAAGCACCTTGGGTGTGTGCTCGACCCGAGAAATGAAAAAAGTTGGAGACATGCACACATGCATCTCCTTCACACTCATCCTATGGTTTTGAAGAAGCTTCCTCTTCGGATTGCTCCTTTGGTTCTAAAGAAGTCTTCTCCTCGGGTTACCCCTCCAAGGTCCTTGGACAATCCTTCATGATGTGCTTGGCGGAGTCACAATACAATCTTGGAGCTCTCCCACGTCTCGAGTGTTGTAGCAAGACAAATTGCGTTTGAAAGATCACGGGGTCGATGTGCATGAATGTCTACCTGCAAGGATGGTTTCAAACCATCCACAATTGCTCAACCTACTCCGACCACCAGACAGTCCTTGGGACCATGCGAAACAACCTTCCAAAAATGAGTGAGATAATTGATTTGCCACGTTTCTACATAAAATGCTC
This sequence comes from Cibotium barometz, assembly GCF_041138505.1. Lineage (NCBI taxonomy): Eukaryota > Viridiplantae > Streptophyta > Polypodiopsida > Cyatheales > Cibotiaceae > Cibotium > Cibotium barometz. The sequence continues at coordinate 32,918,342 of NC_141050.1, forward strand.
CCACTATTTCTTCAATTCATGCTCAATCTCTACAGGAATAAAGTGCTTTTAAGACCACCTTGCGGAAATCATCTTGGCATGTCATGAAGTGGTACCTAAGGTTGTCTTCCCGCCACAAGAGAGTGATACTTGTGTCTATTTTACTTTGATACTTTTTAAGGTGTCACATGGATGTCGAATATTTGAACCACTTGGTGATACTGACGTGGCAACCACTTGCGGGTCCAATTGGTGATGACTTCTCCGTCCATCCATTCATTAAACTTGGGAGGCTTCAAAAGCTTCTCGTTCCTCACGAGGCATCAAGGAAGAACAATAGTCTCGTGACGTCGAGCCAGTGTAGGTGAGTGGGAAGTGTCCGGAGAATTCGGTGGTCAGTGAAGGAGACCATTGGTGATGCGAATGGCGTCTCTCCAGCTGACTATGCGCAAGTGTAGAATGATGCCTACCAAACTAGGAGTGAAGCTCATCTAGTAAATCCTTGCCTGCAAATCAAAGGAGTGAAAATTCCTCCTCCAAACAGGTTTGCCACTTCGTCCTTGGGAATCGTCCAACACTTGCTCAGAAGCATGGGCCTTTTTAGATTCTAGATCATACTAAGTACTTGAGGTGCCAACTCCATCCTATTGAGACGGGCAGATATAGCCTCTATTTTAGCCATCTGTGTCCATGGATGCCTTCATGTTGAGAAGAAAATCAGTGAGTTGTGAATCCATGACAAATATCAAGTGATCAAGGACCAGGTAAGGGTTTGGAGGGGCACAACAGGGAAGCACAATAATATAAGCCCAATTAACCCAGGTGCAATGAAGAGAATCACTTTTCCTAAACCCGAACCAGTGCACTCTTGGAATCTAGGTGCTCTACCCTATCCAAGTAGTCAACGCACACAGGCGCCAGAAAAGAAAAGAAATTTACAGGTTCCTTGGGCTCTAATACTAATTGTAGAACACTTGCACCTATGTGCTAGGGTTTTCTAGAGAGAGTGCAGTAGAATCACACATGCAACACACGAGTCCTAAACTAATGCTTTAGTATTATGTACAAGAAAGAAGTAATACTATTGAAATTCAAGTACAAGATGCGGTTGAGAATAAAGACATCAAAAGCCCTGTGACCTATTGTACACTCTTGGCTAGCACTCCACCTACAAAGAAATGCTTTGTGAAGTCCAACTCTGAGGAAAGCAAATGAATATGACCATTTGGCTACCACCATATATATATGCACCAATGCTCCTAGTCAGCCAGTAGTAATATTGTTGGCCATCTATACTCGACTGCCATGTCAACACCATGTCATCACTGCCATGTGGTAATGTCATGTCATTTGCGCGTCTGTTGCTATCTAATGTCTCGCTCTGCCTCATAGGTGTGTCACATGGGTTTTGGCATGGGCTTGGTGGAGTACACTAGCATGTGAGTAGTTGACTAGGAATTCATACCTCTCAAAGCAAGGGTACTATAGCTATAGCTGTACAATGAAGCTGGTCAATGTGGTGGTTCAACTCAAGGCTTAGTCATATCTATCTTCTCAATAATTCTTCCAATCAACCTTGGTGCAAGAGGACATTTTTGTGCATGGTCCGATTCAAGGGTTGTTAATTCCCTTCTTCGTAGGTATCCTTGACATCAACCTTGCTTCCAAGCTTGTTGTTAGAGGAACTTTGTAGAAATCTATTTATCAAAGGAAGACGTGCATCACATGGTCAACACGATCGACTTTACCAAAGGGGAGTAGAGAGGGAGAAGCATGCAATGCAAGTGGACCGCAAATAGATTTGGAAATTGTTGGAGTCTACTACAATAGGATGCTCTCGACTGGTCTGCATTGGTGGTGGTTGTTTAGGTTGTTACTGCAAGTTGGTTTAAGAAAGATGTGATTTTTAGGCAACAAAATGGTTGGTCTACTTGTGATTTTCCTTTCATAGTGCACTAACATGCGAGCAGCCTTTGTTGCTGCCTGACTTGGGCACTCTATCCTCTATTGGCCAGCACCTGTTATCTAGGCTATTTGCCAAGCTACAAGTTGTTAAAAATGGGCTTGAATTGGCTACCCTTTTTAAAGAAAAGGAAGGAACAAGCCATGCTTTAATGTCAATAATTATAATTGGGAGCTTTAATACTGACAATTTAATTACTTAAACACCATGTCCTTAAACCCTAGTGATGCAATCGCTAGGAAATATATCACTTACCATTATAAAAAATGACAAACATTACCAACATGTGTCCTTTTGGAGCTATGTGATAAGTGCCTTCAGATCAGCTATCCAATTTGAAAGCAAGAGATTATCTTTGTGTACAAGTAGAGTTGAAACCTTGTAAGAGATTTATTTATTGCCCCTACAATTTTGAGTGGTTTGTTATGTATTAAGTCTCATAAGGAGTACACGTGTGGATAAATGTTCTTTTCATGGTCCTCATCTATCTCTTAGTAGTTTACATTTCCATTGCAAAGTCCTACCGTGGTGATGCCACTCGCAGCAAGGTCAAATGTCAATGGAAGTAAAGATTTGAGGGATGCCACATCCATGAACAAGCCTTGGAAATTGGATGTGCAAGTGGGACTTGAGGTTATACAACTACAAATTGGTCATGTATAGTACTAATTGCAAAATTAAAGAAATGAAGTGTTACAATTAGGTGGTATGTATCACATTTACATCCTTTCCTAATACATGTTGATATCAAGTGAAATGTCATCATCTCCTTGGATGTGGTTCTCTTTGATATTATACCAACAATACTTTATGCCTTCATAGATAAATATCCATCTTTAGTATCATACCCCAAGGCTACAGTTAAATGAAGCTTCTATAGGTTGCTCAAGTTAGGAATCAACACTATTAGGCAACGTCTCTTGCACCATACGGTGTATATTTTGCATGTGCATGGTTGCTTATACGTTCCTTCATGAAGACTTTCTAGTTGCCTCTTGAATACAATGCAACCTAATAAGCTCTTTACAATATGATGAAAAGCTCTCAAAAACTCCGTACTTTTTCTTATTGATAAGAAGCTCCGAAACTTAACAGTAGTCTTGTAAAGAAAAAACCACTTTTGTAGTTCTCAGAGACTTCTATATTATTTCAAAGAACTTTCAATTGGGAAAATACGCCCAAGACAAGATACTAATTGAAAAAAAAAAAATCCAGTTCCAAAAAAAGTATTGAAATTATAGCCTTCCATGGTAATCATTACCAAGAACTCTGAGGTAGTTTAATGAAATTTTAAGTTAATCTGCTTTTCCATTTTTGCCAAATTCAAAAATCAAGACTATGTTACAGATGCATACCTACAGGAGTATATGGGGAGGGTTTTTGAACATAGGGGCAACCCTTCTTTAAGAATAGAAGGCCACAAATCAAAATCAGCTCTTGAAGAAAAGCACTCACAACCTTAGGAAAAGCAACGGCCTCCAAGGGCCTGCAGACGTACAGGTCTTGGGTTCAACCCTGGCACTAGTAAAGTACACTAATAATAATTCAGGATTGGATCTCCTGGATGTGCATGAATGATACTCCATAAACATGCCAATGACAGTAGAGTTGAGACAGGGATGGCGTTAGGATGCAGGGAACTGCATTCAGTAAACTAAGTAGAAGACTACCAATCAGATGCTAGATAAACTAGTAGTAGGACCCATACATGCATACTTGTAACATCATACATTATAATTACTTCATGATACATTATAATTACTTCATAAACACTGTTGGCTTCCAATGGGTGCAGCTTGACAAATAAACATTATATACATCAGCTGCCCCTGAAACAAATTACTGTTTGTCCACAATAGTCCAGTTTGCTACCCTTGACTGCTACATTCTTGTAAATTTCCAGTTCAGTACCTTTTTCATTCAGAATTACTTATTTCACAAATGCTATTACCAAAAAATAAATCTAGGGAATAAAAGAATTGATTGCTTTCACACATTTGGAACCTGGGTATGTCATAATGTTGCTTTGATTTTCTTGCTTGCATTAGTGAAGCAGTCCACTAATTTATACCTCAAACCTTGCTGTCTCTATGACGCAGGAACTCATTTATGTCTTGGATGTTATGGTAGAAGTAGGACCCTTTCTTCCGAAAACCGAATGTCAGAAGCTCTGCACCGAACCCTTTATACTGCCCTTCCAGAGAGGCAGTTGCAATGTCTGAAATCCTTGTCAGCATGCTACTTGCACTGTTGAATGGTTGAGCTCTAAATTCATCCAATGGCATCCACTGCATACATGACCATCCGCCAAATCATCATCAATAGATTGATAACCATACATGATAAAGGATGGTAAAACACTGCCATCCATCACATCACCATTAATATCTATAAATAACCATACAGAATAATATAAGGTAAAATTTTATCACCCCTCACACGACAGATTTTGATAACCATACCTTAGCTGCTGCAATTTCAGTTTCCTGCACCACTATTTGCGAGGATGAAGGACACAGCATGCAGAGAAAGAAGAGATCTGACTTTCCAAATGCTGCATTATGCGCTTGCCTGCTCAAAAAGGTGAGTGAGCTGCAGAATAGTAGTGTAGTCTCCTACTATCAGGGTTTAAATAATATCTACTCCTAAGCAAGTCTCCGAGTGCAGCCCAGGCAGCCGTGTGGGAAGTGAGGGGAAAGGGGGGTTTGTGGAGGGGGGGTGGGGAGGGGGGAGGGGGGGCATTGCTCATGGACAAGAAATCCAAGTCCCCACCCATCTATGCTTTTCAGCCTTGTTTGTAACAGGCCTTAGTGTTTACATTGGGCTAACACCTAGCAAGATTACAGAGCCTTGCCTGATGGCTCGCATCAGATGCAAACTTCACACCTTTACCAAGTAGGACAACAAAATCCTGTGCACTAACATCTCGTAGCCAGGACCTCATGAAATAAAGCCATATTGCTGGGAGACAATATTTGGCATAGATGCATTTAAACCAGCTAAGGCAATGCACAATAACACTTTCAGCACAAATGGAAGAAGAAAATGTTATGCATGGGAAAGGTCAATAACACCTGCATATAGATGGCCTCTACACATGCACGCAACTAGCTCTTTTGTAGCCAAAGAAACAGTCTTGTATGCCATTGCCTGGTTGCCTTTCCATTTGACTATGTTTTGTGCTTAAATGTTTCAATTATTAGAGGTCATTCCGTATCCTTGAATTTTTGCGATTTCAATTAGCAGCAACTGTTTTCTGTTTCTATTGCCATATAACATATTGTGTATCTTTATATACACTAGAGCACTCACATGGTACCCCACTGAATATACTGGTCTGCTAAGTCATCAATATACAAGCCAAAACCTTGTGCAGGAAGTGGGAGAAATCCTCTAGAAAATCCAAACTAAACACTCTCATATAGAGCCATACTTCAGAGCTAAACTAATCTTTGACACTGTGTTTCCCATACTCTCATACAAAGCCAGGATAGCCCACACAAAAAATATGATAGCTAGAGAAACTAATAAGACTCAAAGAATCAATTTGAGTTACAGGATGAGAATCGGACCTGAAGCCAAGAACTTCAACAAATTCAGTATCCACCTACCATTTCATACAACAATGCCAAAACATCAGAACAAGAAAGTATTTGCTTTCCCCAACTTGAAATACTTGCAAAGAACAAGGCTTATGCTTGCTCCCTTTTTTATGATGAAACTTGCAGCTTTTTAGAAGGCGAAAGAAAAAGCATCATGATCTTACCCCTGTTTCCTCTTTGACTTTGCGTCTTGCTCCAGCTATGATATCTTCTCCCTGTTTTTGTGCAAAATTCCCTCTTAGTGTTGAAAAAGAAGTACAGAACCTCAAGCAACAACCACTTCAAGACTCCGGGGCTTTACAAAAAAATGTAAAGGGGAGACCCCTCGAACAAACACCCCACCCCCCACTCCTCTTCCCAAAAAAAGAAAAACCAACCACCTTCCTAATCCCTTTGAGGACCAGGTGGTTTTAAAGAGCTTTACAGACATAACCCCGTGTTGTGAAAAGGCGAGATCTCACCCACCCGCCCCTCACGGATGGGGGAACTCCCCCCTGCCCACCACCGTCCCATGGTAGGCAGAGGAGATTATATAAAGACCCTCAACAAGAACTGACACGAATGCATGAGGCACCACCATTTTTGAAATGATTGTGCCCTTTATTTTCTCATTCTTCTCCTATACTCACATGAAGAATGACACCAGTGGGCATCTTCCAAACACTGGAACCTTGTGTACGACCTGAACTTTCTTGTACAACCAGAACCTACCAGAAAGTAATAAACACTTCCACATTTTAACTTCTTGGCAAATTCGAATCATAAGGATAACTAAATACTGTTATTAGCAATATAAACAAGAGATAAAGTGATAGGCAAAATGGACCTCATTTTGATCATTTATAATGACTGCACCAATGCCAACTTGATGGGATGCATTGGCGGGAAGAGTGGAAGGAACTTCAGGAATCCAATATGTCAACATGACATAGTCTTGCTCAGCATGGTGATACTTAAAGCCCTCCTGCATCATGAGGCACAAGCCGAACATTGAAAGATATGAGAGTTCTTAGCACAGTAGCAAGCAAGTCTATACCAAACCTTTCATGGACTCGTAAAAAATAATGAGTAGGCAAGGGAACATGCATAAACAAACCAAACCATTGTAATGGTCCCCTAGCTACCTCAATTGCACGGTTCTATGTAAGGTTGTAGATCCATGGCCGTACTCATATCTCCTTACAAAGCACTGTAATGGTCCTCTGGCTACCTCAATTGCATGGTTCTATGCAAGGTTGTAGATCCATGGCCGTACTCATCTCTCCTTACAAACCACTGTAATGGTCCTCGGACTCCTCCACACAGTCAGGCATGATTAACACACCACTACAGTCAGGCATGAATAACACACCACTAACAACTAAAAAGAACCAAGTTCTGGAACAAAGGCACCCTGTGCTTGGGATGAGGATGTGTTCCACAGTTATCCCGCTTTGTTGGCAAACTATCAGCAGGGGACCATGCACATAATGCCAACAAGACTTGGGAAGTGGTAAGTTCTGGTTATTTTGAGTTTGCTTTTCTGTGGCATTGGTGAATTGAACTGAATGCATGGCTGTGCACATCTGCTCCCATCAGTCTGCACAGCCTTGAACACCATCACAAATCTGCATGTATCAATAACCATACCTAAGTACTCTTCATAATAGGAAATTGCCAGGGCTACCGAAAAAAAGCTGCGCCAAATGTCCTAATGCTTCCATCCTTGCTGGAGGCAGGCATCCCACTGCTCACAGCAAATCTTGAGTCGTCCATCACCATGCCCATTCAAAGTGGGAATGCCTGGGAGTTTCAGCCCAACACACATTTCTCAATCACATTTATGGAATATCTGGACTTAATTGATTCTCCAATTCCATGCTGACAGCTGGCTTTGAATACCTTTTCCAGCAACTGCCAGCTCTTTCTGTTCCCTGAAACAGGGTTGAGCCGCTGTTCCAATCAGAAATGGTCACCATTTCCTACTCCATAATGGTGACTCAGTCAGAATTTGTGTCAAATATATATGTCATGTAAAAATAATTCCGTCCATAAAGATTGTGGAGTTACTATCTATTGAAAAAGGCAGGAGTAGCTGCAGCATACTTGCTGTTGCCTTAATTTTACTACCCATTGGGAAGAGACACAGAGCACCATGTATGACAAGGTAGAAGCAATACAACAGACAACCGCAAATCAAAACACAAACCATGAAGTGCCATTTGTAAAAGTCTATGATTAAGTTTAATGATTAATCCATACAACTTTGTGATCACAAAGAATAAGTGCTTCAGCCAAACCTTATCTAAATCCAATGCATTGCAACACATGCACACACACACATATACACAAAGAGAGAAAAACAAGAGCAAAAAGGCCACTCAAATATAAGATTGGGGTAGAGTGTACCATGCTCCTACCTCAACAGCAGGATGGACGAGGTTTGCATTCTCGATTGGTAGCTTCAGCCAGATGCCCTTTTTAGACTGCAGAGATTTTGTTAACAAAAAAGCTTCTCTCAATGCCTAAACACAAAATTTGAGGAAAGGAGTAGGCGTACAAAAACCCCTCGTCTCAAAAAAGAAAAGGAAATCAACAGACTATATATTTGTAAATTAATAAATTACTGCACTGGTGTTTTTCAAGGAGCTAAAACATTTGGAAAAAAGACTTTGAAATCCTCAAAATATTCCTTGCAACCATGCAGTTTTTTCAACCAAAACAGAGTAACCTCAACGACTTCTTGAAGGTTCTGGTCGTCCATATCTGCACACGAGGAACTCAGATTGATAAACAGTATTGTTTACCAAACTTTGTCATCGCAATTCTTCAAAACCAAACATGTGGCAGCCCTTTCAGGATCTCTACAGGTACGCCATGGACTGAAAGTACTTATTGTTAAAATAATTCATCTTTCTCTTAATGTTGTCGTGGAGTCCTGTCGGCCTGTTTTCTACAACCGACTGCTTCATGCACAAGTATATAAGAGTTGCTCTCTTTTATTCATTCAATCATCAATCATTGCCCTATTTGCTGGACGATTATGACAAGGTGCCACTCTAGCCTATATATGGCTCTTCAACTTCCCATGCCACTCTAGCCTATATATGGCTCTTCAACTTCCCATGCTTCCACTTATGGGATAATCGAAGGCACCTTCTAGCCATAGATCACACGCTCGAAATCGCCAACCTTCCAACACCCTCCCTCGATTCGAGCTCTGCAAGCCACCGAGGCACGAGGGGGTCGCCCAGGATCCCACACGCCTGAGCCGCCCAGGACCACACACGCCCGGTGGCTTGCGGAGCTCGAATCGAGGGAGGGTGTTGGAAGGTTGGCGATTTCGAGCAACTTGTGCTTCATGCACAAGTATATAAGAGTTGCTCTCTTTTATTCATTCAATCATCAATCATTGCCCTATTTGCTGGCTCTTGTACTCTGTAACCTCAAGCTAATAAAGCTCTAGTTCTTGCTTGCAATCTTTCTCTCTCATGTTTATTTGCTTCTGCTTGTGTACATTCTTTCACTTATCAAAGTATAATCCTGGTCTATAAGCTTCTGCAGATGTGACAGCCTACTGCTTTCCTTGTGTCGTCTATGCGTATGTGTGTGTGAGTGCTCTGGATGCAGGACTTGCTGGAAGGCATCCTGATTCTTGGGAATGTCACACTTTGCATAGCTAATATGGGGCTCATTGTACAAGAAAATGGATGGTCCTCCAATGTCTGCTGCAAAATGCATAAGCTAACCTCTTGGCTTTCTTGTGTAGGACTTGAGTATGGGTGGAAGGTTGGAGTTGACATCGGGGACTCTTAGGACCAAGTGCTATGTATGGGTATGTTGCTCTATCCATTATCTAGTCCTGATGCTATTGCTATACCATGGTGGACAGTGGAAGGTGCTTGGGTAGAGGTTCTTGATGCATGGGTAGGAGAGTAGTGACTACACCAGCATAGGAAGCTCATGGAGGAGAGGGTGTATTATTGGAAGTGCTAGGATGTCAGTCATAGCACAGTCTCACCTTGGCCTTTCTTTATGTCTTCTACTGAGTTACAAGCCTCGCCCTTGGATGCTGCCAGGTCTAAAGGTCCAAGGAGCTCTAGATACTCTCTACTAGATCATAATTGTATGTGTATGGATCTACATTAGAGTCAGCTGTCTTGTTTGTTGGCCCTGCTAAGAGATTCTCAAGATAGGTGGGTGGCACACTGCATGTGTTTTGGGCTCTTCTAAATTAGTTGCATTAGCATCGGAGGAAGTGGTTGCATTAGTAGTACTCTTCACTACACCCCACAAATTTTCTTTCATCAAATGAAACTTTATCTTCATTTGCCAAAACCTTGGCCATTAAACTTGTCTATGAACATGTGAAAGCCCATAGTTGCAAAGAAAATGAAAGATTTTCACTTCATGCTCTGAAAAATTAGGGTTTCCAAAAAAGGGGGTTTTGGGAAACGATGTTATAGGAGGCTATAGCAGCACTCTAATGCTTGATTTATCCCCCCAATTTTGAAAAACGATGAAGTATTTAGGATTAATACTCTGATTAAGCTGGATTTGCAAAAACCCCAAAATGACTTTGCGATGATATTTGTAAAAGCACTTTGTTGATTTGATACAAGTTCTTTTGTTGATTCAGCTGCTGGTTGACTGGGCAGAGGCACCCACTTAGAAGCGGCACTGACTGAAGTGGCTATAGGGCTATAGGCGGGGTTGTTGGAGCAGTTGTACTGTTCATAGTCAACAGCACTGTTGGCTGGGCAGCTCACAATGACAAAGTGGCAGCGGTGTGCTGGGCGGTACTGCGAAGCAGCAAGGCGCCACGCAGTGTAGTTACTGCAGGTCAGTGCTGGCGTAGACAGATGGGCAAGTAGCGTTGAGCAGAATGGGCACGTGATCGGGCTGTGCACAGTAGATGTTGAAGGCGGGTGTTGATGGCTGACTGGTCGGGCAGCTACAGGTGGATGAGGTACATGGCTCTCATACCATGTTGAAGTGCATGGTAGAGCTGCAGCTATGGTGGCTGGAAGGTGAAGGCAGCCATGGCTATGGAGCAGATAGACAGGGAAGTAGCGTTGAGCAAAATGGGCACGTGGTCGGGCTGCGCACAGTAGATGTTGAAGGCGGGTGTTGATGGCTGACTGGTCGGGCAGCTACAGGTGGATGAGGCGGATACCATGTTGAAGTGCATGGTAGAGCTGCAGCTATGGTGGCTGGAAGGTGAAGGCAGACATGGCTATGGTGCAGACAGAGATACAGAGAGAGTTTAGGGAGAGAAGACAATGCTAGAGAGAGAGAGTGAGTGCACAATTCAATGATGTGACTCTTGATTTATTTCTTCAAGGAAGTACATGCACCTTTGTAGGTTACAAAGGTTGCCCCAATGACATCACTACTTATGTCAGGCACACATATATAAGGGGTCCACACACAAGCACACCCAATACCTTGATCCCAACACACCACCCCTTCATGTCCTCCTCTTTTATCTGTTGGCTGCTAGGCCATATTAAAATCTCCCCAATGATCCAGTTATCTACATGTAGAAGCCATTCTATGAGAAGCTTCTAGAAGGAAGTGGCAAGCTTCACAACACCATGACCAATAATGCAAGGCAAGATGGACTCGGGAATTAAAATACAAGCACCACCCTTGGAACCTGCAACCCCAAACCAGAAAGTGACCAGTCACCAAATAGAAGCTTGCTGGAATGATTGCATTGGCTGTCATCTAATTTGTGCTCCTGTATGGGCTGAATGTCAATCGCACCATCTGTACCTGCAACGTGGAGTTGGTCCCTCAAGACTTGTCTCCAACCGGCGAGGAAGGATACCGCCTAAACCCTGTATATTTCATGCGACAATCTTTATGGGTAAAGAGTGTGAAAGGTGGGGCCACAGCCGCCACACCTCGTGGTCAACATTGATGCATCATCTCTCAAGGAGGTGGAACGCCTCGCATAAGTAGCCCTCTGCAAGGAGGCGAGTATAGGAAAGTCCTCGGGAGAAAATATTTTTTTGTGAACGCATGTGTGAAATCTCCCTCTCATTCATGGGAGAAATCTTCTCTTCTAGGGAAACAGGGAACACATTGTAAGCTATACCTACCCCCCCACCCCCAAGGTGTCTGCATCAGGATCAGACAGAGAAAGGCATCAGGGTTGGTGTCACGTAGGCTGTAACGCCTGTGACCGACGGCAGACCGGATGGCCATGTCCGGGGTTCAGTGGGAGAGGACGCCCATGCGGAGTCATGGGCGGCCAGGCTAGTGTGGACGACAGGCCACACACTATATAGCCTGGGGGATGAGGGGCAATCCTCATTCTTCCTCTTATGGCTGGGTGGTGAGCCAGAGGCCGTCCCCTCCTGTGGTAACGCCCGTAGCGGCGTTACGGATATATAACACTGGTATCAGAGCATGGTTCGATGGGGTCGTCAGGGTCCGCGCGTGACCGGGGGGCCGGAGCCCACTCAATGGTTTTCAACCATTCATCTCCTCATCCTTATCTCCACAATGGAGTGTGTGGAGGGAGGCGGCCAGAATTGAAAGGAAGATTTGGAAGGGAAGAACTCTCTCTGGGACACAGACCAGGCCACTGACAGAGATACACATAGCAGTATGGAACTGTAATGGTTCACTATGGGTGCAGCCTGGACGACTGGAGCATGTTATGGTGGGGAGAGACATCATACTTCTGACAGAGACACATCAGAGCCCAGAGAGAGGGCTACCTCGAGTAGAGGGATTCCAGTGGGAGTCAGCATACAGGAGGACCACACGCCAGGGTACCTCGAGAGGGTCGGGGGGAGTAGCAGTCCTATTCAGACGAGAGCTACAGGGGAGACTGAGAGTGGTAGCACAGGATCCAGAGGCCAGATACATGTGGATCAGCTTACAGCTCTCACAGGACAGGGTTATATACATAGCTCTATGTTACTTTTCTCCATCAGGATCCTCCTATGTCATTACAGAGGACATGCCACAAGAGGAGGAGATAGGAGCCTCGCCATACACTTGTCTGTCAGAGGAGATTATGCATTATTCTACACTAGGGGAAGTATTTCTTACGGGCGACTTCAATGCCCACACACAGAGCAGACAGTGTGAGGTGTATGACTATGATGACATGGAGATCCTCCACCCTGTGGATCCAGAGGAGATAGGGGCTAGTCGGGCATCAGAGGACACTGGACCAGACAGAGGACATTATGGGGACCACTTACTAGAGTTGGGAGCCAGGCATCGTCTCGTTATTTATAACGGGATGCTACAGTGGCCGGGATCAGGAGGGCTGACATGCTTCCCACATGGGGGTCATACACGGACCGGAGGCACGGTGGTAGACTACATTATGGGGTCTTTGGAGGCATCACAGCTTGTCACCTCATTCTCCATTCCACCTCGTCCTATTGGGGCAGATCATACATACTTGGCATTTTCACTAGCCGGATCACCAGTATCACCAGCCCCCCACATACCGACGCCACACACTACCATCTACTTCACACATGACATGGCAGACATATACACTGGCAGAGTAGAGGATGGGCTCCTACTCATGGATCCCCTGGCATCTATGGATACCATTACAGCCCAGCTCGCATCACTCCTACACACGGCTGCATTACAGAGCTTCCCACATCATGTACACTCAGGAGAGCCTGCGAGACCTGGGACTATGCCCCAGAACAGATGGTATGATGACGAGTGCAGAGCCCTATACTCACGACTCCGCATACAGAGAGCCTTGGGAGCCATCACAGAGCAGGAGTCGAGGAGAGAGATGAGGAGACTTACTCGCCGCAAAAGGCGGGCCTTCGCAGAGATACAGGAGCTAGAGATCTTTCATTTCTTCATGAGTAGAGATAGCCCTGTCTCATGGCGGCACTTCAGAGAGCCCCGGACCCCGACACCTATTGCAGACCCATAGACATGGCACACATATGCAGAGGGTCTATACCATGCCCCACAGCAGCCACCTATACCTCAGCCACAAGAGCCTCGACCTACCACAGCTAGCTTCTTTACCCACTCGATGGTACAGGAAGCTATCCGCCGCCTACAGCATGGACGGGCCGCCGACCATATGGGCCTGCAGGGTGAGCATCTCATATATGCAGTAGATTCTTTAGCTCCTTTTCTTGCACACCTGTTTAACAGGGCACTAGCAGAGGGTTTGCCTGCGGAGTGGACGATGCACACCATTGTGCCGATTCACAAAACAGGGGATATGCTCGATCCGAGCAACTACAGGACGGTTATGGTTGGCCACGTGCTGGCCAAACTCTATGGTGCAGTGCTGGAGCAGGAGCTTAGCTTATATGCTGAGCGAGCAGGTTTACGCTCATCAGGGCAGGCAGGCTTCAGGAGAGCTTTCTCTACCACTGACCATGTATTCACTTTGAGATGTATGATTGATCAGGCCAGAGTGAGGAAGAGAAAGCTCTATTGCTGCTTTGTGGATTTCCGCAAGGCATTTGACACAGTACCACGAGAGAGGCTCTTTCAACGCCTACAGTCTCTTGGCATACCAGCAGATATGACATGGGGCATCTATGCATTATATGAGCAGGTTTTTGGGCGAGTCAGATGTCCAGGAGGTATGTCCGAGACTATTGCTAGCACCATTGGTGTGAAGCAAGGATGCCCACTTTCCCCCACGCTATTTGGGTTATACATTGATGAGGTGGCTGACTTCATTACACGGGGAGGCGGAGATGGAGTTGATTTAGCAGGTACCTCAGTACATATTATGCTCTATGCTGATGATATTGTATTAGTGTCTGAGTCCCCCGGTGGTCTACAGCAGCATCTACATGCACTCCATGATTTCTGCACACAGAGGGGTCTTACTGTGAACCTTGGGAAAACCAAGGTTATGGTCTTTCATACATCGAGACAGGGCAGGAGTCAGCTGACATTCACTCTCGCAGGATGCCAGGTGGAGGTGGTGACATCATACGTGTACCTAGGGGTTACCTTCTCTGCAGCAGCCACACGCTTTACCATGGGTTCAGCAGCCAGAGCTAGATTGACACGGGGATATGCAGCATTGGCTATGCTAGAGAGACAGTGCCACCAGGCGCATTTTCAGGAGCCCCGGACGAAGGGGTGGCTATTTGACACATTAGTCACACCGGCATTGATGTATGGAGCAGCAGTATGGGCGCCAGGCCTTGCTACCCATTGGTGGACACAGATAGAGAGACCACAGGCCCTCATGATGGCACGCATGATACGCAGCAAACCGTCAGTACCTCATGACATTATCCGAGCAGAGTTCGCTGCGCCTCCTATGATGGTAGAGGCCATATTTCAGACTATATGCCTGCTAGACAGATTCAGAGAGATGCCACAGGACAGATTATCATACAGAGCTTTTCAGGCATCTAGACAGTTGGCTGAGGCAGGAGACAGAGGATCATGGTATGCACAGGTCACACATTGGTTCTCACAGCATGGCCTAGACATGGATCATCTACCACCATTCCAGTATGACAGGGATGCACCACATATCCGTCTCTCTCATAGTGAGAGGAACAGAGTATTGAGACAGGATCTATGGCAGCTCTATACACGAGAGACATGGATATCGCCTACACAGCCTCTTCCACCGAAGATGCTATACTACAGAGATCACTTCATGAGTATCACTGATGATGGATTTATAGAGAGGCCTAGATACATGGAGGGCTTTTTACCACACGGCTCCCGAGTGGCTATTGGTCAGCTCAGAGTTTCATCACACCGATTGGAGATTGAGACTGGCAGAGCAGCACGGATCCCCCGAGAGGAGAGGGTATGCAGATTGTGCAGAGAGGAGGTGGAGAGTGAGGAGCATTATGTATGCAGATGCAGAGCATATACAGCCATCAGAGAGAGATATCCCATTTTATTCAGAGAGCCACATTCCCTACGCCAGATCTTTGAGGCAGCAGACCAGCGCATACTGGGGAGATACATTCTAGACATACAGCGCCACAGAGAGACATTATTACAGGCTCAGACAGCTCCAGAGGGGGGGCGACAGACACAGATTACTACATTTTTTCAGAGATCCATACCCCTCCCAGCCCCTACACGGCAGGGAATTACTCTCCAGAGAGCAGAGACACTTAGAGCCCGCAGGAGACAGAGGACACCTGGCTTTCGGACACCACGCCTATACCAGAGAGAGATGACAGAGATCAGAGCTCAGTTTCACAGAGAGGGTGAGGAGCGACTGGCTCGCTTCAGAGCACACCCAGGCATGTTCTTCAGGGAGCTGTGGACACCCCCTTCACTGATGTATACCATTTTATACCCCCAGTATGGTACAGGATGGAGCTAGCTAGGTTGCATATCATGATTGTATACTCCATGCATATAGCTTTGCATTCTCCTAGTAATAGAGCTCCATCCCCTACACACCCAAATTCAGCTTTTTTATTCAGTACTTTTTCATTTTGTTGGGATGACAGAGGATACCCCATACATGTACTCCGATTTGTCTCATAGGCCGAGTTCGGTCTTTTGGAAGACGTTAATAAAATCTTTCTTTCTTTCTTTCTCTCTCTCTCTCTCTCTCTCTCTCTCTCTCTCTCTCTCTCCGTCACACACAACAATACGAATTGCAGGTAAGCATCTCGTTTTGTTTTTTTTTTCTCTGCGTTGAAGCTTGTCTGCGAATCAAATTTCGTTTGGAAGAGAGAGAAGTCGCCTATCTCTCTACTGTGTGTGGGCGTGGGGGGGCGAAGATCAGCCAGCGTGGGGTAGCTACCTGAAACGCCATACTGACTCTGCGTGGGGGGGCGAAGAGTCTAAGGCGGCCAGCCATAACACTGTGTGTCTGAGGGGGGCGAAAACCAGCGAAGAATCTGCGTGTGCGCCGTCTGAGGGGGGCGAAGAGCACCCATGTGCCGTCTGAAGAGCACCCATGTGCCGTCCGAAGAGCCTAGGCGGCCAGCCCGGCGGCCAGCTCAGCCAGGCGGCGGCGGCGGCGGCGGCGGCCAGCCAGGCCAGGCAGCAGCCACCAGAGCAGCCGGCGGCCAGCCACAGGCAGCCAACCAACGCAGCAGGCGGCCACCAGAGGAGAAGAAAAAAGAGAAAAAAAAAATCATTTATTTTTTAATATATTTTCATTATTCATTTTTAATAAAATTAAAAATGAAACTAAATTCAAACGGATCCTCTCTCTCGGCTCGGCTGGGGAGGGATAATCCCGGCAAGGGATAATCCGATGTTTCTGTTGTGTATTTCTGGTTTATTGCATTGTTTACATTGCAAGTAAATAAAAATGTCTGCCCGTCCCAGTGTGTCCCCACCCACTAGTCCGGTAGGTTTTTCAGGACTTCTCTCCTCGGTCGCGGGCCTTACCCCAACCGAGTTGGCTAGCCGTAGACACCAGGCCGTCTCCCGTTCGGAGGGGCGCTCTCTGGGCACGTCTCATGACCCACAGGCGCCTTCCACGTCTCGTGACCCTGCCCTTGACCTTGGCATGCCCGTAGAGGCCGCCGACTTGGCTGACCCCGCTCCGGCCGATGAGCTGGATTATATGGACACTCACGTCGCCGAGGGGGACGATGACCTCTTGGCAGACCACGACTTTGACCAGTACCTTACTGACCCTGCCGACATCCTCACGGAGACGGAGCGCTCCAGTGGGATGTTTAGATATGTTAACACGCAATTGATGACGACCTTACAGAGGGTCCAGGATGACGTTGTCACGATGCTGCAGGGCATCTCCACACGCCTAGACGTGTTGTCCGCTATTTCGACATCTTCTCCTCTTCCTTGTGATAGACGCCCGCCTACGACACGCGTCAGCGCAGCCTCACCCGTGGTCCCGGGAGGACAAGCCGCAGTGCCTGCGAGGTCGCCCGTAGAGGCAGCCTCGGCGTTACTTAAAGATTTTAAGTTGCCTAGTTTTGACAGCGAGGAACGAGAGCATAACAAGGATTCTGTTAATATGTTCTTAGCGAAATGGTCGGACATTCATGAGCTGCGTAAGCAGCCTAGTCATGTGCAGCCCGTAGAGGCTAGTTTCTTATTGTCTGGCAAGGCATACAAGTGGTGGATGAGTCTTACCACTAGCCCTACCACTTGGGCAGCTTTCGAAACAATGTTTCGAAAGGAGTTTTTGCGAGGCAATGAAGAAGAGAGAAGTTGGGATGCGTGGGACAAGTGTTCGATAGAACACAAGACCCTCACCCAGTACATCTCTGACTACAGAGAGCTCATACTCAAGTTGAAGGGAATCGATGCATTCCAAACATTGAGGGGCTTCAAACGAGGCCTAACAAATGATTATCTTGAGTATGTAGAGACCTTGCAGCCTAAGGATCTCTCTCAGGCCATCAAGTATGCGCAAATCTATGATGACATCAAGCGCCGTGGTGCGCGAGATGGGGCAGAAAAATCAGTGGATAAAGAAAAAAAGGGGTCGGGGTTTAAAAGAAAGGGTTTCCGTAGTGAAAAAACAGGGGAGAGGACGGAGGGGAGTCAAGGAGTCGTTGGTCTAAAAAACCAAGACCCTTCAAGAAAAAACGAAGTTCTGAAACCCACAAAAAGGAGCAGTACTTGCAAGCACAAAAGGAAAATCATTGCTTCAACTGCAATGAAGTGGGGCACAACAAGGCTGATTGCCCAAAGTTAAAAGCAAGCACTAGTGGCAAGGCGCCTAAGAGCGATGGTAAATCCTCTAGGCAGTTGCACACGGTGCAGACGCTACCTCTCAGTGCCGGAGAGTTCAGAGAGGTTACGGTGAGTCATTGTGACGAGCGTCACGCTTGTTCAGTGACACCAGCTATGTGGCAGCCTAGTGTTGGTCCGCATGACATGGTACGCATGTATGGCACCATAGGTGGCCGTAGAGTCACTGTCTTTATAGACGATGGGGCTAGCCATAACTTTTTGAACTATTCATTGGTCAAGAAGTTGAAATTAAAAGAGACCGCAAGTGATCATGAGTATACCGTTGGTTTGGCCAATGGTTATGATAAAAAGGTATGGAATACCGTGGTCTTGGGAGTCCCTTTGATCATGCAGGACTATGAGGCCGTGCTTGACTTCCAGGTCATGCATTTGGCTAGAGCAGATGTTTACTTAGGCAGGGAGTGGCTGTATAGCCTCGGTCCTAGCCTAGTTCGGAGTTATTTACACAACACATTACAGTTTGAGTCTGGGGGTAATATCATCACCCTACAGGGAGACCGTAGTGTCCCCTTTTCACCACTTATATCATCGCTCGAGTTATGCCACGCGGTCCGCAGAGCGGCCAGGTAGCACAAGTATACGCTTGTTACCCTCTTGTAAATTCTGTTTCCGTAGCTGAAACTGAAAGTAATGTTTGCGTAGACAAACATGGAAAACAAAGCCTTGGAAGAGACCCACTGTTTTCTGAAAACCCTGTTTGGCATGCATGTGATGATGAAACAACAAAGTCCAAGACAAAAGAGACTCTAAAAAACAAAGTACGTAGATGCTTTGAAAAGTTTATTGCAGGAATTTCAAGATGTCTTTCCTACAGAGCTTCCAGATGGTTTACCACCATCAAGGGAAGTAGACCATGGCATCGAAGTTATGCCTCGGTCCAAACCAATAAGCAAGCCTGCTTATAGGTTGAGCCACTCCGAGGCACAGGAGGTGGAAAAGCAGTTGACCGAATACTTAGAGAAAGGGTTTATTCGCCCTAGTTCGAGTCCTTGGGCATCACCGATTCTTCTGGTAAAGAAGAAAGACGGTTCTATGCGCATGTGCATAGATTATCGGGCTCTTAATCAAGTCACGATTAAGAATAAGTACACTATGCCACGTATGGACGAGTTGTTTGATCAACTCTATGGGTCGAAATATTTCTCTAAGATAGACTTGAGATCTGGGTATCATCAGGTTAGAATTAAGGTCGAGGATGTTGCGAAGACAGCATTCAGGACACGATTCGGTCACTTTGAGTTTTTGGTTATACCATTTGGACTAACCAATGCTCTAGCGACGTTTATGACGCTGATGGACAGTATTTTACGTCCATATCTGGGAAAATTCATAGTAGTTTTCCTAGATGATATTCTTGTGTACAGTAAGACACAGAAAGAACACATAGAGCATTTGCGTCTAGTGTTCGAGTTGTTGCGAGAGCACAAACTATTTGCAAAGAAGAGCAAATGTGAATTTTTTGAATCAGAAATTCACTACCTTGGCCATATTATATCCGCTGATGGTACGCGGATGGAGCCAGAAAAAGTAGAGGCTATTCTTAAATGGCCAGTCCTGAAAAATCTCGAAGAACTGCAGATTTTTCTTGGCATGTCGGGGTTTTACCGACAGTATGTAAAGGACTACGCGAAGATCGCAGTCCCGTTGACGGATCAATTGCGCACAAAAACAAAGAATATATGTTGGAAGGGAGACCAACAAAAGAAGCTTCGAAAAACTTAAGGTAGCCATAACAGCTGCACCTGTTTTGACTATAGTTGACCCTACTGAGCCGTTTGTCTTGGAGACAGACGTTAGTGGTGAGGCCATTGGAGCCGTGCTTTTGCAAAGGGGACGCCCTGTTGCATTTGAGAGCAAAAATTAGATAAGGCTCAGCGTAACTACTCGGCTTACGAGCGGGAGTTACTGGCCATCGTACATGCACTTAAAAAGTGGAGACACTATTTATATGGTGCCACTTTTGAAGTACGTACGGATCACGAAAGCCTGACATGGCTTTCGAGTCAAAACAAGTTGAAAGGTCGGAAAGCTCGGTGGGCGGAGCCCCCTACAGGAGTTTGACCTTCAGATTCGCTACCAAAGGGGTAAATATAATGTTGTGGCGGATGCGCTTAGCCGCATGCCACAAATTAATGAGTTAAGCTTTACAGTTTTCAAGAATGAGTTCTTGGAATCACTCCGTGGCTTGTGTGAGCATGATCCTGTCTTTACAGAGGTCTGGCGCGCTATACGCGTACGCACTTTGTCACACCCGCGCCCACCTTCCTCGCCGGCACGTAATGCTAGTCCGAAGAGACTGGACGTAGGTGCGGCGGGTAGCGAGGCGAGAGTTAGTCCGGAGAGGCTAGCCGAGTCTTCGGGGTATAGTTTTGAGCCGGAGAGCTCAGACGTAGGCCCTTCATCACCTTTGTTTTCCGACACGGTTTCAAAGGATGATGCTAAACTTCGTCAGGGGAAGAAATATGCTAATTACTCCATTGACGACGGGTACTTACTCTACAAGAGTAGAGTATGTGTACCAACTATTTTTTTTTCAAAAAAAGGGCTGTTGAATTATGAAGAGAGAGGGGCAATTACAGGTGCCACGTGTCCTTGAAGACGCGTGGCCATGCAACATACGAAAAAGGAAAATACAGTGGGATCCGAGGACGGCCAGCCACTAGGCGCACACCGGGCGCGTGGCGGCATGTGCGCCGCGTGGGAGGGGCGCTGGGGGTTGGCTGGATTTCGTCCTTGTGCATGCTCGGCAAACGGCCTTGCATGTTGGCTTCCTCCGTCATCTCGCGCAGTTGATCCTTCCTTCCTTCTCTGCTTGCCGCCGGCACCTTCTCTCGCTCAGGCCGCCGGTCTGCTCTGGTTCGGTCGTCGGCTCCCCCATCTGTGAGAGGGAGGCGTTGATCCTAGTTCCGCTTGGAGGAGCCCCTGAAAGCTCGCCTTCTGAGCTACGACTTATCTTTCTTACTCTTGAATCTGGGTGGTGGGCTCTCCTGAGGGCCGGAGGCGACAAACCCCTGGGAGTCTAGTATATTCCACTCCCTTTGCGCCCGACTGGAATCGATTCTTTGAAGGGAATCCTTGGAACACTGGCTTTGCCTCTTGATTCACTGTAGGCCTTCCTCTCTTGATTCTGTATATTGTGTTTCGTTCTGATCCTTTCCTTTTTTGCAGGTACAGAGGGGGTGCTGAGGCCGGCTCCGGTCCCTTGATGCATTGTGGTTCTGTTTTCGAAGACTCTGGTACATCAGTATCATGAGAATGTGCTCATGCCTGCTATGTCGATGTGAGATTGTCTCTCCATGATTCCTGGTACCCAGAACGCCGGTGGCTCCTGACTGTCGACAGGTCACTTTGCCTTGGCTACCTTTGACTTCTCTTGTTTGATTTCTGACTGCATGTCTGGTGTTGTACTCTTCTCCTGTGAGGGGAGGGTTAGGGTATTTTACTGCATCCTTCTGATAGCTTCTATTAATGATCTGTCTTTTGAGAGGGTTAAAAGGATCTTGTCTCTGGTTTTTTCAAGTTGATTAATTGTGTAATCTGATTTCCTCTTTTGAAGTTTAATCATCAGCCTATTCTCTAGCTTGAAAAGGGCTTGTGTTTGGTTGTTCCAGAATCTAATGCATGTTGTGATTAAGCATTGTGCTAGTGGAGGGCCCTTAATATCAGTATTATCAAAAGTGACAGCTAGTCTCTGCAACCATGCATGCCACATGTATTCGCACCTTATTGCATTCCAAAGAGTAGAAGAGCATCCTATATTTTCCCCAAGAATTGTGTTCTTCCAGGTTATTTCTTTCCCCCAGCTTAGGATAACTGACTGTAGATCTTTGTAGGATTCTGAGATATGCTTGCAGTGAATGAAAATGTGTAGATCATCCTCGGGGAGGCCACATCTGGCACATTGGTCAGTGGCAATGTTGAGTTTGGCTGCCTTACACTGGGTCCAGATGGCTCTGTAGGCAATAAGCCATGCAAGACAAGATTTCTTAGGTTCTATGTGCTGACTCCACAACTCCTTAAGGCAGCTGTACCATCTTTTCCTGTCCCAGGCTATATTCCATCTGCGGTTCAGAATAACCTGGATGGGGGGGGACTTTTCAAGAGGGGGAATGGGAAGGATGGGCTTATTTCTAGTCCAGCGAAGGGCCAGGAAGTTGAACTTGGGGGGACTGTTGAATCTCCAGATTTCCTGGGAATTCCATTGGAATGTTCTGCTTTGTACTAGATCTAGTTCTGGGGTTCTGCAGTCAAATTTTCCTACCAGCTCTGCTCTTGTGAGCCAAGTACCGGTGCGGGGGTTAAATATATCTGCCCAAGTAGCAAGTCCTTTCCTGTGCAGATTGAGGGCAATTTTTTCTTCTTCTGGTTCTAGAAGAGGCTGAGGGAGAAAGGACCACCAGCAGGAGTCGGCAGCTATTAACCCTTCTGATTTCCTGTCATTGAGATTGATGGATAGGGCTCCTTTAGCTCTTAACCAGGCTTTCCATATTGAGGTAACAAGATGACTCCCTTTGGGGGTAATGGGATGTTTTGATGCTACTATGGTGATCATGGGTAGATTTACCCATTTATTGTGACCAGTAATAGAAAATCTGGGGAGGTCTTTGACCAGAAGCTGAGCCCAGTCTTCAGATGGGTTTTCAAAAGCTCTGATTATCCATTTAGCTGCCAATCTGTCTGCTAGCAGCCGGATGTCCAGAACCCCCAGACCTCCCTTGATTTTGGGGACCGTGCATATCTCCCACTTAACTTTAGGTCTGCTTTTGATCCAAGGGTCCCCTCCCCACAGGAAGTTTCGGCATAGCTTAGTGAAATCGTTGAGTTCAGAATCAGGAGGCCTCCAGCAGCTGAGGAAGTAGATTGTGGCAGGGATGATGAAGTGGTTGATGACCATAATTCTGCCTGCTAGAGAAAGTTGCTTCCTTTTCCATCTGAGAAGCTTACTTTCTATTTTTTCCATTACCCATTTCCATCTTTGCTTCATTGACACCCTGAATCCCATGGGAATTCCAAGAAGCCTGAAGATTTCCCCATCTTGGATGCTATGGCAGCCTGATTCCATGAGCCACGTGGGAGGGGGTACAATGAGTGTTTTAATACCTGTTTTACTGTGGTTGACTTTGGATCCTGAAGCCTCACAGTAGGTTTGAAGACAGCTCCACAGTACCTTTATATTCTCCTCTTCATTTGCTATGAGGCTGTTGGTGTCATCCGCGAACATCTGTGTGCACATTTGCTCCCCGTTTGGAAGTTTGATGCCCACTAGTTCCCCTTTGTTTATCTTGTCCTTTATCAGCCAATTGAGTCCATCTGCAGCTATGGCATAGAGTAGGGGAGCTAGAGGGCACCCTTGTCTGATGCTTTTTTCAAGAGGGAAGGGGTCTGACAGCTCTCCGTTGAGGATAACTTTGGCTTTGGCATTCCCAAACAGCGTCTGGACCATGTGGGTGAACTGAGGTCCCAGCCCCATATCTCTTAGGGATTATGTGTACCAACTATTGGTGACTTTCGGGCCCACATTCTTAAAGAAAGTCATGATAGTCCAAGTGCGGGTCATCCCGGGATTCAGAAGACCTATGCACTAGTAAAAAGACAGTTTTATTGGCCTAGTTTGTTTAAGGACGTCCAGACTGATGGGCTGAAATGCAATAAGTGCCAGGTCAATAAACATGAACGTCTTAAGGTTGGAGGACTACTCCATCCGCTGGAGATTCCTCAAGGGAAATGGGAAAGCATTTCCATGGATTTCATTACCGGTTTACCCAAGACGAGTCGAGGGAATGACTCGGTGTGGGTGGTAGTGGCCAGGTTAACTAAAATGGCAAAGTTTATCGCCACGAAGAAAACTTTTAAAACGCCAGAGTTGGCAAAACTCTTTATTGAACATCTCTACAAGCTATATGGCCTGCCCACAGATATAGTGTCGGATAGAGATAGAAAGTTTATCGCCACGAAGAAAACTTTTAAAATGCCAGAGTTGGCAAAACTCTTTATTGAACATCTCTACAAGCTATATGGCCTGTCCACAGATATAGTGTCGGATAGAGATAGAAAGTTCAACAGTCATTTTTGGAGGAAAGTCTTCAAAAAGTTGGATACTACTCTGAGTATGAATACGGCAAATCATCCGGAGTCTGATGGTCAAACTGAAAGAGTTAACCAAATTCTAGAGGATATGTTGCGTTCTTATGTTAGTAAGAAGCAATCGAATTGGGAAGAGTACTTGCCCTTATTGGAGTTTGCCTATAACAGCTCCAAGCACTCAACGACTGGATTAACACCATTCATGTTAATGTATGGATTCCAGCCGAGATCTCCGATGGCTGTAGGCCTAAAAAAGAAAAAAATTCAATCTGTCAAGGACTTCCTTGAAGATATGAATGATATGCTCAGAGCCGCACGTGAGAGCCGCACGTGAGAGCATTCGTAGCGCTCAGGATCGCGCTAAAACTTATGCGGATAAAGGACGTAGAAAGGTGACCTTTGCAGAAGGTGACTTTGTATTCCTCAAGGTTCCTGCGCAGTCAGAAACCATGAAAACGGAAAAGTGTAATAAACTTTCTCCGAGATATTGTGGTCCTTTTAAAATCCTTAAGAAGATTGGGGACGTAGCATATAAACTTGAGTTATCGGAGAGTTCTCAAGTCCATCCTGTCTTCCATGTCAGTAAACTGAAGAAATCAGTTCACGGGTTAGAGAACGCAGTTTCTCCAAAGATTTTGGTGGACTTGATAGAGCCACCAAAGATACCACATGAACCTGAAAAGATTCTACAGTATCGTGATAGACAAACCCAACATAAAGTGTACCAGGAGGTACTTGTTAAATGGACAGATAGGGATGAGGAGGTAGCTACCTGGGAACACCGTAGTGCAATTTCCAAAAGGTTTTCCCAGTTTGTTTTCGAGGACGAAAACTCTTCTTAAGGGGGGGTAATGTCACGTAGGTTGTAACGCCTGTGACCGACGGCAGACCGGATGACCATGTCCGGGGTTCAGTGGGAGAGGACGCCCGTGCGGAGTCATAGGCGGCCAGGCTAGTGTGGACGGCAAGCCACACACTATATAGCCTGGGGGATGAGGGGCAATCCTCATTCTTCCTCTATGTGGCTGGGTGGTGAGCCAGAGGCCGTCCCCTCCTGTGGTAACGCCCGTAGCGGCGTTACGGATATCTAACAGTTGGGATGCTCCACATCTGGGGCTTGGCCCTCATAAGAAGAGTCTGCATCAGGGTCGTCGAGAAAGGCATAAGAGTTGGGATGTTCCATGTCTAGGGCAGGGGGTGGGGTTTGGTTAAGAAACCATCACCCAACGCTGACTGGCTGCTGGGGTGCTGGAGCAGCCGGGGTTGGGGTAGAAGACAGCATCTGCTGAGCACATCCACCCCATCACCTAGTGCGCCTCTTCTTTCTAGGGTGGACCTATTGTCGACAATCGGCACTGGTCCAGTTTCCTGGCAATCTCCATCCTTTGTCTCAAATGCGAACCATCTGGTGTCTGCAACATGATGTGGTCATCTGAAATGGATGGATCAGAGACAACGACAAAAACTCCTGGCACCCTGCAGTGACCTCTGCTGAGGCAAATGATGGGTAGTCCTCAGAGGCATAGTTGCTTTTTGACGAGCATGACTTCCTTTTTGAGCATTTTGGCAGTAAAATACTTGCAAATTTTTAATATGCCCATCAAAAATTACACTAAAATGAATAAAAACTTGCTGTATTTCAACAAACCCGTCAATTTTGAAGGGCAAGGGTGCCCTTCAAAAATCAAGCCTGCTCAGAGGGCAAGGACCTCTTGAAGCTGGCCAACAAAAGCAGCACCTATGGACCTCAACGACTTGCAATAGACCCACGAAATTTGTAAACCTGAGTGAATGGTCCTCTGCCACATGATCAAAATCTGTACAATAATCGAAGAAGAAGATTTTCTTTTGACCAACGGGAATAGGGCTGTAGGCTAGTCCATAGAATCAAACTCTACTTGGAAGAATCCTCTACCAACTAGACGAATATCCTAGAAATGCTCAGTCAACTCAGTGGGGAGAGCTTGCAGAAGCCAATCCCGTACCTGAGAGCGGGCAGGATGAGAGCCATAAATCCGGCCGATAGGGTTTACCGTGTATCCTGATCAATATCACGAGCTCGTCTTGAGAGAATCCTCGCTGAGGCAACATGAAAACGGTATCCTCTGTGCTTCACAATCTTCAAATAGCAAAAGGTAAAGCAAATCTAGAATTCAATGGGGATGGGTGGCGGATGCTGGATGGTACCTGTGATTTCCAGTGAGAAAGAGAGTGGCGGAGGCTATGGAGGAATGCGGAGGGGTCGGAGGGAAGGCACTCGGGATCGATGATGAAGCCATCATAGTGGTCGTCTTTGCCGCCCAGAAGCACACCACCAGAGCTTGACGAAGGGCCTGAGTCCATGGCAGGTCAAATCAGGTCAGCGAGTAGCAGGAGAGACCGAATCAATTGTAAACTTGAGGTTGCGATCGTGGGAAATGGTGGTTGGGTAAAGTGGTACCACACGACCCACGTCTCTTTCTCTCTCCTCGTTTCCCTCTTTCTCCCTCTTCGTAGCCTCTCTTCTTCTTCTTCTTCTTCTTTTTGAGATAACTTGAATTGAACACACACAACCACTACGTGCCTCACGGCGTTGTCCGAGGAGATTCGATCCCACGACCTCTCGAACACTTCCACCATCTGGACTACTGGTTTTCAACACCCTCTCTTATTGTCCCTTTCTTCTTTTCCATACGCTTCCTGAATCCTATTCTTTTTCTTTTTCTTTTTCTCTCTCTTTCTTTCCTTTCTTCTTTTCCATACGCTTCCTGAATCCTATTCTTTTTCTTTCTCTCTCTTTCCTTTTTGTCCCTTTCTCTCCTCTCTCTGCAGTAGTTGTAACCTTCTCTCTCCTCTCTCTTCTTAGGTTCCTCTTACAAGTTACATGCCCGTCTTTCACTCCTCAATTGGCATGATGACGATAGCTCATGAAATAGCCAATCCCTCGAACTCTCACTTTTTTCAAAGATGAGCTATCAACTTTCCACAAGATGGGGTGGGGACAATATTCCACCAAGAAGATGTGAGTTTGAATGTTGACTCATCGCTCTCCTCCACTCCAATAAAGGGTGGAATAAAGAGGTGTTGGGAAAAATCATCCACCATCAGTTGCTTGCACTTGTGGTGTCCATGTCACATGTGAGCCTAAATGATTGCCATAAAGCTTAACCCTAATAAAATAGTGAAGGAAATTTTCTATCCGGACTGTCTTCCATTCTCACAAGAGTGAGGAAGCTAGGCTCTCATACCAATGTAAAGTAGGGTGTTTAGTGGTTCTCACTTGTTAAGAAGCCAAGTGAAAGATTAGCTTTTGGCACTCTTCTTTTTTGATGTGGTTGAGCACTTCACTCACATTTTATTTTAGGGGACCCTTATATTATAGAGGACTATGTGATGCTTTAGAGGCCGAATGGGTTCTTTCTTTGACAGATGATAGAGATTCAAGGGTGACCCTACAGATAGTGTCACATTTGTAGATAGTAAAGGAGGTACCATGCTAAGAGATAGTGTAGTCCTCATTAGGCTACTTGACGTGCCACTACAACACTAATTTTGCTCTCACCCCATAATAGCAGCCTATACATAGATGGTGGTCATCTGAGATGGCCAATGTCCTAGGACCTACCCTCAGCCCCTCCTATGAAGGACCCTAAACCATATGCTTGTTTATCTTGTCAAGCTGACATTGGTTTTGAGCATGTTCCTTCCTTTTGCTCTGAGACTATGGCATTCTCTCCTAAGTGGGAAGGAGAGTGAGTGTGAGGTTGATATTAAGAAACAAGCTCCTCTCTTGCTAGTAGCTCATTGCACACTTTTTCACTATACGAATTTCATGTCCTTTGCAAATTATGGAGCACCCTAATGCTTATGTATGTTTATATGGTCACATGTTAACTCTTCAGAGTTAGAGTGTGATATTGGTCTTGAATGTGTTCCCTCCTCTCCCCTTAATACTATATTGGATTCTCTCCAATGTGGGAAGGAGCTGATGTAAAATTTTATTCAAAGAAAACTTCTATTTTTTCACTTACTATAAAGCATAACCTGCGTCTAATTATAGGCTAATAGCTAAAAATAAGTGGAGAATTTGGTGTTGAGAAGGACTAGAAAGTTATGGAATACAACTATTGGACTAAAAGTCTTATCACTGCCAACATCATGGTTGGTGAGATATTAACTCTACAAATACAAAGAGCAACAACTATGTAGTAAATTAAGATAGAATCATCTTTGAATATAATGTGTCCAATGTACTTTATAGAGTGATAATTGTACTAATAATGATGATCTCTTCCATCAACACTCAGCGTAGTACATTACAACATGACAGAGCAACACCTACAATTTATCATAACTATTCAAGTCTCATTTCTAAGCTACTCCTAAGCTAAGGTATAATTAAATAAACATATAAGTGACTAATAATATTAAGGGTCAATTCCTAAGCTAAGACTTGGCACACTCAGTGAGTAGTCCACTCCTCCCACAGACAAAAGTCAAACCCACTTAATGACAAGTATTAATTGGATAAGTAATGATAAATCTAAATTTTGTAATTTCTTGATGAAAACTAGAATCTTGATCATATCCAAGTCCAGATTTATCGAATGAATGCTTAAATTTTGTATATAGTACTAAAGAGAATGCAGGGGAGAAGGAGAGCTTAAGTTCCTTGCAAGTAAGCGCGCGCGCACACACACACACACACACACACACACACACAAGAGAAAGCAAGCATTAGGAAAAAACGGAACTCATTTTGGGGCCCTGTAAGAAATTCACTATTTTTCGATTTATTTCTCTCCTAAAAGATCTCAAAAATAATAAAATATGGAAACGTGGCTCAGAACTGTCAGTAAGGACCACTGAACTGTCAGTTCAGAAAAGAATAAGATAATCTTTTGTCTAACTAACACGATTTTGCATTAAATATCTCCTTAATTTTTTTTGTTTCTCGAAGATTTCGCATCTCTTTTGACGACGTGTGCAGGCCTCTCATAAAGAATCCATCACTGAACTTAATGATTGTATGGATACCGCCACACTTCCACAATTCATGTTACAAAAAGACTATGAGATTGACAAGCCAACTTTGCAACCTCAGAAGCACAAAAATGGCCGATACTAGTGAAGTGCAATCTCAGAAGAAGCGATTATATCATCTTCACATCGACTTAGAAGAACAATATGCTCCAGCACAAAAAAGACGAAAGGATACGGTCCTAAATGCTCAACAACAGGAAAATATGAGAAGAGAAGGGCTCCAACATATTGACTTATGGTGTGATGGAAGTATATATCCAAAATGTCTAGTACAAAACTCTACACCTCCATTTGTCAATCCAACCACACTATTGAGGTTTGCGGGCGATGGACAAAATGGACTTCTTGGTTATATTTCAGCACAGTCTGCATTTGCAGAAACATATAAAACAATGTACCTACAAGAAAAGGGAGCCAGGATTCAAGAGATAGCTATTCGTGCAAAATTGGAGCAGCAGTTTGCAGAATGAAATTGAGGAGCATTCAAAGAGTAAAAAAGAGTTAACAAGATCAAGAAGGAAGAGAACCATGCTTGGAGACAGACAACGAAGTAGGAAGATTAAAAACATTGCAAATTTGAAGGCTGGGACTGGTGGATGCAAGCGAAGAATTCAGGAAGCAAGGTTAGTTTGCAATTTTTTATTTTTTAAACTCAAAAATACTCTCAAATGACTATGTATTTTGTCCATTAATGCAAAACAGGATTGGAAGTGTTGAATAATATAGGCATATTGTGTTGTTACTATATTGTTACTATAGGAAATTATTGGAGCCTGCAAAAGAAAATATGGATCCCAACCTTCTTCCAGTTAAACAAATGAAAGGATTACTTTCTTGTGGTGTAGCAAAAGGTTTGATTGAAGAAAAAAAATACAAAACAATCAAACGCAATGTTGTAGAGGACTTTATATCCAATAATCAAGTTGATGGTACTACAATCCAAGAGGCTCTTGATGTTAGTGGAGTTAGCAGGAAGGGATATAGTTCGATTTTCCATGCGATATCCTCAACTTTGAGAGATCAAAGGATTAAACGAGTTTTACTGCCAAATCCAGCAACAGTGTGGAAGATAAGAGGTCATTTGAATGAAAGTATAGATGAGTTTATTGAACCATATATCCATATTGAAGATATATTTCATGGTGCTAAAGGAACCACTGTGTATGACCCTTGGAACAATATATTTGTAGATCTACAACAACTTCAAAGAAGAATGGTCGAGTTTTATGGAATAACATTTGAAGAGTGCAAAGGCATTTTGAAATTTGTTATCAAACTGGATGAGTGTGAGGTTGTAAAGGAAAAGAAAATGGAAAGGATTACTATCACATTGATGAATGGAGCACTTGATACATCATTGAATGAAGCGAGTTCGAAGTATTTTAGTGTGCAGTCGGAGAAACACATATGGTGGTTGGGCTCATTCCAGGTATGATCATTTTTTATTTCGTACTTGATTTTAGTCAATGTTTTCAAATCTTTTATAGTAAGACTTTTGTTTTGTATAATCACAGGTAAAGACAGAAGACCATGAAACACTAGATTGGGTGTTTCACCACACGGAAATACCAAGAATAATTAAAAGACAGGTGCAAGGAGAGAATCTCCATGTTGCAGGAAAAGGTGATTTTCAAGTAGAGTGGCACATGGCGGGGGATCTTAAAACACTTAAGTGCATGTATAACGTTAGTAAAGGAGGTAACTCAAAGTCTCCTTGTCTTTACTGCAAAGAATCAGTGCAAGTAATGGATTCTAAATGGTGGAAGAGAGCACCTAATAGAGATAAAGTTGACCCTGACTTCAAGGCCATTCTTGACATTCCACTATGTAATGTTCACATATGCACATTGCATGCTCTATGTCGAATTATTGAGAAATTGGTATTTTTGTATATTGGATTTGCTTGGAAACTCCGTCCCGAAAGAAATAGAAAGGATGCTCTTCATGCATTGGAAAAAGTGTTATCCGATATAGGTCTGCATGGAGGTGATGTTCATATCACAAAGGATTTTAAAAAGTCTAGCAATGGCAAGGAGGTACCAATCAAGCCCTCTATTGGTGGTGTTAAGGCAAGAAGATTCTTGTCTCGACCCAAACACAATAGTAAGCAAGTAAGGCAAGGTAAAACAGTTTCAAGGATTAGTTATGGATTGTGGAAGCAAGTCCATAATGCCGTGAAAGATCATGAGGCAGATGGGGAAGCACGAAATGTAAAGGCAGAGGTGTGGAGGTCTCTTGATCAACTCTTCATGTTCTGTGACAATGTAACATGGACAAAGAGTGATTACAAGAACTTTGAAGAGGCAATAAAACATTTTGGGAAGTCAATGAAAGACGCATGGACAGCCTGCAATATAACTCACTACATGGTAAAGTGATGTCTTCTTCTTTTACTTAAGTGTGATCCTCTTTTCTTTTATAACTTACTATGCATTCTTATGTCTTTGTGAAAACAGCATATCATCTACAACCACCTTCCCTATTTTGTCAAAAAGTATGGATGCCCAGCAATTTGGTCTACCCAAGGCATGGAGAAGTCTCACTACATGGCACGTAATGCATTTTTCAGACACACACAACACTATGGAGGGAGTCAAAAGGCAAATAGTCTGAAGGAAGTCTTCCAATGGTTTTACCGAGGCATTCTACAAAGGCTGCATGCTAAAAGAAAAGTTGCTAGCTCCAAAGTCAAGCTTGCTTTTATTCTAGCCCAAAAGCAAAGACGAAGACAAACTTTGGACAATTCAATGGCAGCAGAGAGACATAGACAGTGGAGGGATTCGAAGATATTTAGAAACCATAAATGGACAAGTAAACATGAATAGCAGTTTGTAACTTATTGGTGTTATGTCCACATGTTTTCAAACTCAATCAATAGATTTTTATTCTGTGGAACAAGTGACTCTTGGTGTAATGCCTATATGTTTTGAGACTCCATCAAAAGTAAGTCTTTTGTGAAACATGTGATCTATATTAACAAGCATCAATACATCCATATATTAACACACAAAAATTCAATCAATACTACTTAATTATGCTAGACATACTGTTGATCCTTACCAATAAAATACTGAGTGTCAAACACTTTTAGAAGCTTTTGAGTGTGGGAAGAGTACTGAAGTGTCGTACAATGATGGGACAAATACAAAAGGGTACTGATCGTCCGTACGGACAAGGAACTGATGAGGATCAAAGACTTTGTACAAATCAGTTCAACTTCAACATAATGTTTGTGCTATATTTGATGACTAAATCCTATTACTCCCAAGGCTTGCGAGTCGGAACTCTCTTTTTGAACTTGATTGGACTCTTTTTCTTCCTTATTGGCTTGATGTCGACTTTCTGTTTATCAATGCTTGCCTCTGTTGCTTGTTTGAGAGGGGTATCCTTGTCTTCAGCTATCTCCACGTGTTCTTCTTCTTGGATTGTGTGGCCTGATGCAATCATGGGTGGCTCTCGAAACCTTATGAGCTTGTGTTTTCCATAGCCCTCTAGACATTTGGGCTCCTTAACACCACATGCTAATGCATAAGAAGTGTAAGACAAAAAGTAAGAGGCCCTAGAGGCCTGCTTATTCACATAATCCCCAAATATATCTATGGCGGACAACCTCTCTATTAAAATGATCTTTTCCTTTTGCCATTGAAGATCATGTCCACCTAATACCCTAGACAAACATTTAAAGAAGTAAACAATGGCTTCTCCATTGTTGCTCAACTGCCTATGGTAAATCAAGATCTTAGCACTACCTAGATCATGAATATAATGAGCTAGGCTTGACATTTTGCCAAACCCAGCTGGCCTGCTTCCACTTGATCTCTGGAGGAATGTGTCATCCTCAATTTGTAGCTGCCATGTATCAAAAGATTATAGTGAGACAATGATACATAACTACAAAACATTTAAACACAACATAAAGTATTTGATTTGAAGTAATAATATCATACCCTCTCATTTTCATCAGCAACAAGAAGTTCATCTTTCCAAAGATTTATTCCTCTCCCCTCCAGTCCAGCCTCTTCTTTAAGTTTTTCCTTATGAAGTGATGAGAGATTCATAGCTTCCTGGGTGATCTGGAAGGCAGCTTCATCTGGCTCTTGGAAACTTTCAGCCTCTTTGAAACAAATAGTAAGGGCCTCTGCAGGATCAAAGGTTGTTTCCAAAGCTAGCAGTGAATGGTCATCCTCTATGCCAACCTCCTTGTCAAGCCTTGAAGCCTGGGCAATAAGGGAAATGGCATAGTCCTCCCTCAAATTGAACATACACTCTATATCATGGAGGAAAAAATAATCTTTACCACCAATCAAGACACCTGGAAGCATGGGCACTGCATAGTTGCTGCTCTGAACATCAAAGTCTTCAACTGGCTGTGCTGCCCTAAGAGTCTCAGTCCTTAGTTGAACAAGGTCAAGAGCAGCCACTTGCAGCCCCTCATCCTCGAGGTTGATATCTTCTTCCTGCTCTGCTATATCTGTTGCCATAGGAATATCCTCTTTTACCTCTGCTACAGATATATCTTCTTCTTCAGTCTCCTGCCCTTGCTCTTCTAGAGATTGCTGTTGAAAGACAATGTACATAAGGAATGCCATGTTTTCCTCAAGCACTCTACACTTTCTGGTGTGCAAGTTACAACTGAATTTATATTCCTCAGGCAAGCTGTCAAACCTTCTATTCACATGGTACCTCAGCTTGTCAATGGAGACAATATGATTTAAATGCACAAAAACCTTTTCACCTTCCACAATCCTTCCTGCCTCTGTCAGTTGTTTGAAGGTATCCCAATGGTCTGAAAGGAAATCTCTGTGATGGTCCAAAAGAGAGCTCATAGTGAACTCCCTGTTGAAAATACTGTGGTATATGTGGAAGTTCCTTTGAGCCTTGCACTTGTGAAGAAAGTCAAATAGGAGCAAATCTGGAGATTTGTCCTCTTCTGGTTCCCTTTGTTTTGAAAGGGAAGACTCACCTTTCTGCTCTAGTCTCTTGCTTTTGCCTGAAGCAAAATTTATATAACATGAATTCTATATGCTCACATATGCAATCAGATAATGTATAGGATATCACCAAACAAAACTCTTCATCAGCACACATGAATCACCTGGTGATTGCTGTGGTCTGAGTATAGCAGCAGAGAAGTCCAACTTCCTCTTGAAAGGAGGGGCCTGAGGATCAACTGTTCCAAAGCAGAAACATTTCTCATCATCAAGAAAGACATCTCCATGGACATAGAAAGCAAAACAATGAGCAAACAGTAAAAACCAAAAGAGACACAAGACTTTGCAACAAAACGCGATGCAGATCCATTTGAAAAATGTAAAGTGCTCTCCTCGCATTTTGTTGCAAATTCTGAATTTCTACTGACATCCATTTCCAATCAAATGCTAGGGATATCTCACAATGTTCAGGACAGTAAATGATGCAAGGAGGAATTCCCCAGTGCAAAAGAGATTAAAAGAAGGAGAAAAAATAAAAACTAGAACAAATATCAGAATTTGCAGCAAAACGCGATTTGGAGCATTTGGAAAACATAAACCTCTCTAATCGCATTTTGTTGCAAAATTCTAAATCCTACTCATATCCATCTTTAATCAAATCCTAGGGTGATCTGCCAGATTTCTAGGCACTGAGATTTAAGAATTCTATAGATGGAAGAAATATATGTCAGAAAACATTGGAAATGGTATAGATCTCTGACCTTTCTTTTCCTCTTCCATACTGATGGAATAGCCCTGGAGATTGTCCTGCTCTCTTCCAAAACTGAGCTGTAGCACTGGTAACCTGGAGATCTGGTAATGGTAGTAGTCTTCAGACAGGTTGCAGAGTGGATGGAGTGTGTTGGGTAGAAAGTGGTCAAAGTGGGAGAGAAGAGGATGATGGGAGGGTGCTGGCAGGGATGGAATACGGGGAGGGAAAAGTGTTAATGGATCTAATTATGAAATCATGATTGGCACAATTTCCAAGGCAAAAAGTGACCCACAAATTTCAAATCCCAAAAGATTTGGTGGGACCCACACGTGTTAAAAAACGACTATATCTCACACGTGTGGTATTAATAACTCCATTATTTGTATTTTGTAATAATCTACTCTCCTAACTCAGTTCTCTTGCATCTCTACCTCCCTACTCCACACCATCAGCATCCAGACCAGCAGCAGAGGTTCATACCCAGCACAGGATACTCATCATCAGCACAGAACACTTGCAGATAGCTTCCAGGTTAGTAAGAAAATCTTTTTCCTCTTCTTCTTGTTTAATAGTATATTAGGGTAAGGAATTGATTGATGTGATGTAGGTTACATATTATGATAAATATTATATGCATGTTTTAGATTTTCTCCACTGCATGTAGAAGCAGGAAGACTTTTTATTTGGCCCTGTTGAATGAGAGTTTGATCACTTCTTGATGTCCATAGGCTCAATCCATGTTGCACCAAGCTGCATACACACTGAAATGACTAAAGGCATGCTGAAGTATGTTGTCTCTAGAATTTGCAGCAAAACGCGAGGAGAGGATTTTAGAAATCTCAAAATAGTTCAAATCGCATTTTGTTGCAAATTTTAAAATGCTTCTTCATCCACCCATTTCAAGCCTGCATAGTTCTTCTATAAACACAATGCATATTGTTTATAGTTGGAAAGATAGAGAATTCATCATATGAATGCAAAAGCATGTTGTTTCAAGCATTTGCAGAAAAACGCGATTTTGAGCTGTTACAAATTTCAAATCTTCATAATCGCCTTTTGTTGCAAATTGTTCAATTTTGCTTCATCCAAGTTGTCATCACCTTCTTTAATCATTCTATGTTCTCCATGTTTCTAATCTTTTACTATTGCTTTGTATGGACCTTTTCAGAGTGATGGCAAGAACCAAGGCAACTGCAAGGAGGTCTGGCAAGGGGCCAGGGCTTGCAGCAGCAGCAGCTGGGGCTGATGTCAAGGAATCTAGTGTGCCTACAAAAGGAAGAGTTGCACATGGCAGGAAGGGGAAGCCAATGAGCATGCTACAGCAAAAGTCCAAGAGGTTAAAGCATTCTACTGGTGTGCTAAAGGAGATCAGGAAACAGCAAAAAGCTATAGGCTTTGCAATCCCCAAGGCACCTTTTCAGAGGCTAGTGAGAGAAATTTGTGATAGCTGGCACCTTGGTTTCAGGTGGAACAGGACTGCCATTCTTTCCTTACAGGAAATGGCAGAGGATTACCTGGAGAAGTACTTTGAAGATGCAATGCTTGTAGCAGCCCATGCTCACAGGGTAACTCTGATGGCCAAGGACTTCAACACATTGTCTAGAGTGAGGTGGAGGTATGACAAGCTGGTCCATCCTGTGGAATGGCAGGACATTAAAATGAGAGACATATTATTAATTCCACCTACAAGGAAATTGAAGGCAGACAAGGTGAAGGTTGTTGAAGTGACCCACTCAATGAGCACAGAGGGAAAGCTGCTTATGAGGAGTCACTGAAGCAGCAAATAGAGGAATCCAAGTCTGCTATAAATGTGGAGACTGTACAGATGGAGCTACAGATACAGAGAAGGTTGCAGGAGCTGGGCCCTAACATAGTTGTCCATATTGAAGATGATTTTTCAGAGAATAATTTTGACTTGACAAGAGCATGCTTGGCAGCATTGGCTCATAAGAATGAGTATTGCTCAGATACTATCATTCTTGCAATGCTCTAGTAAGTGTCTTTTATTTTACATTTGTTTGCAAAACAATCCTTATTGTACCTCCTCCCTTACACCTTACCTTAATTATTGTTTTGTCCAATGTAGCATGATGAGAAGCTGGCTGAACCATGCTGTACAGCATACAGTTTATATTATTGATCCTGCAATTTCCTTCAAGTTAAGAGATCCAAAGGAAACTCCCATGGATATTTCCAATTGGTTCAGACACTGTGATTTTGATCATGTTGATATTTTGCTACTTCCATACCATAACAAGTATGTGTGTGGCTGCTTCTTTTGGGATTTTCCTTCAAGATTGAGTACTCTTGTAGCCTTTGATTTCTTAATGCTTTTTTCCTTATGCAGTGACCATTGGAGCTTTGCTTCTATTGACATCCAGCAGAAGCAATGCTTTTTATTCAACTCTCTTAGAAACACACACAGAGAGGTTAAATTGTAAGTGGTTTGTGTGCTATTTTTAACTTTAAACTTCATTATTTGGATTTAATGCACACTAACTGAATTATATGTATTGCAGTTGTATTAGAAGACTTCTAGATGCATTGGATCAGTGTCCTCCTAATGTCAATCTTTTGGATTCAATAGAGCCAATAGATTTAGAGGTAGAAAGTTGCTCCCTCTACTGATGTCTATTTCATGCTATGCCTTTGAACTTATTGAATAATTTTAACAGTTTCTAACATATCTTTCCAACTATCCAGACACCACAACAAGATGATTCAAGTAGCTGTGGCTGGAGAGTGCTGATTAGTGCCAAATATATACTTTCAAGCTATTTTGAGATAGGACAGCCAGAGCTTGTAAGAAAAAATAATTTTCATTTAGCTTCAAAAAATTTGATATTGGTACAAAGTGTTCTAGATCATCATATCTCATTGCAGATGAGAGAAGATAGCTTCAACTCGAGCTATGTGTATAGTTTCAGAGCTGATATAATTTGGAAGTTTTTGAAGTATGCCTTCCCCAAACCTATTGTACCAGCTACTGTCGAGTTAGGTGAGAGCTCTAAAGTCCGAGAAGGTGTCATACACCTTGATGACACAGATGATGCAGATGTGGTGCCACAAGAACAAGGACCTAGTGCTGATGAGGAGAAGCCACAAGAACAAGGACCTGTTGTTGCTGCTGATGTTATTGAGGAAATGATGGAGCAACAGCAAACAGATGCTCCAAGGGTAGTAGAGGAGACAATGGAGCAGCACCAAGAGACTGTACACGACAAGATGGAGCAACAGAAAGTAGATTCTCCAAATAAAGATGATACGGTGAGCTTGGACCATGTAGAGCAGCCTCTAGATCAACCTGTAGATAAATAGAAAATTGTTGTCAAGAATATGTTCTACATATGTAATTAAACACTTCTGTACAGAATTTTACATTTCTGAATATAATACCTTTGTTTATGGAGTCTGTGTTATCTCAATTTTAAAATTTTCAATGTCTTTGCATTTTATTGATCTCTCTCTTCTTTTGAGCACCTGCAAAAAAGCAATATGAAACAATAGGGTAAAGTAAACTAATAGCAGTGCTTAATGAGACTAGGATAAGTCACATGGTATACCTTCTTATTGTTGTAGATAAATAAAAAGTCCTTTGAAATAGAACCTTCTGTCTCAAATAGAATGTCATTGCGCAATTGAGCTAGGGAGCAGCATTGTCTTAATGTGATATTGACTAGCACATCACCATTCTCAACAACATCAATATCAAGAAGTTTATTTTCTGCACCAAAAGAATCTTCATCTTGATCCATAGGGACTAGTTTTGTACCTAGCATTCGACTGCGCTTATAATAAAAAGAAAAAATGAAATTTTGTGATGCAACCATGTACTTCAGTTGCATAGAAGGTTGGACAACCTCACAAAACACTGAACTACATGTCTTCTTATCCCAACCTTTATCCAAAAATTGTGGCATGCATGCCAGACTTGTTGCTTTAACTGTGAACATTATTTTTGAAACCTTCACTGGAAAGGTATTAAACAAGTCTACAAAAACTGTGAGAGGCATGCACAAAGAAATTTTTATTATCCTTGTGGCAATATTGGGCCTAAGAGCTTTCTGTACTTCTTTGAAAAGCTTGGCTCTATATGCCTCTGTAACACTAAAATGTGGGAGAGGCCAATCCACTGAATTCCATGCTGGAAGGTCTTGTTTTCTTAACACACCATGTGTGTTTGCATTGTCCAGCAACTGATAAAAATGATCAGTAAAAAATATACCGGATTGAGCTAGCTCTGTTGCACATCGACCTTCGTATTGTTGTTCTCCTATCGATCCATGCAAAACATCTATAAATCCCAGAATACAATCGATGTTTTGCCATGTCTCATACGATGAAGGGTATAAATCTGAAATAAAATAACACACGAATATCAATAAGCAAAGAAAGAAAGCTTTGTCTTAAAAATCCATGCACCTCATAAAGAACAAAACCACAATAGAAAAATATACAATTAGGCCTGTGTTGCGGAAGATCATTTGGATAGTCTCGCAAGACAAGTTCTTTATGCATGTACACATGCTGAATCAAAACTTCTTTCACCGATATCTTTCCTCTGGTGATTTTAAAATCTCGTACTCTTCCCTTCCATGATGCCAAGAAAATATTTTTTGTCTGGGGTCTCTTTCTTTTACTAGGTTGCATGAGCACCCATGCTCCTTTCGAAACAGTAAACCTTTCCCAAGTTCCTTCCGTTTTGACTGTACTTGAATTCTCTACCGAAGAAATAGAAGAAGCAGGTCGACGGGGTAAGGATGTGTGGTATAATTCTGCCTTCATAGCATTATCATCCACAGAGCGTCTTCCACAAGAACGACCATAGTTTTTATTCACCATGGATACCTTGTGAATCTGTAACCACAGCAAAGTAATGTAAACAAGATAACAAAGTGAAGTTTCAAGAAAGAGAAAGTAGGCAGACAGATAGTTGACAAGAAACATCTTACTCTAAGCCAAACTGGATCAAGGGAGCAGTTTTGGAAAAGAAGAGGTTAGTGCACAATGAGGTAGTGGTGTAGAATGGTAGACCTTTCGAAGGAAAGGCAGCACAACAATTCAAAGTTCAAAGGGAGGTGGAAGCGGGAAGGCCCTTGTCAGAGAAAATGTCAGACTAGATTCTATCTTCATGTCCAAAGATCTTGTGAGAATAAAAAACCAATCTCCACATTAATGTAGCACGCTTGTACCTACATAAAATATTGTTTCTTTTATCTATTTTCTTTTATTTTTGTGAATTTCCAACGTTACGTTGGCCCTCTGTTCATTGGTTGAGAGCTTATTTTTCCAAACCGTAAAAGGCCCCAAAATGAGCTCCCTTTTTCCCTAATGACATAAGAGAATGCAGGGGAGAAGGAGATCTTAAGTTCCTTGCAAGTAAGCACACACACACACACACACAAGAGAAAGCAAGACATAAGAGAGAGATGCAATATTAGAGGGATCTTGAAATTATTTGTTTGACTTTATTCGAAAAATTAATTTTGATAATACTCTTTTTTTAAAATATATTAATTCATTTTTTAAATTTATATCTTGGATATTCGAAAGCCCTTGAACTTAGTTTAAAGATATCGTAATGTAAAACTTTAAGGCTTTAAAACTCTGGTTATATGTACGTACATACATACATACATACATACATACATACATACATATATATACATATATATATATACATATATATATATATATATATATATATATACACACACACACACACACACACACACATCAAACAATGAAAAGGGTAGAAGCTTAATAGAAAGCTTTATATATATATATATATATATATATATATATATATATATATATATAGCAAAGTTTACAAAGTGTAAAAGAAAAACATATATATAAAGAAAAACATCGCTTTTCTAAAGTCATTGGCTGCCCACGAGAAAGGAAAAGAAATAAATTCAAAATTTTTCGTCGGCTACTCTGGAGAAAGAGAGAGAAATCTGGGCTTTTATATATATATATACATATATGAATGAACTGAGCTTTAATTAAGCTTTAGTAAGCTTGGAACTAAAGCTTAGCTTTAATTAAGCTTTTGTCAAAACTTTAGTAAGCTTGGAAGTAAAGTTTAATTAGCTTTATAAATAGCTTCACCCAACAAACAGTGCCAAATGGCCATCAAACCCCGCATAGCAGAAATTGGAGAAAACTAGAAGTACGCAGCGCGATTTTGGAGAGAGAGAGAGAGAGAGAGAGAGAGAGAGAGAGAGAAAAGAAAAATGTCTGTTGTAGATGTCGTCACCTAGGGGGGAAGAGAAAGAAGGTAGAGAGGCATAACAAAAAATAATATATAATTTGCAGCATTTGCTTAAGGCTTTGGGTAAAAAGAGACCAACGCCTAGTACACAACTGAGAAAGAAGAAAAGAAAAAGCGAAAAAGTAATTTTGGGAAAAAAAATCTCTACACAACTCTCATCCCTCCATGATGGATTTCCTATCGTTGGCATTGGTTTAGCAATCTTGTTATGGCTCTCCATGCTCCTCCCCTTGCTGATTCAATCCGTACAGATGGATTATGAAGAGGGTCAGTGAGATTAAATGTGGTTTTGTGGTTTTCACAAACCCACTAATAGTTTTCCAACTTGCTTTATCCTTTGGACAATGGATTAATGGAGTTTTGTTGTCCAATGGTTAAAAACAAGCATTCTTTCAACCATACATAATCATAAACGTATTCTTCTTCAAATTAAATTGAAAAAATACCAAAATCACCTGTGCCTTTATCTCTTTCACCTCTTTGTCCACAAGTCTTTGGCTAGCTTCAAGAAGCTTGAATTAATCGAAAGCTTTGATACCACTGTCACACGGGACCCTTTTGTATTTCTTGAAGAAATAATTAAAAACTCATAAAATACATCAAAAATTAAAACAAAGACTTGAATGAAATTGACATCAAGGAGCATAGCATAGTATAAGACAAGAGAAATAGAATAACATCACCATCAAGACAAGATTGGGTGCAATCTCCCCCCCCCTCCCCCCATGACACATACCTCCACTTCCACGACATGAGTATTTAGAGAATTGTATTCATAAAAATAGCCCAAGGAGCTAATAATAGATGTGCGTACAATTTGGGCTTGCTTTCCCCACTTTTGGGTATTGCTTTACATATTATTAACCATATGAAAGTTCCTAAGGTTTATATATATCAATATCTTTGCCCAAATATAAATGCTAATGGGCTTTTACACATGAAATAACTTTGTGCACACTTGCACATATAATAACCCTGTGCACATTCGCACATTCTATTAAGTTGATTCTTGCACATATTAAATCAAGCATATTTTTCTTCGATTATTAATTTATCAAAAAATATAGCTATAACATAGAGGGAGATCATCATTTAGATGCCGAGGTGGAGGGCCGTTTTGGAAACAAAAATCATGGGCAGCAACAACAATATGAATCAAATATACAAACATGTGAGGTAAGGGAAACTAGAGAAGCCAAGGTGGTTGGCAAAGAAATCAGAGTGTAAATAGCATAGAGTGTTATTATTGTGTGGTAAACCATGGAACATGGCAAACGATTGCTATAAAAAGCAGAATGATGTTAAAAGTGGAAAGTTGTAGTAAGGTAACTATGCACCATCAAGTAAACAGGGTGGTGATGTATAGCGAGCAGTTGTTTATGATGCAACATATGCTCAGTTCCACAATAAGATGTGTCAAGATTTGGAGATATCTGGTATGTGGATTCTAGTGCCTCTTAACCCTTTTTGGAGACCTCTATGTTGTCGATGCCGGCCACCTCACCATCGTCAATAATTTTGGTTGAAGTCATCAACAAAGCCGGATTTCATTGGAATATACTTATAGTGTATTATTTTGCGTGTGTGGTCGCCGCTTGTCTTATTAAAGGTGCACCACGGGATCTTAGGTGGAGACTACTATTTGTGGATTAGGTTTTTGCACAAACTAGAGTGGTCAAATGAGTCCTAGGACCCAATTTTTAACTTAAGCTGCCCAAGAGTGTAAACTCTAGCAGCCACATACAAGAGGCAAAATATAACTCTCACCACTCATTCTTTTATGCATAAGATAATAGAGTGCTCTTCTTATCTACTCTCCTATACTATTACTTGCTTGTTTGAGCTCTTATGTGTTCTTTCTTGCATGTGTGTGAGAGAGTGAGTGTGTAAGATTGAGTGGTGAGGAGGGTCGAGCTTCCATTGGAGTAGTGTGGCGGTGGTGGCAGTGATCTTGGGGGGTTCACCTAAAAATATGTAAGTATACCACGTGAGTTCAAATGAAAGGGTTTTTTAATTCAAAATTTTAAGGTAACTTTACATAAATACATTTACAGAAGGGGTTTTTTAAATTAATTTTGAAAAAACCCATAAGTTCATAAAGAAAAAGGGGTCATTTTATTCATGAAAAATTCACAAGTAAGGGGTTTTTACGTCTCCTATGAGAATCCTAGGCAACCATCTTTCACGAGGTGAGTTACACACACTGAATCTTCATTTTTTGCTAGGCCACAGTAAACTCATTTCTTGGTTAAGCTGTTTATGCTCCCAAGTCTTTACATAGATAAATTGGGTTAGAAACAATGATTTGGAGTAGGATTTGCAAACCAGATTAATTTCTACGTTTTTGCTTTAGTGCTAATTATGTAGATTAACCTAGAGTAATCCACCTATAATTTGGGCCACAAATTGTTAGTCTGTTAGCTGGCCGCATTTAATGCATGTAGGCTTTAGGCCCCAAGTAAAAAGGGAATCTTGGAAAAATCCAAAAATCTTGACTACCCCTTTTAAGGTAGTGGTGAAACTGAAAAATGTAAACCACAAACCGAAAACTGTAACCAGAAATCAGAAACTAAAAATCGTAAAAGTATAAAGTTAAAAGTTAAAAGTTAAAAATAAAAAATAATTTTTTTTTAAAAAGGAAAAAGGGAAAAGGTAGGTGTTGAGTTAAGGCCTGCTAGTTCTGCTAGTGTTGACTCAAGGCCTGCTAGTTCTGTATCTACAGCTAGGATGTCAGGCGGATCCACTTTTGGAACAATTGATCCTACTTTCAGTGGAAGTATATTGCCTATACCTATTCCTTCTACATAAGAACAACTCTGTTGGGATGCTAAAGATGTTTACGCTCATGCCTTGATTGCTCTCTCATGTAAACAGCAAGTCATACCTCATATATGTTCATGTACCTCCTTAAAAAGTGCATGGGATATACTTGCCTCTTTGTATCAGATCCGTAATGAAGCTCGTGTAGCTTATCTATGAAAAAAGCTTGACTTAGAGCATATGATTAAGGGTGAGCCCATTCAAATCCTCCTAATTCCCAACAAGAGGAGAAAACTGAG
Organism: Cibotium barometz; assembly: GCF_041138505.1. Taxonomy (NCBI): domain Eukaryota; kingdom Viridiplantae; phylum Streptophyta; class Polypodiopsida; order Cyatheales; family Cibotiaceae; genus Cibotium; species Cibotium barometz. The sequence goes on from NC_141050.1 coordinate 32,962,685, forward strand.
AAGAAGAAAAATGCAACTATTGTCGTAAACCTGGTCATGTAATTAAGGAATGCTGGAAGTGGGACCAAGAGTGAGAAAAAGAAGAAGAACCAGTAAGGTCTTGCTATGCTATGCACTACCACCACTCACAATGTCGAGGAAATTTTTTTTGCACATGATGGCTATGCCTTAACAATCACATATAGTGATTTGCCTGCTTCTTGTTTGTCATTGTCAAATGCTAATTGGTACTTTGATGTAGATGCAGAATTGTCATTTGGTGTTGGTTCATCTGATACAAAGGAAGAGGCTAATTTGGCTCATGATGATTGTGCCTTAGTCATAAAAAAAATTCTTTTATGCATCTATTTATGCATAAAAATCAATATTGATGAAAGTAACACTTTTATAATAAAAAAATCTTTTATGCATCTATTTATGCATAAAAATCAATATTGATGAAAGTAACACTTTTATAATTAAAAAAATTTTTTTATGCATCTATTTATGCATAAAAATCAATATTGATGAAAGTAACACTTTTATAATAAAAAAAATTCTTTTATGCATCTATTTATGCATAAAAATCAATATTGATGAAAGTAACACTTTTATAATAAAAAAATTCTTTTTATATATCTATTTATGCATAAAAATCAATATTGATGAAAGTAACACTTTTATAAAAAAAATCTTTTATGCATCTATTTATGCATAAAAATCAATATTGATGAAAGTAACACTTTTATAATAAAAAAATTCTTTTATGCATCTATTTATGCATAAAAATCAATATTGGTGAAAGTAACACTTTTATATTAAAAAAATCCAATATGCATCTTTCTATGCATAGAATTTAAATCTAATGAAAATGACTCTTTTATTAAAAAAAACCAATATACATCTTTCTATGCATAGAATTTAAATCTAATGAAAATCACTCTTTTATAATAAAAAAATAACCAATATGTATCTTTCTATGCATAGAATTTAATTTTAATAAAAATAACACTTTTATAATAAAAATATTTCTACTATGCATTTTTCTATGCTTAGAATGAAAATAACACTTTTAGAATACACAAATGGTGGGGATTACTCTTTTTGAATAATAAAAGATAAAACTTATTTCACAAAATTTAAGAAAATTTTGCCATAACCTGCTTTGTATGGCTGACCATTTTTCAATTTTTCCTATTCTTAAGTCACTTAAAAATTATCCCCAAATGGTTTAAAGCATTCTAAACTAATTAAATTCCACTTTTAAAAGAGAAATAATATGAAAAGTTTAATTCCAACAATTAGATTACTTATCTAGGATAAAGAAAGGCTAAATTTTAAAAATGAGAGAGGGGGAAAGCCTTTCCAACAAGGCATAGCATCATTTTACATTTCAAAAAAAAAACAAAAATTAGAAAACCATAAAAAAAAGAATAAAGAAAAAGTAGGATTTCTAGCTAACATGAATTTCTGAGAGCTTTCCTTTGGCTTGATGGTTTGAGGGATCTACTCTTGTTTGCAACAAGAGTGGCCACCAATTCTTTAGAAGAGGGAATGGTCAAAAACTAATGAATTATTAAGAAATTCACAGCTTTTGGCTCTGGGGAGGAGTAGAGTAACAGTGCAGAAAACACTATTAAGTTTCTACAAAGGGGGAGGCTTCTATTTATAGGAAAAAGTGAGCTTCTAACCAAGCAAACTGATTCTCGAATTTTCCAGATCAGTTTGGTCAACTTTTGACCATTTTTGGGTCAGTTTAGCATACTTTTTGGAACTAGACTTGAATTAAGAGAGAGGAGAGATGAAATATCTCAATATTTGAGAATTTAAAACTCCACCACACATGTGAAATAGGCGCCTCCTTCATGAGGGGGAATCCCCACTCTTGAGGTATCAAAAATTTATTTTTTTAGTATTTCCTTTGGTCCTTAGTCCACTCTTCATCTTATGTGAGTATTTACTCATTTTTTGGGGGATTTTCTTAATTTCTTCTATTTATCTCCTCCCTACATTTGGATGAATCTGATTGGCCCCTTAGAACGTTAATTTAAAATTTTTTAAAAATCTGGACCCCTAGGATAAGGCCTTTTGAACAGATTATAATTGATTTCTAATGCACCTTCTGAAAATCTTTTTGAACTTCTGTTTTGGGGGAATTTATTTTAATAAGAAGAGATATTTTTCCATCCAAAAATATCTAAAATCTGAATAACCTCTCTGTAGAACATTTTCTCTCTCTAGATAAAAATAGATAGAAACAAGATCTTTTATATTTCTGAAAAGGAATTTGATTACAGAGGAAGATACTGGACATCTTGAGGGGCTGGGGA